>NC_080165.1:133927710-134261829 GCF_950295315.1 Erinaceus europaeus | reverse complement strand
TGGTACATTTTGGGATTATTGACGCTTCTAAAGCCTGGCTATTATCTGAAGTCCTTTTTAACTGCTTCCTTAACTCAAGGAGTAATAAGCTTTAAATTATCAGAAAGATTATGAGGTCTGCATATAGGAAAATTTAAAAAGGAAAAAAAGAATTTCAATATGTTGATACTGCGTGTGGAAATTACAACCCACTCATAAGCGCCATGTTGGGAACAGTCAAAGTACATTTGATGAGCTTTCAGCAGCATCCTGTTCCCTGGTTGTAATGTATTATCAGTATCCTGACTAAAAAAGAATAAAACATGATCATTTAAAAAGTGAAAAAAAAGGGGGGGAATTGGGCAGTAGCGCAGCCGGTTAAGCGCACGTGACGCAAAGCTCAACGACCCGAAGGATCCCGGTTCGAGCCCCTGGCTCCCTACCTGGCTGGGGAGTCGCTTCACAGGTGGTGAAGCAGGTCGGCAGGTGTCTATCTTTCTCTCCCCCTCTCCGTCTTCCCCTCCTCTCTCCATTTCTTTCTGTCCTATCCAACAACAATGACATCAATAATAACTATAATATACAACAAGGGCAACAAAAAGGGAAAATAAATAAATTTTTTTTTAAAAGTGAAAAAAAACTTTTTAAGTAGTGATGCTATTACACACACACACACACACACACACACACACACACACACACTCACACACACAAATTATGGGAAGCTTCTGAGTATGACCCAGACAGAAGAGAAATGTGAGTACTTCAAGGGGAGAAATGGCCTCCCATCCAAGTCTCTCATACCCCATAGTAATGACCCTGTAGCCCACTATAAGTCTCTCCAGATATCCAGAGTTTCTGTCTCAGACTCCTCTGGCAAAAGTACCAAGAAGGGGCACCAGTCATTTCCCTCTCAGCCAATCAAGTCTGTAGTCCTAGAAGGTTGACTTTGTTTGACCAGTATTCCCATATATTGTTCCTTAAGGGCTTTATAGTAGGATTAAGATGGTGCTCTTACAGCCAAGTGTGGAATATTTTAGAAACTATACTAGGTTTGATGTAAATGCATTTGCATCCACACTTGAATGTCTCCATTACTGCAATTTAGTTCTGTTCTGTAAATCACTCTGAAGAGCACCCTCTTCAAAGGTCCTTGGTTCTAATAGGCTCTATTCTTGATAAGCTCCCATTTCCATGATTACTTAGCTGTTACTGGTTGAATTATAAGATTTAAAAGTCCCTGAGTCTTCCTTTGAGCTGCATTGACCTTTGGAAATTGTTTTTCTCTTGCAAAAGGAGGTTATGGGCATGATCACTGTAGGCTTGTATTAGATAGTAACTCATCAGTGTGGAGTTTTGTTTTAAATTATCTTTATTTATTTGATAGAGACAGCCACAAATCAAGAGGAAATGGGAGATAGGGAGATAGGAAAGAGACAGAGAGACACCTGCATCCCTGCTTTACCACTTGTGAAGCTTCCTCCCTGCAGGTGGGGACCAGGAGCTTGAACCTGGGTCCTTGCACAATGGAACATGTGCACTCAATCAGGTGTGCCACCACCCGGCCCCAGTGTGGAGTTTTTATTGGAGATAGAGTCCATTATCTTTCATTGGAAAGCTGCTTAAAAACCATTATTGGTAAAGGGAAAAAAGATGGTTTTGTTAGAAAAGAAAAATGAAAGAAACATTAAATTCTTCAGAATATTTCACTTTCGATTTATTTTTTAAAGAGAAAAATTCACAGAACTAAGCAACTAAAAAGTACTTTAAAATTCATTTATTTGAAAAGAAATCAGTAAATGTTAAAGTGCTAACTTCTTTTGAGTCCACTAACTACAGTGACTTTTATTTATGACAGATTTGATTACATGTTTGGAACGAGCTAACCATTATTTGAAGACAGAATACAGGTAAATATTTGTGTCATACCTGTGCTGCAGTTTTATGTCACTGAATATTTTGTTTTCCTTGCTATTAAACCAGCTATATTTCTTTATTTACATTTAGTTTTTTTAGTCATTTATGTTACAAAATAAGGAGTATTTATTTAATGTAAGTTCTTTTGCTATTTTCTCCTTTCTTCCAATTCCTTCTCTGCTTCCCCTGCCCTTACTTTCCCAGAGTTCTTTGCTTTGGTTTATTACAATGAAGTGGTTTCTTATACCGCAGACTTTGGCAAACTTTTTTTTTTTGCCCAGGGTCAGATAATAAATATTTTAGATTGTGCCAGTCAATCATCTTTTGCATCATTCTGAGGCTTCTGTTGCTATTGAGAGCCATTATAAAATGTAAACAAATAAGTGTGGTTGTGTCCCAGCAAAACTTTATTTACAAAACAAGTAGCAAAGGTGTTAGGGTATGTGCTTTCTTCTACACCTGGCCCCACACCCCTGGTTTAAGCCAGGCCTCCATCCTGCTGGAGGCAACTTCTGTGCTTTGGTGTCTTTCCCTTTCTCCTTCTATCTCTCTGTTCCTCTCTTTCTGTCTGAAAAAGGTAGCCCAGGGTGGCAAAGCCGAGCAATGACAAAGCGGAAAAAAAAAAAAAAACCCAAGCAGCAATCTAGATAGCCCAGGAGATCTGCTAACCTCTGAGTTCTATGTAGTGCTGGTGAAAAGAAGCGGAGCCAGGGAGGCTTTTGTTTGTTTGTTGTTGTTGTTTTTAATCTGGCAGTAATTGGAAGTGATTTTTGTAATTCTTCATTCTGCAAGTGCAAGGAATTCATTTTGTCATTTACACACACATACACACACACACACACACACACACACACACACACACACACACACACAGTGAGAGTGAGATAAAAAATTTCCATCACACAACAAGGGCAGCAAAAGGCAAAATAAATAAATAAATATCTTTTAAAAAATTTCCATCACAGCTTTACTTAATTTTTCTTTTGTTCCTCTGGAGAAACAGAGAGGGAAAGAGAGAGATAGACACCTACAGACCTGTTTCACCCTTGTGAAGTGACCCCCCAACTCCATAGGTGGGATTTTCTGTCTTCTTTTTTTTTTTTTTTTTAATTATTTACCTGTTTATTTATTGAATGTTTCTCTCTCTCTCACTCTTGTGCTCTTTTTTTTTTTTTTTTTTTAATTTTTTATTTAAGAAAGGATTAGTGAACAAAGGCATAAGGTAGGAGGGGTACAACTCCACACAATTCCCACCACCCAATCCCCATAACCCACCCTCTCCCATGATAGCCTTCCCATTCTCTAGCCCTCTGGGAGCATGTGGACTCAGGCCTCCAGGGTCATGTTATCGTGACACATTATCTAAAGTGTGAACCAGCCACTTTGTAACATGTAGGCAGAGATAGATATGGAGATTAGTGCAGATCCAGTTGCTTACTTGAAATTAGAAAAGAAAGTTTTAAAAGACCATGGGTTTTGGTAACTCATTGATTTGTAATACTCAGTAAATTCCTATGCCAGCCACATTGGACTAAACTGACAAGCATATTTGATTTTATGTATTTGACTGTTTATTCCTTTGTTACAAAAATGTTAGTGTATTTGACTAATATAGACGCCAAGTGTGGTCCAGGAGGTGGTGCAGTGGATAAAGTGTTAGACTCTCAAGCATGAGGTCCTGAGTTCCATCCCCAGCAGCACTTATACCAGAGTGATGTCTGGTTTTTTCTCTCTCTCCTCCTTTCTTTCTCACTAATAAATAAATAAAATCTTTTTTTTTTAGTAGATAGACCCCAGTGGGTTTTTATATCAGGAATACCCTTGGCACTAAAAATTCAAAAACTCTGAATTCTAAACTGTGAGCCTGTAGTGTGATTCCCCTGATCTTTATTTTTTAATTCCTTTATTGTTGCTGCAGTGCTAAAATCCATAAGATAAATAGGAAATAATTATGAAGCACCTTTGTGGGTAGCTTAAATAATTAGATGTTATTCCGAAACTAATTGCTAAGTCAGTAGGAGGAAGCTGTGAAGAAATGAAATAAAAGCAACTGCTATTTTGGAATCATTTGGGCTGGTGCATTCTCTGTAAACAAACCAAGTAAATGTTGCTGTAATGTGATATATATATATCTGTGTGTGTACATATATGTATATGCAAGGGCATATGGCTTTCACCTTCAGTTGTTCATGGTCTCATCATTCTTGATTCTCTTTGCATGTTTTTCATATGTACCTACTGTTTCTCATTCCCTACTTATATTTTGCTTTTTAAAAAATATTTATTTATTCCCTTTTGTTGCCCTTGTTGTTTTATTGTTGTAGTTACTATTGTTGTTATTGATGTCATTGTTGTTGGATAGGACAGAGAGAAATGGAGAGAGGAGGGGAAGACAGAGGAGGAGAAAGATAGACACCTGCAGACCTGCTTCACCGCCTGTGAAGTGACTCCCCTGCAGGTGGGGACCTGGGGGCTCAAACCAGGATCTTTACTCTGGTCCTTAAGCTTTGTGCCACGTGCGCTTAACCCTCTACGCTACTGCTAGACTCCCCCTACTTATATTTTGATACGGTGAAGAAGCATAGATGGGAAAAGCAAATTTAAAAGAGATTATATACAGTCACAATGATAGCTAGATAGCAAGAGTCGAGGTTACCCCAACCATACTACATGCCAGGACATGTTTTTGGAAAATGATTGTTAAGTAAATTGAATCTTTATTTTAAAATGAACCTTTTTAAAACTCAAAGTCATAGAATCAAAGAATAGTAGGAGTGGTTATTAGGGATGGCGGGGGGAATGAGAAATAGAAGAAGTTGACAAAAAGGTTCAGATTTTCAGCAATGAGTAAGACCTGAGGATCAATTGTGTAACATAGTGACTATAATTAATAGTGACCTATATACATATTGTATAGTTGGAACATGCTAAGAGTATAACTAAAATGATCTTGTAAAAATATATATACATATTTGCTGAGATATAGAGATATGTAGGCCACTAATATGTTTTATAGGACTGGCACACCTGGTTGAGTGCACAGGTTACAATGTGCAAGGACCTGGGATTGATCCTCCTAGTCCCCACCTGCAGGGAGAAAGCTTTATCAGTGGTAAAGCAGGGCTGCGGGTGTCTCTCTCTGTCTCTCTCCCTCTCTATCTATCCAATAAATAAATAAAGACAATTTAAAAAATTAATCTATATATTTTATGATGAATGTATACTAATGTATCACATATGTGAATATGTAAAATAATGGATATATCATCTAAATGGGAGAAATTCTTTCCCAATGTGTACATCATAGAAATAATATATGCTCAGTGGGGAAGCAATTACAGAAGCCAGACCTTCCACCTTCTGCACCCCGTAATGACCCTGGGTCCATACTCCCAGACATATAAAGAACAGGAAAGTTAGGGAGTCAGGCAGTAACGCAGTGGGTTAAGGGCACATGGCACAAAGCACAAGGACTGGAGTAAGGATCCTGGTTCAAGCCCCCGGCTCCCCACCTGCAGGGGGGTCGCTTCACAAGCAGTGGGAGCAGGTCTGCAAGTATCTATCTTTCTCTCCCCCTCTCTGTCTTCTCCTCCTCCTCTCTCCATTTCTCTCTGTTCTATTCAACGATGATGACATCAATAACAACAGCAGTAATAAATATAAAACAATAAAACAAGGGCAACAAAAGTGAAAATAAATTTTTTAAAAAAGAATAGGAAAGCTATCGGGAGGGGTTAAGATATGGAGTTCTGGTGGTAGGAATTGTGTGGAGTTGTATCCCTCTTATCCTATGGTTTTTGTCAGTTTTTCCTTTTTTATAAATAAAAATTTTTTAAAAAACAGCAATATGTGCTTCAGATACCTTGAAATTTAGTCAGTTACATCTCAGTCAAGCTGGGAAAATGTAGACACCTTATTCTGCCTGCAAAAGTAATTTATGGGAAGACACAGAATTTTGGTGGTGGGTGCAAGCATGGAAATGTACCCCTGTAAACCATCATTAAATCACTAATAAAATGATTTTAGAAATTCTTTAACAAAGTAATTCTGAACAAATATAGACCATCACTGTCCAATACTAGCAAAGTGTCATTATCAAGCACTTAAATATATGGTCAGTTGAAGTTAGATGTGCTGTGTGCAGTGTACTGCAGATTTTGAAGATTTATTGAACAAAAAGACTGCAGATGTCTCATCAACATTTTTTTTTCTGTTATTACAAGCATAATAGAAATTATCAAGTACTAGGTTAAGTAATTTTGCCTGATCCTTCATACTTTTTGATGTGGTTATTATTACTTAAATTTACATACATTGCTTCTATATATTCCTTTTGAATTAGAACTTGTAAGGTGAATCAAAATATTACAGTTGAGGGTGGGGGTAGATAGCGTAATGGTTATGCAAACAAAGAGAGTCTTATTCCAGAGGCTTCAAAGTCCCAGGTTCAATCCCCCAGACCATCATAAGCCAGAGCTGAGCAGTGCTCTAGTAAAAAAAAAAAAAAAAAAGAGAGATTACAGTTGAATAACAAAAAAAAAAATGAAAGTACCTTAACAAGAAACAGTTCTTCTTGATTTCTTTTTTACTCAGAAAACTGAACCAGGAGATGGCTCACTCAGAAGTAGAGCGCACACGTTACCATGCATGAGGACCTGGGTTTGAGTCCCTGGCCTGTATATGCAAATACTGTGAATAAAGGGAAGCTTCCAGAGGAGTAGAGAAGTGCTGTGGTATCTTTGCTTCTTTCTCTGTCTGTCTCTTACCCTTTATCTGGAGGAGGAGGGGAGATTCCACTAGAAATGCAGAATCATGGAAGCAAAACCATGAGGTAAAAGAACAAGGAAGCTTAAGTTGCTATGTTCGATGCTTTAAATTTGGCTTTTATAAAGATGACTGTGGCAAATCTAGCATTTGGAAACTTTCCTTTTTTCTTACAGAATTATCTTTTACGTATTAAAACTAATTAATATGCTTTAGGGAGGGTCATTGTTTAATAGGAATTATTATGCATTCTTAGATAAAACCAATAATTGTAAAATTTGCCTTCTGATGAGCATTCTAGATTAATCTCTTTGTGTTTTTTTCTGTCTCCAAATCAGGTTTCTCATTTAAAATGAAATAAAATATGTCCACATGTTCTATTGGGAGTAGGACTACCTCTTACTCCTTTCTAATTTAAATATAACCTAATAAAATATACATTGTTTTCTTTTTTCTAGCAAATTCTGCCCAGCTGGTTGTAGAGATATATCAGGAGATGTTTCTGGGAATGTGGTGGATGGATATAGAGATGTAAGTAACTGAAGGTAATTTTATGACAGGGAGAATAATAAAAAGAGTAAGTTTGCTTGTTACTCTGCCTAAATTCATTGCCAAAAAAAAAAACCAATTAGCTGAGAGGTAAATCGTAACATGTTATAATGACCTAAACAGAACTAGTTATCAGTTAATTATAACTAGTGCATGCAACGGATCAGGAAATTAAACCCTGTTTATATATGTATATATTTTTTAATTGTTTTCTTTATTTTGGACAGAAACTGAGAGAAATAAAGAGGAAAAAGGGAGACAGAGGGGGGAGAGACAGAGAGACACCTGCAGTACTGTTTCACTACTTGTGAAGCTTTTCCCCTGCAGGTAAGGACCTGGGGCTTGAACCTGGCTCCTTGAACACTGTAATGTGTTCACCACCCAGCCTCCTCCCCACCCTTGTTTATATATTTTTAAGTGTTTGTCACACATGGGAAATTTTTTGATGTTTCTATTAGTCATATGAAGTCCCCACCCCATGTATTTATTTTTATTTTAAAACAAGAATACAGTCCTTTATATCCAGACTTTTGTTTATCAGTGCAAAGAAATGCAAAGCAATTTCAGCAGAAATGATTCATGGCAGTGATATTTTAGAAAGGTTTATTGCGCAAAACATACTAAAAGATGTCCACGTCATCAGAATGACCAACCCAGTGGCTTCCTCTGCATCCAGCTTTGTCTCCACATCCTTCTTGTGATTCATCAGTAGAGGCCCCTGTTCCATTTGTAAGTTTCTCCTGGTGCATCATGTGTTCTTGAAAACTTAAGCCTTAGGGAGCCGGGTGGCGGTGCAGCGGGTTAGGCGCACGTGATGCGAAGCGCAAGGATCCCAGTTTGAGCCCCCGCTCCCCACCTGCAGGGGAGTCGCTTCACAAGCAGTGAAGCAGGTCTGCAGGTGTCTATCTTTCTCTCTGCCTCTCATTCTTCCCCTCCCCTCTCCATTTCTCTCTGTCCTATCCAACAACAATGATAACAACAATAAAATAACAAGGGCAACAAAAGGGTATAAATAAATATTCATTTTAAATGACAAACGCGATTATCATTATGGGCAGCTACAAAAGATTTTTTTTCTTCCCAAAGATGCCTATATTGTATTTGGACATATACAATTTCATTATTTACTTTTCAGACTATATATAAAAACTCCTCCTGACATTTCTTCTTCCTTTCTCTCTTTCTTCTTTCTTTTAGTCACCCCCTTCTTTTATTTGATAGAGAAATTGAGAGAGGAAGAGGAGAGAGTGGGAGAGAGATACCTTCTTTACCACTCACGAAGCCCCCACCCCACCACCACTTCTGGGGACCAGGGGGTTGAACCCAGATCCTTGCACATGACAGTGTGTGCCACCTCCCAGGCCCCTAACATTTCTTGTATATTAGCAGAGTTCATGACATTAAGTTTGTCGAACCATTGGTTGGTTAATGTACAACAGCTGAACACCCACAGTGACCTGTCCTAGGCGCACCCAACCATCACATCAAAATCTGAGTCAGAAAGCTGCCTATATTTTATGTTACCAGCCTCCTGCTCCATCTTCCCATGGCACAGCTGTTCAGCAGTTCCTTCTTAGTTTAGATATTTATCTTACCACCTCCTGACAGTAGTCTTTTCCAGTATAGCAGGTAAATGATTTCCTGAATGGTTCGTCTGAGATCGGCAAGTGCTAACAAACAGGTTTCTCATCTGAGTCACTAATAGGTCTTGCAACATAAACTTTTAGGAATGATTTTATCTGAAAGGAAAAAGTGCTTGTTTTGAAACCGAATCTCTTCTAAGAAGTCTGCTGGTGTCTTTTGCTATCCGTTGATATGGTGGGCATGACAGATGTGCCATTACAACATCATAATATTGCTCGGGCTGGTTATGGTTCACTCAGTAGAGCACACGCATTGCCATGCACAAGGATATGGGTCGAGGCCCCAGACCCACCGCCCCCAGCTGCAAGGGGTTTGCTTCACAAGCAGTGAAGCAGGTCTGAAGGTGTCTTATCTTTCACTCTCCCTCTTTCTATCTCCCACCCCCTCTCAATTTCTCTCTGTCCTATCTAATAAAAATTAGACAAACATTTTTCTTCAGTTTTTTTTAATTAATGTAATTATGATCAACAAGTCCATTGGATAAGAGGGTTACAACTTCACACAACTTCCACCACCAGAGTCCTGCATTCCATCCCCTCCATTGGAAGCTTTCCTATTTATCACTCTGGGAGCATGGACCCAAGATCTTTATGGGGTGCAGAAGGTTGGAAAGTCTGGCTTCTGTAGATCCTTCTCTGCTGAACATGGGTGTTGGCAGGTCGACCCATAGCCCCCGTCTTTTTCTGTCTTTCCCTAGAGGTGCAGGGCTCTGTAGAGGTAGGGTTCCAGGACACATTGGTGAGGTCATCTGCCCAAGGAATTCACACTGGCAAAAAAAAAAAAAAAGAAAGAAAAAAGTTTTTTAATGGCCACCAGAAGCCATGGATTCACAGTGCTGGCACCAAGCCCCAGTGATAACCCTGAAGGCAAAAAAAGAAGGAGAAAGAGAAGGAGGAGGAGGAGGAGGAGGAGGAGGAGGAGGAAGAAAAGAAAAGGGCTAGGGGAAAAAAAGCCACTGGAAATGGTGGAGATGTGCAAGAACTAAGCCGCAGCAATAACCCTGCTGGAATAAAAAAAAGAAAAAAGGAAAAAAAAAAAAAGGCATTGCCACAGATGTAGAGACTTAACAGCTTTTTGTTGCTGGAACTTGACCGTTCTAGGTTGACTTTTTCAGATAAAAAGAGAGCTCCGGAGGGGGCCAGGCGGTAGTGCAGCAGGTTAAGTGCACATGGCTCTAAGTGCGAGGACCAGCATAAGGATCCCCACCTGCAGGGGAGTCGCTTCACAGGCGGTGAATCAGGTCTGCAGGTGTCTGTCTTTCTCTCCCCCTCTCTGTCTCCCTTCCTCTCGATTTCTCTCTGTCCTATCCAACAACAACAACAAGGGCAGGGCCAGGTGGTGGCGCACCTGGTTGAGCACACGTTACAATGTGCAAGGACCCAGGTTCTGTCCTCTGGTTCCCACCTGCAGGGGGAAAGCTACACAAGTGATGAAGCAAGGCTGCAGGTGTCTGTCTCTCTCCCTCCCTATCATCCCCTTCCCTCTTGATTTCTACCTACCTCTATCCAATAAATAAATAAAGATAATTAAAATGTTTTTAAAAAAAAAAACAAAAAAAAAGTTAACAAGGGCGACAAAAATGGGAAAAATGGCCTCCAGGAGCAATGGCTTCGTAGTGCAGGCACCAAGCCCCAGCAACCCTGGAGGCCAAAAAAAAGAGAGAGGGAAAGACATCACAGCACCAAAACTCTCCCTCCACTCCCCCCACCTCCTCACCCCACCCCCCAGTGCAGTGGGAGCTGGACTCAAAATGAGGCCACCTTTCCAGCCCAAAAACAACATATTTCCTGTCTCTTGTTTTATCTATCAGGACTTTGTCCATAGTTTAGCTGTTTTGCATCAGGATTTTCATAAGGGAACATTCAAGATGTCCACTAAGCCTGTAGTCTCATCTGACATTCAAATGAGAAAGGCTTTGTTCTTAGCTCACAAGGAATTAGCAGCACTCATGTACCTGAGGATTGTCCAAAGGAGAAGCTCGGTTCTTGCAGTATTTCAGTTGGAGGGTGTCCTCTGCTCTTTGCAGTATGAACCTTCCTAACATGACTACTTGCTTCTTCAAAGCGGACAAAGGAGAGTTTCCTAACAAGGGAGTCTCTTATTAAGACAATTTGCAATCTAATGTAATGCTGCCATGGGGACACTGTTCCATATTCACTTTGTTAGAATAGAATTGCCATATCCCAGATGGGAAGAAAGACAACTTCCATTCACACCCATGGGCAATACCAGAGGAGTGTACCAGGAGGCAGATATTAGCAGGATTATTGTCAGAGAATCTGCCTCCCATCGTTGCTTTATCTTGGGAAATACATTCAGTTATTGCGAGTCTTTTCTGGATAGGGCTTTTCAAGATCATTGTATGTCCTGTATGCCAGAATCACACGTGCCCTACCTCAGAGAAGAGTCTTAATGTCTTATAGAGTAGTTATAGAAAAGGAATTGGTTCATTCTGTGTTGTTCTAAAAGGCAAAATTTAAGATCAGTGGATTAAAGATATAGGGCGTGGGTAGATAGTATAATGGTTGTGCAAAGAGACTCACATACCTGAGGCTCCAACTCACCAGGTTCAATCCCCCGCACCACCATGAAGATAGAGGGAGACCAATTTCAACTGCATACAGAGAAATATCAAACAGTGCAAAATAAGATGGGGTGCTTCAAGAAAGAGCGAATCCCTAGTCTCTGGAAGTGTCATCGTACAGTTGTAACAACCATTTATTAGGGTGGCCTGTATGTGTGTGATGATAGTGGGGGCTGGAGAAAGAAGTGGTCTGTTTTAAGATCTAGAAAAACATTAAGCTCTGTGTTAGTTTTCACAATTTTATGAGCCTATCTCCCTGATTGATGATGGCATGAATCACAGTTGGTATATGTTTTCCATGCCAGTAGAATAGTTGCACTTCTCTTTAAAATCTGCCTCACCTGGAAGCCAGAAATAAACCTTCAAAACAGTTTTTCGCTTGGCACCTTCTAAGCCTGCCGATTGTACCATCTGCTTTTAAGTAGGAGGCACCACTTAATTCAACTCTTGGATAATTCTTCCTCTAGACCACTTTTTCATTTGGGGCTGAGAGGGGCACAGGCTGCTTGGACCCTTACTAGATTCACAGGTGCCCCTTAGAATCATGTGATCCAGTCCAGCCTTTTCCCTGGACAAATGAATTGGGAAGCTGTGTTGAGAACAGTGATTTAAAAACACCTGCTGGAGTTAGAGGCTGATAACAAGCTAAAATCACTGAATTTATATTTCTATCTCAGCCCACTACAGTAAACTTTTTAAATTTCCTAGCCAAGCATCCAAAGTAATGATTTTATATTTTCATGCATTATTATTATTATTGCCATTGTTTTATTTTACCAGAGTACTTCTCACCACTTAAGATGGTACCAGAGACTGAACCTGGGACCACAGAGCCTCAAGCATGAAAGTCCTTTGCATAACCACTGTGGTGTCCCCCTGGCCCTAAAATTGTGACTCTTCAAAGCTTTATAGAGCTGGGGAGACAGTGTGATGGTTATATAAACAACTTCCGTGCGCAGAGCTCTAAGGTACCAGGTTCAGTACCCAGCACCATCATATGCCAGAGCTAAGCAATACTGTGTTCGCTTCTATCTCTCTCTCCTCCCATTAAAATAAACAAAATATTTAAAAATTAAAAACAAAACCTACCCCCCAAAAAGCTTTATATGTTGGAAGGTAGCACACTCATTAGAATGCACATGGTACCTGCCATGAAGACCTTGCTGGAGGCCTTCGTCCCTGCCTGCAGTGGAGAAGCTTCATGGGTGGTAGAGCTACCACTGTGTAGATACTACACAGTATCTCTCCATCTCTCTGTCTCTCTCCTATTCTCTTCCCCTTCTACATATGTGAACTTCTTTTAAAAAAGAAAAGGGTCTGGGAATCGGGCGATAGTCCAGCGGGTTAAGCGCACGTGGCGCAAAGCGTGAGGACCGGCGTGAGGATCCCAGTTCTTAAGTAAAGAATAATTATGTCATCTGTGTTTCAGACCTCTTTGTTGTGCAAAGCTGCCATCCATGCAGGAATAATCGCAGATGAACTGGGCGGTCAGATCAGTGTGCTCCAGAGTAAGGGGATTAGTCGGTATGAAGGAATCCTGGCCAATGGTGTGCTCTCAATGGAGTAAGTACTTTGTGTTTGGATTAGAAGATAACACCAAAAGTATACTTAATCGGCTCACAATTTTGAAAGGGTAGTAGGCATGTGACAGCAGAAGTTTGTCAAATGAGAAAGATACATGTTGTGGAAGACCAATGTAGCAGTGCAGAAGCTTTTCTTTAGAAAAGCGAACGTAGGAAGTCGTCGGCTTCTTTAGGTAAGACATGTGGGATGAAAGCCGTCTTGGGAGATTTGAAAAACTAAAGGGAAGGTGCAGTCGGTTCCCACTCACCTTTCACTTTTATGTAAATAAAAGTTTAGTAGTAATATAGGTCCAGTAGGGATCCTTACCACCAGTTACATTGCTGTTTTTAGAAAAAAAATATTTTAAGTTCCAAAGAATTAATGTATGAAATCACAGGTACATTTGGGAACTAAAACCCATTTCTAGATTAGAAATGTTGGCCTAAGCTCACAGGATTGGGCATTTTGGAAGCAGTGCTTGAAGTTGGGGGTTGAGGGTGGGGGAAAGTTGGCTAGGTTACCTTCATGAGCAAAATGAGAAGGAACAAGACTTAGGGGACACAAGAATAGAGTTACTGCTCAGAGAGGAGAAGAGATACCTGAGGGAAGATTTTGTTCCTCATGGACACATGGTACTTCCACTGAGAGGGTTGGCTGCTAGGTGACTAAAGGGGAAAGGGAGAGTAACACCACCGCCCCCCCCCCCCCCGCCATGCTAGAGGGGATAGTTGAGAGGATATGCCATCCCAGCTCTCACAAGCAACCCAAGAAGTGTTGTATATAATCTATAGAAGGCAGTCATTTTTTTTTCACTGAGGACAGAGTCTGTCATACTGAAATGTGCATACTCTGGCTGCCATGACCTCTCCATTTACTTTCCTGTTACATTGTGATGTTTGCTTTTTTAAGGTTTTATTTATTTTTTTCATGAGCAAGCTAGGAGAGAAGGAAAGAACCAGACATCACTCTGGTACATGTGCTGCCTGGGATTGAACTCAGAACCTCATGCTTGAGAGTTCAGTGCTTTAGCCACTGTACCACCTCCTAAACCACTATGGGTTTTTAATTATGAGAAGTCTCAAAGTGTTCTTCTCATAATTAACTGAACATTTAAAGACAAATTAATCCTATGTTTATACCAAAGTTCTAAGATCTCTTCAGTACATTCAATTTTATAGCCTAATTTATAGTAAGAGTGATTGTTTATACACACTTAGTTTTAAATGTCAGCTTGAGCTTAACTTCCAAATATATCATTCTTATTTACTTATATTTTGTGGTTTCTTTTACTGAGCACTACTTCAGGAAACTATCAGATTTGGGGCTAGATTTATTATCTCTTGGCAGTACTGCAGAACTGACTTTTGATTTTATATCTAGCATTTTGTTTTATAATCTCTTGCCTATATTTGTTACATTTCAATGAGTGTCTTACAAAAATATAGTAAAAAGTACAAATTATTCTACTTGGATTTAATTTTGCTCCAGAAGAAAGAGTAGACATAATACTCTCAATATTACTTCTACCACTGTACATTAATTGGACTTAATACCTAGGAAGTTCATTTATATCATTTGAACTTAAACCTTGATGTAAGAAGAGTACAGAATTCTAAATTCTAAGTGAATTAGAAAAAGCTTGTTCCACATTCCATGTAGTTGGTTGAACAAATTATCCTAATTTTTGTGTTGGTGGGAGTAGACCAAGTCCAGAATTATACCAAGGATCCCTTTATGAATTTGTACTGGCTTCTTGTACTCAGCAGAGAAGGGAAAACCATATGCTAGGATCATCTCTTTCACGCATTTAGATTCCCAAATCTTCAGGGAGAAGTTGTTTTTATCTGGACTGTTTTGCTGTTAGGGAACCACTGTACCCGCGGTCACTGAACTTCTGTTCCCACACACGATTGTTTGGCATTCAGGAAAACACACAGAAGGAAGTATTACAGCTGAGGAAGGAGTCCCTAAAGTAAATAGCCAGGCATCTTCTGGGATTCATCCTGGGTCAGACCACTTCCTTGATTTGAGAAGACCAGAATGGAATCAGGAAAAGGGACTGACCTCATACAGAGGATGATAGCTCAGATCATCAGCAAGGAACGCTTTTTTTTTTTTTCTGTTTATATCAGCCTATTCTTGACTGCTTGGATGACCTTCTGGGAAGTCTGACAATTCCTGTAAAACTAATTGAATTCATCCACCTATGTCCATCCTCCCAACCTCCTAAGACATTCTCTTTTTTTTTTAAATTTTTTTAAATATTTTCTTTTATTTATTTATTCCCTTTTGTTGCCCTTGTTGTTTTATTATTGTAGTTATTATTGTTGTTGTCGTCGTTGTTGGATAGGACAGAGAGAAACGGAGAGAGGAGGGGAAGACAGAGGGGAAGAGAAAGATAGACACCTGCAGACCTGCTTCACCGCCTGTGAAGCGACCCCCCTGCAGGTGGGTAGCCAGGATTCGAACCGGGATCCTTATGCCAGTCCTTGTGCTTTGCGCCACCTGCGCTTAACCCGCTGCGCTACAGCCCGACTCCCTTTTTTAAATATTTTTATTCATTTATTTATTATTGGATGGAGACAGAAATTGAGAAATAAGGGGAGATAGTGTTAAAGAGAGACAGAGAGACATCTGCAGCCCTGCTTCACCACTCATGAAGCTTTCCCCCTGCAGGTGGGGACCAGGGGCTTGAACCTGGGTCCTTGTGCACTGTAGTGTGTGTGCTTAACCAGGTGTGCCACTGCCTGGCCCCCAGACATTTTCATTTTTTTTTAAGATTTTGATTTATTAATATCATTGATATTTGTTTATTAATCTTTACAAATATACCATACTGATATGTGATATATATATTAAACTTATTTTTTATTGTTGTAGTTATTATTGTTGTTATAGACATTTTCATTTTTGAGAGAGTCTTACCTATAGAATTCTTTTCATAATTTACTTAATTATTATAATAGAGTGAAGTAGAAAAGCATATTCCCGTTGATGGGGGGACATAAATAAAACTATTAGAAGCAGAAATTTGTTAGCATCTTCTTCTCAGACTCAACTCCAAAGTTATCCTTTCCATAAGTTTTTTCACCACAATCAAACTAGTTTAATATCACAAGGCAATGGGAACATACTTCAGCTCTCAAGGTTTCTACAGTTTTATGTGACTTATCTGGGTCACATTTCTAATGTAATGGCACAAGAACATTAAGTAAAACGGAAAAATGGGTCAAAATTTTTAAAGGTATCTTACTAAAACTTTAAATTATAAGAATGTACAACTTTCTTTAAGGGTTATGAGAATTTAACCTTTACCCAGCTTTGGTACTAACAGTAAACTTGGGTAAGGGGGCCTAAATTTTCTCATGTGAGAAATGACTGGTATCTGATTTGCCTTTAGCACAGACATTAGAATAGAACCTTTGTAAGGAATATTGATTTCTAGAGTCATTGTTTAAGAATGGACAAAAAATATGAAAGAGAAAATCCATGTCAGAGAGCATGAATACCTACTACTTAAAAATGTGTGATGAAGAGTTACTTATACTCATGTTCACATTATTTGTGGGTTCTGTATAGATTTCAGTCTCTCTCTCTCTCTCTCTCTCTCTCTCTCTCTCTTTTTCTTTCCATTACTGCCTATCTATAACTCAAAGTTAGACATATAAAATAATAAGCAGTACTGGGATTGTAATATAAGTGAACACAGAAATGACATCTTTCTTTCGGCATTGGCCTCTGATACCTCATATTAGAAGTAGTTTTCTTGATAATTCCAAATTTTCTATATTTCTTACATATTTCTGTATCATTGAACTGGTTATGGATTTTTTTTAATGTGCACATAGACGTTAGGAATCTCTTCTCCACCTAATGAGACAAATACAAGAAAAAATTAATTTGCTATGTTCTTCCATGAATTCTTTTTTTTAATTCCCTTTTGTTGCCCTTGTTGTTTTATTGTTGCAGTTATTATTGTTGTTGTTACTGATGTCATTGTTGTTGGTTAGGACAGAAAGAAATGGAGAGAAGAGGAGGAGAAGACAGAGAGGGAGAGAGAGAGAGACACCTGCAGACCTGCTTCACTGCCTGTAAAGTGACTCCCCTGCAGGTAGGGAGCTGGGGGCTCGAACTGGGATCCTTATCCTGGTCCTTGTGCTTTGTGCCAGCTGCACTACTGCCCGACTCCCCCATGAGTTCCTTAAGCTGTAGAATTACAATGGTCCTTTAACCAGTGTCAGTTGAATAGGACTGACCTACAGCAGTGCAGGTCCAGGAAAAGAGCATGCATGTATCTGAAGGTCATTGGCAAATGACTTATTTATTTGCCTAGAAGCACCTTCATTCTTTCATGTTCCTTAAGGTGTCTGCTGAAGCAAAGGGAGCGTTCAGAATCCTTTCTCCCTCTGTTATCATGTGTTCACTGATTGGCATTCGAGGTTGTTCCTGATACTGTGTAGACATACATTCCTTCTCAATTCCGTGAGTTATGGTAGAAATCGCATAGCGTGCTGACTCAAAAGCAGTGTCCCAGAGTCCTGACTATTTAGCACCTGGACAAATTTGGGAGAGTTCCTTATGTTTGAAGAACCTGAGTGTCTTGATGTATAAAATAACAACTGTGGCCTTGCCATGGTGCTGCACGGATCGTCTGAGGGGTGAGACGGTTCAAGAGCCGCTGTGCTTTTGTGCCATAGCGGTCATTATGTTCCAGGTCAGTAACTTATCTCTTGTTTTTGTTTTTTTTCTCCAGTGGTTCCTTGTCAGACAAGCGATTCCTATTTACCTCCAATGGTAAGGATCATGTTTTCCTTCCAATTTTTATTTCCTAGGCTGGAAGACAGCTCACCAGGTAGAGTGCATGCCTTGACATGCACATAGCCCAAGTTTAAGCCTTGCTACCACATGGAGTGCTGTGTCACTGGGAGACGCTCTGGACCTGTGGTGTCTCTCCTCTTTCTTGTCTTTCTTTTTTCTCTAAAATAAAAATGAAGGGAAGCAATACAACAGATAAAGCATTGAACTCTCAAGTATGAGATCCTGAGTTCAATCTCCAGCAAATCATGTCCCAGAGTGATGTTCTGGTTTTCTCATATTAATTAATAAATCTTATAATGGGAGAAAAGAAAAGAGTGACACACAGAGAGAAAAGTCAGCCTTGGGGAGCAGTAAAATCTCAGATACGTTAGACCTGGGTGCCATAAACAGCAAACAACAAAATCAATGAAACACAAGAATTTGATCTTCTGTCACCTGGAATGTAAGCCAACAGCAGGAGCATGTGCCTTGTGTGCATGAGATCTTGAGTTCAATTCCTGACACAGTATAAAAACAAGAAATGAGGGAGCCGGGCGGTAGTGCAGCAGGTTAAGCACACATGGTGTGAAGTGCAAGGAGCAGGGTAAGGATCTGGGTTGGAGCCCCCGGCTCCCCACCTGCAGGGGAGTCACTTCACAGGTGGTAAAACAGGTCTGCAGGTGTCTATCTTTCTCTCCCCCTCTGTCTTCCCCTCCTCTCTCCATTTCTCTCTGTCCTATGCAACAACAGCAATAACAACAGTAATAATAACAACAACAATGACAAGGGCAACCAAAGGGGAAAAAAAACAAAAAATGGAACTTTAAAGGGGCAGGTGGTGATGCACCTGGTTGGATATACTTGTTGCAATGTACAAGGACCTTGGTTCAACCCCCCATCCCCTACCTGCAGGAGGGAGGCTACTGTAGGTATCTTTCTATTTCTATCTTCCCTATTCCTCTCAACTTCTGTCTGTCCTATCATATAAATAATTTTAATTATTTATTGGATAAAGATATCCAGAAATCAAGAGAGTAAGGGAGAGAGGGAGGAAGAAAGACACCTGCAGCACTACTTCATCACTCGCAAAGCTTTCCCCCTACAGGTGGGGACCAGAGGCTCGAACCCAGGTCTTTGCACATTGTAACATGTGCACTCAACCAGGTGTGCCACCACCCAGCCCCTATAAGTAATTTTTTAAAAAATTTGTAAAAGACTAGATCTTCATAAATGGTGGACTAGTGCTTTGGTTTTTCTTATAAAATAAGCAAATCTTAAATATTTTTGACATTCTAAAATCTTCAGTGGTAGCTTTCTGTTTCATACCCTTTAGCTGATATAGGTACAAGGATTATGCCTTTTTCATGTGCATGTATGTCACATAGCACTAAGTGTTCTGTGACTAAAATACACAGCAGAGGATGTCTAATTAGTATTAAGCAGATTTTTATCATTTTTTTGGAAGTAAAGGGCTTACAGTACAGTTGTTGGCACACGGGTACAACTTCTCATCTCCCCATGATAAGTGTTTACAGAACACTCAGTATTTTCCTTTGTGATCTATGTTTTTTCAAACTTTTGCCAAAAGCAATGAAACTTGAGATGACATTCAAGACAATAGTCCTTCCTTTAAGTTCAATCTTAACAGGAAAGGTTTTTAAGTATTACAGTTTGCTTTGCGATTTATTATTGGATAAAAATTGAGAGGGGAGGAGGATATAGAGAGGGAGAGAGACAGAGAGACACCTGTAACCCTGCTTCACCTTGATGAAGCTTTTCCCTGGCAGGTAAGGGACCAGGGGCTTGAAGGTGGGTCCTTGCGCACTGTAATGTGTGCACTTAACCAGGTGCACCACTGCCGGGCCCCTCTGAGTATATATTCTTCTTCAGCATAAAGTGAAATATTTCAAGGAGAAAATTGTGAATGTGTCTTCTTTTCTTAGGATAATGAGTGTGGGCTTTACTAGCTAGACTCCATATTGCCTTGGCCGTAATATTTTTTTAAATATTTATTTATTTATTTATTTATTTATTTATTCTCTTTTGTGCCCTTGTCTTATTGTTGTAGTTATTATTGTTATTGATGTCGTCATTGTTGGATAGGACAGAAAGAAATCAAGAGAAGAGGGCAAGACAGAGAAGAAGAAAGAAAGATAGACACCTGCAGACCTGCTTCACCACCTGTGAAGCCACTCCTCTGCAGGTGGGAAGCCTGGGGCTCGAACAGGGATCCTTACGCCGGTCCTTCCGCTGAGCTACTGCCCGACTCCCTTGGCTGTAGTATTATTGTTAAGGTTGTAGGGTGGGTATTAGAGAAGATTTACTCATCTCTAGAGCACCTGTGAGGAGATGGAGAGAGAGAGAGAGAGAGAGACCTGCAGCACTGTTTCACCACTCATGAGGCTTTTCTCCTGCAGGTTGATGCCGGGGGGGTTGAACCTGGTTTGTCGCACACTGTGCTGCGTGCACTGAACCAGGTGCGCCCTTGCCCACCCCACTTTTCCCTTTTTGCTTTCATTTCCTGTCGCCACCTTGGGACCTGGAATGTTTTCTTATTCTATTTTTGGCTTGCACTTATTTATTTATTGCCCCCCCTCCCCAGGTTGCAGCAGATCGCTGAATTCGGAACCTGACAGACAGATCAGAGCTTCTTCCTCTTGGCAGGGAGTCAATGAGATCGAACGACAAGTTTATTGGTCTCCTGACCAAGCTCGACTTCAGGATGCAGGCCCATCCTGGGATTCAGGGAATAGCAGCAAGAACCACAAACAGCAAGAATGGCTAGAGATAGATTTGGGAGAGAAAAAGAAAATAACAGGTACTGACACAAAACAAACTGGCTTGCAGAGACCAGGTAACTCTGCAGGTAGAGCACAGTCCTTGAATACAGGAGGCCCTGAGTTCAATTCCCACTGTCACATATGATGGAGTATGACTGGCCGGATTTCAGTCTCCTATAAAATTAAGAGTAAATAATGTTGCCGTCGATTTTACATTTTCACTGTATAAGAACAGATGTGCTGGTTGTAAATATAAGTGTATGAATTAGAGAGCTGAAGCCTCAAGAATGAAACCTTTTTCTTTTTTTTTTAACAGAGTACTACTCAGCTTTGGTTTATGGTGGGGAACGGGGGGGATTGAACCTGGAGCCTTGGAGCCTCAGGCATGAGAGTCCCTTTGCATCTCTCCCTGCCCAAATGAAACCTTCTTAATAGCAACTGTCAGCATGGAAACACTCAGCTGCAATCTAGTTTCTAAGTGCCAATAAGAAACGTTGGCCTGTAAAATGGTCTGAGATATTAAATGAAGAAGGAGATGCAATGTACGTATTTATAAGACTAACCTGTAAACACTTTCTTATAAGGAATAAGGACCACAGGATCCACACAGTCAAATTTCAACTTTTATGTCAAGAGTTTTGTGATAAATTTCAAAAATAACAACTCCAAGTGGAGGACCTATAAAGGAATTGTGAATAATGAAGAAAAGGTAAGAGAGAACTCTGTTGGAGGAAAGAACCAAGAAGGAGAGCGAGCACCCAGACAGGTTCAGTTCAGTGGTGTCTACATATCGCCCATTAGGAAGCCCAGTTCAGTTAGCTCACTTGGCTTTTGTTTGCAAACCCCTTGCGTCTTCAACAGTTAGGTGTCTGCAAAAGAGCAACGCATGTAGAATCCTGACTTTGGTTTCATATAACCAGGTTTGAGTGGGTTAATAGAAACTTTTAAAACTAATAGAACCTCCACTTTAAAAACAACTTTTTAAAAAATTTCTTTATTGAGGGATTAATATTTTACAGTCGACTGTAAATAATAATAGTTTTTACATGCACAACATTTCCCACTTTCCCACATAACAATATAACCCCCACTGGGTCCTCTGCCATCATGTTCCAGGACCTGAACCCTCCCCTCCCACCCACTCCAAAGTCTTTTTTACTTTGGTGCGATACACAGCAACTTCTTATTTTATCATCTTTAGTTATTTGCTAGATAGAGACAGCCAGAAGTTGAGAGGAAAGGGAGTGATAGAGAGGGAGAGAGAGAGAAGCTGAGAGAGACACCTGCAGCGCTGCTTCCCCACTTGTGAAGCTTCCTCCTGTAGGTGGGGAACCGGGGGCTCGAACCTGAGCCCTCACACACTATAACATGTGCACTCAACCAGGTGTGCCACCGCCCAACCTCAAAAGCAACTTCTTCTTACAGGTGTTTCAGGGCAACTCTAATTTCCGGGACCCAGTGCGGAACAATTTTATCCCTCCCATCATTGCCAGATATGTGCGAATTGTTCCCCAGACATGGCACCAGAGGATAGCCTTGAAAGTAGAGCTCATCGGCTGCCAGATTGCACAAGGTGAGAACTCAGAAGATGACTGACTGAAGGACTCAATTCTAGTCCTCTCACAAATTGTTAGTATTATTCATGGCTTTTCTTCCTCCACTTTCCCCTGCCAGGCAATGATTCACTGGTGTGGCGCAAAACAAGTAAAAATGCTATTGGTTCAACTAAAAAAGAAGATGAAACCATCACAAAACCCATCCCCTTTGAAGACATGTCCACAGGTAGAACAGTTATTGTTTCATGGATTTCCACAATGAGTAACTAAAGCAGTTCCAACCTTTTTATTTTTTTTTTCTACGTCATAAGAAAGTCTCGGGTGGGGGTAGATAGTATAATGATTATGCAAACAGACTCTCATGCCTGAGGCTCTAAAGTCCTAGGTTCAATCCCCTACACCACCATAAACCAGAGCTGAGCAGTACTGTGGGAAAAGAAAGGAAAAAAAAATCTCCTGAGGCCAGGTGGTGGCACACCTGGTTGAGTGCTGAGTGCACGTGACAATACACAAGGACCCAGGTTGGAGCCTCCAGTTGCCATCTGCAGGGGAAGGCTTTACAGGTGGTCAAACAATGCTCTCTTATTTAAGTTTTTATTTATTATTAAATAGAGACAAAGAAATTGAGAAGGAAGGTAGCGACAGAGAGACACCTGCAGCCCTGCTTCCCAGACTCGTGAAGCTTTCCCCGTGCAGGTGTGGACCAGGGTCTTCAACCCAGGTCCTTGTACACTGTAGTGTGTGTGGTGTGTGGTCAGCCAGGTGCACCACCACCTGGCCTCTCTTTCTTCTTCCCTATCTCCCCCTTCCTTCTCCATTTCTGACTATCTCTAAATAAAGATAATAATAAAAAAAAAATTTAAGTACGGGCAGGTGGTCCAGATATAAATATTAGTGCTTATGCAAAGTGATATATGTACACAACTGTTTCTTATATTACATGCAAAAAGATAGTATTTGCCCTTCAGACACCAGGTAAGTATTTTATGAAAACTAAATAGCATATTCACACACAGTGGAATATTCTGCAACTATAAAAAAAAAAAAAAGTAAGATACATAGGTCCCTGAGCTGTATTTACAACATTAAAACAATCTGAGGCTGGCAAAATAATTCATTTGAACAGGGCACTGGTTTGACGTGTGCACAGCCCAAATTCGAGCCCAGCCCCCACTGCATTGAAGGAAGTTTCAGTGCTATGGTTTCCTCTCACTTTCTCTCTGTCTCTCTGCCTCTTCTGTCTATTAAAAAGGAAAATTGGGAGCACACCTAGTTGAGTGCACATGTTACCATGCCAAAGTACCCGGGGTCAAGCCCCCACTCCCCACCTGCAGGCGTGACACTTCATAAGTGGTGAAGCAGGTCTGAAGGTATATATCTTTCTCTCCTTCTCTATCTCCCCCCATCCATCTCAGTTTCTTTTTGTCCTATTAAATAAGATAGGAAGGAAGGAAGGAAGGAAGGAAGGAAGGAAGGAAGGAAGGAAGGAAGGAAGGCTGGCTACCAGGAGAAGTGAATTTGTAATGCTGGCCAGTGATAACCTTGGTGGCAGTGAAAAAAAAATTTTTTTAAATCTATCTATAATATAGTTAATAAAGCACTTGACTGGATGTTTAAGAAATATAGAATGAATATGTATTCATTCCAGTCTTTCTGGAAGAGTATCAAGAAGCATAATACTGTGGTCCAGGAGGTGGCGCGGTGGATAAAACATCAGACTCTGAAGCATGAGGTCCTGAGTTCAATCCCTGGCAGCACATGTACCAGAGTAATGTCTGGTTCTTTCTCTCTCTCTCTCTCTCTCTCTCTCTCTCTCCTTCTCTCTTCATGAATAAATAAATAAAATCTTTTAAAAAATAAATAAATAAAAAATAAAAAGAAGCATAATACTGGGAGTCGGGTGGTAGTGCAGTGGGTTAAGTACACATGGCGCGAAGTGCAAGGACCGTCATAAGGATCCCGGTTCGAGCCCACAGCTCCCCACCTGCAGGGGAGTCGCATCACAATTGGTGAAGTAGGTCTGCGGGTGTCTTTCTCTCCCCTTCTCTGTCTTCCCCTCCTCTCTCCATTTCTCTCTGTCCTATCCAACAAAAACTACTACATCAACAACAATAACTACAACAATAAAGCAAGGGCAACAAAGGAATAAATAAATATTTAAAAAATAAAATAGAATAATAGAATTTAAAAAAAAGAAGCATAATACTGCTTCCTGTAGACAAAGAACAAAGGTTGGAGAGAGACGTTGCGTTACATGCATTTCTGTACTTTTGGAATTTCAAACATGTAAAAATGTATAACTGAGTCAAGTAATGAACAGCAATTTTTTTTTTAAGTATAAAATTGCATGTTAATTTTATAAAACTTGGAGAGATTAGAAAACGATCAAAGAGTATGGGGGAGGAGTGGTCCAGCACCCAGTTAGCAGACACAGCACTACGCACAGGACCTGGGCCAGAGCCCTCGCTTCCCACCTTCAGCGGGGGTGCTTCATAAGCAGTGAAGCAGGTATGCAGGTGTCTGTCTTTCTCTCCTTTGCTATCTTCCCTCCTCCCTCTCAATTTCTCCATCCTATCAAATAAAATGGGAGTGAAAAAAAAAAGGAAAATCGCCCCCAAGAGCCATGAATTTGTAGTCTGAGCCACACAATAACCCTGGAGGAGGGGGAGAGAGAGAGACAGAGCGAGAGAGAGAAAATAAAGACTAGCCATAAATCAGCATCTGCAAATAACGATATTCTACTATATCAAATCAAAATCAACTACATTTAGATTTCTAGCTTTGAAATCAAATGGTACCATAGTATATATACATTTTCATTTTCTAAGACTTATTGGTTTACTTGTGAGAAAGAGAGGGAGAGAGAACCAGAGGGCCACTCTGGCACATGTGCTTAAGAATCAAACTCAGGAGAATCGGGCGGTAGCACAGCGGGTTCAGCACAGGTGACGCAAAGCACAAGGACCGGTTAGGATCCTGGTTCAAGCCCTGCGCTCCCCACCTGCAGGTCGCTTCACAGGCAGTGAAGCAGGTCTGCAGGTGTCTCTCTGTCTCTCTTCCTCTCTGTCTCCCCATTCTCTCTCAATTTCTCTCTTGTCTGTATCCAATAACAAAAAAAAAAAAAATCAAACTCAGAACCTCATCCCTGAGGCTTCCACACCTTTTTCACTGTACCACCTCCCAGGCCACCACACTGTGTATTCAGCATATAATTTTCACATAGTTTTGTATTATGAGCAGTATTACGTAGTTGAAAAACATAATATCTTTATAGCATTTTTCAATATGAATATACCATCATGTATTTAAATATTCCCCTATTGTTGGTGTTTAAGTTGTTTAACTTTCACCCCAAAAATGTCCATTATTTATGAATAAATAAAACTGCTCCAATTTATTATTTTTTTATCATTGTTTTTGTTGTCATGGGGACTTCAGCACTCCAGGCTGACTTTCTCAGATACAGAGAAAGAGAAAGAGAAAGACACCACCACTATACGAGTGAGCCAATCTACCTGCCCTAACACTGCTCAGATTTACATAATTTTTATTTCCTTCCTAGTTCCTTATTCCTTATTATTATTATTATTATAGCAGAAAAATTTGTGGGGAAACATGGTCTGGTGGATCTGGGGTAGATAGCATAATGGTTATGCAAACAGATTCTCATGCCTTAGGCTACGAAGTTCCAGGTTCAATCCCCCCCCCACACACACACACACACAAACACCATCAGCCAAAACTGAGCAGTGTTTTTGTTTAGAGAGAGAGAGAAGGGAGGGAGGGAGGGAGGGAGAGAGAAGGAGGGAGGAAGATAGGTGGTCTGGTGTTTCCTCTATAGAGCAGAAATGATGCTTGAGGTCAGCAGACTGAATTTCCCTTCAGCCCACAGCTCCAGAGCTCTACTAATGGGAAGCTTGGGGCTTGTCTGGAGCTCTAATACAGTACAAGAAAAAACCCAACCCCAGGAGCCAGGGGTAGCAGAGCGGTTTAAGCGCACGTGGTGCAAAGCACAAGGACCTGCGCGAGGATCCCGGTTCAAGCCCCCAGTTCCCCACCTGCAGGGGAGTCACTTCACAGGTGTTGAAGCAGGTCTGCAGGTGTCTGTCTTTCTCTCCCCCTCTCTGTCTTCCCCTTCTGTCTCCACTTCTCTCTGTCCTATCCAACAACGATCGATGACAACAATAACTACAACAACAATGAAAAACAAGGGCAACAAAAGGGAAAATAAATAAATAAATATTTTAAAATCTTAAAAAACAGAACCCACCCCCATGGTGGTGGGAAGGTGGTGCTGATTATTTGAAGCCAACATGGAGAACCACAGTTTACCTGTCAGGTCCTGGCTGGGTGGGCTAGCGTTTAAATAAGCTCTGGTTTGTGGAGTTCTCAAAGTTCTGGTAGTAAACTCAGAGTAAGTGCCAATTTCTGGGAAACACTGGACACTGTTATTGACAAACATAAAGACATTATTTTCTTAAACATTACCTAGGATTTTTTAAAATTTTGTACTGGCCTTTTTTATTATTATATATATTTTTTCTTTTTCTTTCTTTATTTTATTTATTTATTTTTTCTTAACCAGAGCACTGCTTAGCTCTGACTTATGATGGTGTGGGGGATTGAACCTGGGACTTTGAAGTCTCAGGTATGAGAGTCTCTTTACATAACCATTATGCTATCTACCCCTGCCCTTTATCTAGGGTCTTGACTCCTCTCTTTTTTGGTTACCAATTGTCAATAAATGCCTAGCCTATATTTACTGTTTCCTTAAGTTAAATTATTGAAGAGCTTTCAAATCAGTGTTCAGTATTTGATGATAAAGGTTCTTGCCATTCATTTATGCTGGATGTTTGGCTTCCCTCTTCCTAGGAATAAATGTGGCGACTCTTGTTATACCACTGGTGCTCCTTGTCCTGCTGATTGCTGGAATGGGGATCTTTGCGCTCCTTAGGAAGTATGTGACTTTTCATTGTTATTTTATTGTCTAATTATGTAAATAATCAGAATACCAAAATGTTGATTCTTCACATGTAGAAATCAGTATTCCTTCTTCTGAGATAAAAAGTTAACATACATTTTTAAATTGTTTGCAGAGATGTAAAATGTATCAAATATTATTTTATAAACAATAGTGATGGTTTAGAAATCTTTTCAGTAGGATATTTTGTCTTACTAGGCGGAAGAAGAAAGGAAATCCTTATGGATCAGCAAAGGCTCAGAAAGCAGGTTGGTTGGAAACTCTTGTCTATAGTTTTATTCTGTCTTTAAGAAAGGGCAGGTTCTACTGATTAAAAATGCATTGGAGGGCAGGGGTAGATAGCATAATGGCTATGCAGAGAGACTCTCATGCCTGAGGCTCTCAAAGTCCCAGGTTCAATCCTCCTCCACCACTACCATCACTGTGTGCCAGAGCTGATCAGTGCTCTGGTGAAAATAAACAAATAAATAAATAAATATTCAAATTTTAAGAGATCTCCTTCATTCTTGGTTAGAAAATGCAAAAGGATGATAACTGGTCCACTTACTGTTTGGAAACACAAAACTGGAGTCCTATAATACTACAGTATAAAAGTAATCAATACACGGGAGTCGGGCAGTAGCGCAGTGGGTTAAGCTCACATCGCGCAAAGCGCAAGGACCAGCATAGGGATCCCGGTTCGAGCCCCCGGCTCCCCACCTGCAGGGGTGTCACTTCACAGGTGGTGAAGTAGGTCTGCAGGTGTCTATCTTTCTCTCCCCCTCTCTGTCTTCCCCTCCTCTCTCCATTTCTCTCTGTCCTAACAACAATGACATCAATAACAATAATAATAGCCACAACAACAATAAAAACAACAAGGGCAACAAAAAGGGAAAATTAATTAATTAATTAATTAATAATAATCAATACACTTTTTTAAAAATGTGTTTAGGTTTGTGATCCACACTTACATGGCTAAACAACTAATATATTGTATCCTATCTCCTTTAAAGTTTTCATAGCTTACTTGCTTTAGTCCCACATCCTCCTATGATTTATCAGTATTCTTTAATTAGGAGGATTGGGGATATCACTGGGATTTGAACCATCACATTGAGTGCCATCAAGAAGAAGTTACGGGGCCAGGCAGAGGCGCACCTGGTTAAGCACACACATTACAGCGTGCAAGGACCTAGGTTCAAACCCCTGGTTCCCACCTGCAGAGGGAAAGCTTCACGAGTGGTGAAGCAGTGCTGCAGGTGTCTGTCCTATCTCTCTCCCTCTCTATATCCCCTCCCCTCTCAATTTCTGACTGTCTATCCAATAAATAAATAAAGATATTAAAATCTTAAAAAGAAGTAGCTACAAAAGTCCCATCTCTAAACTGAGTGTTAACTAGCACTTAATATCTTGAGATCCCATGCTGTTGTCCACTCTGGGAAAGGCTTCTGTTCAAGTTTTGGAGAATCCAAGGACACAGGCTACTCCAGCAATGAGACAGGACCTTTAGAACCTTACTCAGGCCATGTAGCCTAAGCATCCAGCTGTGTTGACCCCTCTGGGTCACAAATGCCTTGTGAATGCAAGTTATAGAAAACCACATCCAAGTGGCTAACATAGGAGTGATGTGGGCCTGATGGACCCATAATTTTTTTTTATTTTTCCAGTATCACTTTATTAAGGAAATTTTCTTTTACAGGATTGTTGTCACAAGAATACATTTCCACATTTCCCCCAGGATAGGTACTAATACATTTCATCCTCGCACAAACTATCACTTTGTTCCACTATAGTGACTTAGGTCCCTGGCTTTTTTGGTGGTACAGTGAGAACGTGGTTGGGATAGTGCTACCGCAGTGGCCTTAGTGTCCTGTTTCTACCACAACAGTTGGAAGCAATTTAGTCAGTCAGCAAAATGCAGCCAGGCCTGACTCACAGCGGAGTACTTCAGAGAGTACGGATGGGCATTACTTCTGAGATCTTAACTGTGTTATCTTTATTCCAGACTGCTGGAAGCAGATTAAATATCCTTTTGTGAGACATCAGTCAGCTGAGTTTACCATCAGCTATGATAATGAAAAGGAGATGACGCAAAAGTTTGATCTCATCACAAGTGACATGGCAGGTAAGTGTCATCTCCTCCCCCACTCCCCCCCGTACCATGCTATTGGTTTGGAGGTGTTGCTTGAGGGACAGGAGAGACCAGGAAAGAAATAAGACAGAAATCCCATGCCTTTCAGTGGGGTCAAATATATCAGTAATGTGTGACATTTTCTCTCTGCACAAGTTACAAACTGACACTGAGGTATTTCTCAAAAGCCCCATTTAGATTGTTAGACCTGCAGGGGTTATATGCTGCTGCTCTGTATAGTGATAACCCTGAGGTGCCACTGAAATCTGGATGACTATTTTTACTACTAAGGTTTTGATTAAGGCTCTGAGAGAGAAGAGCTAGAAACATGAATTAACACAAAGCGCAGGACCGGCATAAGGATCCCGGTTAGAGCCCCCAGCTCCCCACCTGCAGAAGGGTTGCTTCACAGGCAATGTCTATCTTTCTCTCCCACTCTCTGTCTTCCCTTCCTCTCTCCATTTCTCTCTGTCCTATCCAACAACAAGGACATCAATAACAACAACACTAATAACTACAATAAAACAACAAGGGCAACAAAAGGGAATGAATAAATAAAAATAAATATAAAAAATTTTAAAAAAAGAAAGATGAATTAAGCACTGCTCTTGGCCTAAGAGGAAGAGGTGATGGGAGATGAAGGAGCCGGCCCAGATTGAAAATACTATCAGTCTCCCGTACCAAACCAAAGTTGAGAATACTCTCACCTTATCTGTAGAGCAGGATCCGCTTTTTAACATATATATAATCAGATAGAGAGAGAGAAATTGAGAGGGGAAGGGGAAATAGACATCAGCAGCCCTGCTTCACCACTCATGAAACTCCCCCTCCCACCCCCGCAGGTACTTATGCAGCCTGGTCCTGAGCCAGGTCCTTTTTTTTCCTGCCTTAAAAAGAAAATTCCATCTTATCAAACTCTTTAACAGTTTTAATTCTGGGGTTTTTTTTTCCTTCAAAGTTTTACGCGCACACATGCTCACCTCTAAATTTTGTTATTTTCAAGTGCCAATTTTATCTTAATTTTTAAATATATTTATTTATTGAAGAGACAAGTCATAAATCGAGAGGCAAGGGGTAGATGAGAGTAGGAGAGACAGAGGGACATTTGCAAAGCTTTCCCCCTGCAGGTGGGACCCCCTGGTGAACCTGGATCCTTGTGCATTGTAACATGTGCGAAACCAGGTGTGTCACCACCCAGTCAGTCTCAGTCTCTCTCTCTCTGCCTCTCTCTCTCTCCCTCTCTCTCGCTCATTATTTTATTAGTGACTTAATATTGATTTGCAGAATTACAAGGTAACCCGGTACAACTCCGCACCATTCCCACCACCAGAGTTCTGAATCCCCAATCCCTCCATTTTTGTTTTCAGATTACCAGCAACCTCTCATGATTGGCACTGGGACAGTCACCAGGAAGGGTTCGACCTTTCGACCTTTGGACACTGAGGCAGAGGAGACAGGGCCAAACACAGAGGTCCGCAGCCACTATGACTGTCCACACCCTTCCAGCCACCACCAGTACGCCCTGCCCCTGACCAACCCCGAGCCCGAGTATGCCACGCCCATCGTGGAGCGCCACTTGGCCAGGGCGCACACCTTCTCTGCGCAGAGCGGCTACCGAGTTCCTGGTTGTGTGCAGGCGCACAAACATTCACTCTCTTCGGGCAGCTTCTTCCCAGCAGCAGGTGCCACAGCCACCAGCGGGGATTATCAAATGCCCCACACCCCATCTACCAAGGACCCAGGCTACGATAAACCTCAAGGCAGCCTAACCTCTGAGCACGCAGACCCAGACTATCAGAAGCCTCAGATGAATTTAGCCCCACATGATGCTTACTTAGCCCCCCGAGACTGCCTCAGACCCCTCAACCAGACAGCTATGACTGCTCTTTTGTAAACATAATGTGAAAGAAACCTGCTGTGGTACTGAGCACTGGGCTGTTTGTGGCACTGGAAAAAGAGGGTGGGGGTGGGAAAGGGGAGGTGAGAGACAGAGAGAGATTAAGTTTAGGATCCTGTGGTGGAATCCTGGAGACCACCTCTCATACTGTTTACAAAAGTCTGCAGGTGATTTGTGCTGGCTCTTAGGGCAAAGTCTGGCTTTGTTGGACTAGAAACATGAAAACTTTCAGATGCCATTTTCATTTCTCTGACTGTGATACTGAGCTGCTTTGGTGTAAAATGTGCAATCTGTACAGAGTTGTATTTAACAAGAATTATGGTAACTTAAGTTTGCTTTATCAATTTTAGTTCTGCACAGAGGTTAAGAAGGAGAATGCAGCTGTAGCAAAAAAAAAAAAACTTTATAGTATGTGTCCATTTTAAATGTATTTAATCTGCTACTGTGTTGGCTGCAGGTCTGTTTAAACTGTGGATCATTTCCTTTCCTTTGATAACTAGAACTAAAAAAAAAAAAAAAAAAACATTGTAACATTCTTTTCCTAGAAGAAATGAAATTACTTGAAGCGTGAAAAGCACACCAGGGTGGTTGTTAGCAATTATGAGTCTAGTTTTTTTGTTTTTTTTTTTTAAGCAGAGTGGCCACCTCAGCATCTGCCTGTTCCCTAGATTCCACTTAAGATGAGAATCTGATCTACTTGGTCTAGGCTTTTGAGAGAGTCCGCATATCAAATATTAAAAAGACTCAGTCTGTGTTTTAAAATCTTCAAGACATACAATTAATTTCCCCCCTCTCATATTAACTAACTAGTGATTTATATGACTACACTTTACTAGGAGTGTACATAAACACCATTCCCACCACCAAAAGACTGTGACCCATCCCTCCCACCCACTCCCACACCCCACTGGCCCAGGAAGCTGCATGTCTACCCCTCACCACAGGGTTTTTACTTTGGTGCCCTACTTTCAATTTAGTCAGATCCTGCTTTTAGTTTCCCTTTCAGATCTTCTTTCTCGACTTCTGTTGAGTGGGATCATCCCATACTCATCTTTATCTTTCTGACTTAGCTCACTTAACTAGGGAAAGAGAGAGGCAGACTGGGAGTATGGACCAACCAGTCAACGTCCATGTTCAGCGGGGAAGCAATTACAGAAGCCAGACCTTCTACCTTCTGCAACCCACAAGGACCCTGGGTCTATGCTCCCAGAGGGATAGATGGGAAAGCTTTCAGGGGAGGGGGATGGGATATGGAGATTGGGTGGTGGGAATTGTGTGGAATTGTACCCCTTCTACCCTATGGTTTTCTTAATTTATCCTTTCTTAAATAAAAAAATAAAAAAATAAAGATGAGAATCTGCAGTCGCCATTCAGGACAGGAGCAGAGCAGGAGGTCTCTGTGGCTTGCTGGGAACCATATTGCCTTCAGCCTAAGGGAGCTGGCTCTCTGAGGAACTAAACTTCTTCACTCTTCTCTCCCTCTTCACTTCAGCCCTGGCAGATACTGCATAGCTTTCACATGCAAATCCACCTTTTCAAAATGTCTGTGAAGCCAAATGCTGAGACTTAGACAGCAACCCAAACTGCTTTCCCCACAGATTAAATAAAGGGGGCGCGGCAATGATAGTCTGAATTACTGTGTCAGATGCTTTTGTACCTCTGATTAAAAATAATGCTGAGGTCAGATGCCCATACTTTTCATGACTTTCTTCAAAAACAGCACATTGTGTGCTGAAACACAAAAATGTTATTTGGAGTATTTTCTTACAAATGGGACTGAGGTCAAATCTACATAGAGCTTTTCTACTGAGATGGTTGGGAACCGAACTGATTTTGTAAGAAACAACATTCACCCTTAAGAGTATGTGTTTAGAATTCCTGATTAGCCCAGACCTCAGCTGTACCTCATGTCCAGTGGTTTTGATGTTTGCTTTGAGTTCATCGTGGAGGATTTAACCTCTTTTGCCAAAGAGGGAAGTGTGTGTGTGTGTGTGTGTGTGTGTGTGTGTGTGTGTGTGTGTGTATTTTAGTAGAAAATATGGACCAAATGATCTTTTTCTTTTTTAAAAAAAAAAAGTACTATAATTCTATTTGTGTGATTATGACTTTCTGTGAAATGTGTAAATATTTAAAAAGTGAGGGTGCTGGGAGGTTGTGGCAAAGTATCTCTTGGTTATTGTGGAAGGAAAAAAATCACTTATTTTGTGGCGTTTACATGGTTTTATATGTATGCTAATTGTAATAAACTGCTAAATCAAAGCGCTCCTGTCATTGGATAACATACCACCCATTTTTCAGAATTTCCATGTTCTTTCTCATGTTAAGAAAAGATTTAAGCAGATGTGAAAATAGCCAGTAAGCACAGAAACCACTATCATGTTAAGGACATCTATTAGAAGAATTAAGGATAAGTTTATTTAGAAGAACAACTTTATTTTATTTTATTAAAAGATTTTATTTGTTCATGAGAAATGATAGAGAAAGAACCAGACATCACTCTGGTACATGTGCTGCCTGGGATGGAACTCGGGACCTCATGCTTGAGAGCCCAAAGCCTTATCCACTGCGCCACCTCCCCGACCACTAGAAGAACGACTTTAATTCAAGCACAAACATTATAAGGATTTCAAGGGGGGCTGGGTGGTAGCACAGTGGGTAAAGCGCACATGGCTTGAAGCAGAAGGACCAGTTTAATGATCCTGGTTAGAGCCCCCCCCACACCTGCAGTGGGCAGAGGGTCACTTCACAAGTGGTAAAGCAGGTCTGCAGGTGTCTGTCTTTCTCTCCCCCCTGTATTCCCCTTCTCTCTCCATTTATTTCTGTCCTAACAATGACGACATCAATAACAACAATATTAATAACTACAACAACAATAAAAAAACAAGGGCAACAAAAGGGAAAATAAATATTAAAAAAAAGAAAGTATACCTGAAAAAAGTTGCTATGAAGTGAGTGAACATTACAAAATGACTTTTTAAATATTCCCTTTTGTTGCCCTTCTTGTTTTATTATTTTTGTGGTTATTATTGTTGTTGTTGTTGATGTCACTGTTGGATAGGACAGAGAGAAATGGAGAGAGGAGGAGAAAGACAGAGGGGGAGAAAAAGACACCTGCAGACCTGCTTCACCGCTTGTGAAGTGACTCCCCTGAAGGTGGGGATCCTTACGCTGGTCCTTGCACTGTCTCTTCCCCTGTCTTTCCCTTCTCTCTCAATTCCTCTGTCCTATCCAACAACAATAGCAAGGGCAACAAAATGGGAAAAATGGCCTCCAGGAGCAGTGGATTCGTAGTGCAGGCAAGAAGCCCCAGAGATAACCCTGAAGGCAAAAAAAAAAAAAAAAAAGAGGAGAGTCGGATCATAGCTTAGGAGGTGGCACAGTGAAGGTATTGGAATTTCAAGCACAAAGTCCTGAATGTCTCCCCAGCCATCACAGTTTCCAGAATAATATTCTGGTTCTCTCAACAATCTTAAAAAAAAAAAAAAAAAAAAAGAATAAACTTAGATCTGTAGACCCTCCCTCACTACAATAGAGCTGTCTGTATCCACATTTTTTTAAATTTTTTTATATGTACTTATTTTCGCTTTTGTTGCCCTTGTTTTTTATTATTGTTGTAGTTATTGTTGTTGTTATTGAAGTTGTTGTTGGATAGGACAGAGAGAAATGGAGAGAGGAGGGAAAGACAGAGAGGGGGAGAGAAAGATAGACACCTGCAGATCTGCTTCACCACCTGTGAAGTGACTCCCCTGCAGGTGGGGAGCAGGGGGCTCGAACCAGGAACCTTATGCCGACCCTTGCACTTTGTGCCACATTTGCACCCACTGTGCTACCGCCCAACTCCATTATCATGTTTTTAACTATACCTAAGACCTTATTATGATCAAAAGAACAAAATGTAACCTTGTTTCTGAATAGTACTTACTCAAAATGGCCTCACTGTGTAGACTAGGATGGGTCAGTGAGAAGGCCAAGCCTGAAACTAGAAAAGAGCAGAGAAACACTAAATCTTTCGTTTTTAGTGTGTTGAGATATTGGCACATATTATAAGGTGAAGATAAGCTGATTCTGGTTGTCTGGTTTCTTCACTGTTATCAAGTCTTATTAGGAAGTAATGCTTGCATTCTGATTCTGGTCTTGCAACTCTGGTTGAAACCTGTGTTGTCGAACAAGAAAACTACACTGCCCACAAATGCTGCTACTTTGTTCTAGCTTTTGTTACTGTCACTTAAATTTTCTTGTTTCTTTGTTTGTTTTTAAACCAGAGCACTGCTCAGCTCTACCTTATGGTGGTACTGGGGACTGAACCTGGGGCCCGAATCTCGGGAATGAAAGTTTTTTCACATAACCATTATTCTCTCTCCTCAGCCCATTTTCACAATTCTTAAAATATTTCTTGGGAGTCGGGCGGTAGCACAGCACGTTATACACAGGTGGTGCAAAGCGCAAGGACCAGCTAGAGGATCCTGGTTCGAGCTCCTGGCTCCCCACCTAAAGGGGATTGTTCCACAGGTTGTGAAGCAGGTCTGCAGGTGTCTATCTTTCTGTCTTCCTCTCTGTCTTCCCCTCCTCTCTCCATTTCTCTGTTCTATCCAACAACGACTGACATCAACAACAATGATAACCACAACAAGGCTACAACAACAAGGGCAACAAAAGGGGGAAAAGGATGGCCTCCAGGAGCACTGGATTCATGGTGCAGGCACTGAGCCCCAGCAATAACCCTGGAGGCAAAAAAAAAAAAAAAGATTCAAGAACTCAGTGATTGGGGGCTGGTCAGGCAGTAGTGGAGCAGGTTAAGTGCACATGGCGCAAAGCGCAAAGACTGGCTCAGGCAGGTCTGCAGGTGTCCGTCTTTCTCTCCACTCCTCTCTTGATTTTTCTCTGTCCTATCCAATAACAACAAAAAAAAACCTGTGGTCATTCTACAAAATAATTACACATGAGCCAGCAATACCACTCAATGGACACTCAAACAATAATTAGAAGGGACATAAACACCCCTGTGTTTATAGCTGCGTTATTCACAATAGCCAAAGAGTGGAAGAAACCTAAATACCCAGCATCAGCACATGACTGACTAAAGAAGCTATGGGATATATATTCCATGGAATATTACTCTGCAATCAAAAAAGATGATAGTGTGTTCTCTGGAACAAAACAGATGGAACTGGAGGTGATTATGCTTAGCAAAATAAGTAGAGAGATGAAAGACAATTACTAGATGGTTTCATTCATATATGGAATCTAGAGATCTGATTTACATGAATTTGCAATAAGCAAACAAAAACAGAAGCAAGTGAACTGTTTCTAAGACTTGTGAGAACTATAGTAGTTGTCTTTGGGATGTTGAAGAGTAGGGATATGGAACTTTGGTGGTGGGTGTGGTGTGGAGCTAGACTTTTTTTGTTTTGTCTCCAGGGTTATCGATGGGGCTCGGTGCCTGCACCATGAATCCACTGCTCCTGGAGGCTTTTTTTCTTTCTTTCCCTTTTTGTTGCCCATTGTTGTTATTATTATTGGTGGTTGTTGTTATTGCTGGATAGGACAGAGAAAAATTGAGAGAGGAGGGGAAGAGAGAGAGGGGGAGAGAAAGGTAAACACCTCCAGGCCTGCTTCTCTGCCTGTGAGGCCACCTCCCTGCAGGTGGGGACCCTGGGGCTGGAACGGGATCTTTAAGCCTGTCCTTGCATTTCGCGCATGTGTGCACTGCGCCACCATCCGCCACCACCCACATTGTAATCTTATAATCTTTTAATAAATTTAATAAAAAATAAAATATTTAAAAATAAGTACATAAGTAAATTCTCTTGGAGGTTTTAAAGATTGTACCTTTGGTATTCTGCAATTGTACTACGATGTTTTCTTGTTAATTAATTTAGATGTTGTCTAAGACTTGTACTTCTTGAATCTCTTCTTTAATTTTTTTCTTTTTCTTTTTTTTTTAAGCATTTTATTTACTTATTTATTTATTTTTCCTTTTGTTGCCCTTGTTGTTTAACATTATTGTGGTTATTGATGTAGTTGTTGTTGGATAGGACAGAGAGAAATGGAGAGAGGAGGGGAAGACAGAGAGGGGGAGAGAAAGATAGACACCTGCAGACCTGCTTCACAGCTTGTGAAGCGACTCCCCTGCAGGTGGAGAGCCGGGGCTTGAAAGGATCCAGGGGATCCTTTAGCAGCCAGTCCTTGAGCTTTGTGCCACGTGCGCTTAACCCGCTGCTCCACCGCCCGGCTCCTAATTTTTCTTTATTACCTTTTGTTGCCCTTATTGTTTTATTGTTGTTGTTATTGTTGTCATCATTGCTGGATAGGACAGAGAGACATGGAGAGAGGAGGGAAAGACAGAGAGGGGGAAAGAAAGACACCTGAAGACCTGCTTCACCGCTTGTGAAATGACCCCCCTGCAGGTGGGAAGCACGGAGCTGGAACGGGATCCTTCGCGGGTCCTTGCGCTTTGTGCCACGTGTGCTTAACCCGCTGTTCTACGCCCAACTCCCATACTTCTTCAATCTTAAGATTCTGTTATGAAGAATTCTCAGTCAGGGCCGGGTGGTGATGCACCTGGTTGAGCCACTTGTTACGATGCACAAGGACTCAGGTTCGAGTCCCCAGTCCCTGCCTGCAGGGGGAAAGCTTAGCAAGTGGTGAAGCAGTGCTGCAGGTGTCTCTCTCTCTTCCTCTCTATCCCCCGCTTCCCTCTGGATTTCTGGCTGTCTTTATCCAATAAATAAAGGTAGTAAAAAAAATTTTTTTTTTAATTCTCAGTCACCCTTTTCCCAAATAGCACTTGTCTCCTTGCTTTGGTTTCACTTTGATTTCTTTATTTACTCCTATAATTCCTACGGAATATTCATTAGACCATCTTGTTTAATCTCCCATTTTCTTTTTTTAATTTTTTTAAAAAATTATATTTATTTATTTTCCCTTTTGTTGCCCTTGTTTTGTTTTTTATTGTTGTTATAGTTATTATTGTTGTTGTTAGATAGAATAGAGAGAAACAGAGAGAGGAAGGGAAGACAGAGAGGGGGAGAGAAAACTAGACACCTGCAGACCTGCTTCACTGCCTGTGAAGCGACTCCCCCGCAGGTGGGGAGCCGGGGGCTGGAACCAGGATCCTCATGCGGGTCCTTGTGCTTCGCACCATGTGCGTTTAACCCACTGTGCTATCGTGACTCCCTTCTTTTTTTAATTAAAAAATTTTATTTATTTTAATAAGAGAGATATAGTGAGTGATACAGAGAGAGGGAGAGAGACCAGAGCTCTGGCTTATGGTGGTGCTGAGAAGTGAACCTGTGACCTTGGAGCCTCAGTCATGAAAGTTTCTTTGCATAACCATTATGTTGTCTCCTCAGTGGGGTCAACAACTCTTATTTTCCTTTTTTTATTTTTCCTTTTTCTTTTCTTTTTTCTTCTTCTTTCTTTTACCAGAGCACTGCTCAGCTTATGGTAGTGCAGGAGATTGAACCTGGGACTTTGGAGCCTCAGGCATGAGAGTCTCTTTTCATAACCATTATGCTACCCACCCCTGCCCAACAACTCCTATTTTCCAAAATTATTTAGTCGATTCACTTCCAGAAATAAAGATTCTTGATACCTCATTGCAGATACAATTTACCTATTTTTTTAATCAAGAAAGAAGTCAGGTGGTCCGGGAGGTGACGCAGTGGATAAAGCATCGAACTGTCAAGCATGCGGTCCTGAGTTCAATCCCCGGCAGCACATGATGCCTGGTTCTTTCTCTCTCTCCTCCTATGTTTCTCATTAATAAATAAATAAAATCTTTAAAAAAAAAAAAGTCAGAACTAAAAGTAAATTTCCATTTTTATCAACCTGTCAATGATTTATTTCTCTTGTTTTATATTTAATAGTGGTTTAGTAATGATTAACAAGATTGTAAGATAATGGGTACAATTCTACATGGTTCCCACCACCAGAGTTTTGTGTCCCATCCCTATCATTGGATGGTTTCCTGTTCTCTATCCCTCTGGGAGTATGAATAGACCAAAGTTCTTTTTGGAGTGCAGAAGGTGGAAGGTTGACTTCTGTAATTACTTCTCCACTGAACGTGGATGTTGGCAGGTTGATCCATCCCACCAGCCTGTTTCTATCTTTCCTTAGTGGAGTACTGTTCCGGAGAGGTGAGGTTCAGGGACACATTGGTGAGGTCATCTCCTCGGGGAGATCAGGATGGCATCATAGTGGCATCTGCAACTTGGAGGCTGAAAGGTGTTAAGATATAAAGCAGGACAAATGGTTTAATAAACAGGAACCCAAAGGTAGGAATAGAGCAGATGAAAGCGAGGTCTTTGTGTTATCTCCCTCTTTTAAAAGTTTTTTTATTATCTTTATTTATTTATTGAATGGAGACAGAAATCGAGAGGGAAGGAAGGGATAGAGAAGGTGAGAGACAGAGAGACACCTGCAGCACTGCTTCACCACTTGTGAAGCTTTCCCCCTGCAGGTGGGGGCTGCAGGCTCAAACCTGGGTCCTTGTACATTGTCATATGTGCGCTCAACGAGGGGCGCCACCACCCAGCCCCCTATCTCCCTCTTCTTAAAAATCCTTTTTGCTGTTTCTTTGTGGTTTTTTGTTTTTTCTTTTTTCCCCTGTATAGCTTTGCTGGGAAATTTTCTGAAAAACAATCTGGTGTAGTGGTTGAGTTGGCATAGACTTCAAAATGCCCAGATGAGAAGCCTTAACTTCTCAGTAGCTTTTTCCTTGCTTGTTGCAAATGAACATTTTAGAACACCGGCCCAGATGAAACATAAAGTTTAAGGCCCTCTTCACATGCCCACACTTTTGTTATCGGTAAAATTACAGCACTGAGGTTGGGGGTAGATAGCATAATGATTATGCAAAGACTCCCATGCCTGAGACTCTAAAGTCCCAGGTTCAATCACCCATACCACCATAAGCCAGAGCTGAGCAGTGCTTTGGTAAAAAATAAATAAATAAGTAAATAAAATTTAAATTTAAAAGAATTACAGCACTGAAATCTTTTTTTTTAAGCACTGAAATCTTAGCTGGCATGCCTAGACAGTCTCCTAGACATCTGTTTCATCAGCTTTCTTCCTACTTAGTCATTGAAATCATTAAACTATTTAGTACCTAAAACAGGTAAGTTCCCCTCTAGTTGTTACTTTTTTTTTTAATTTGGGAGGTTAATGGTTTATAGTACAGTAGTTGTTAATTTTTTTTTGTTTTTAATTTTTAAAAAATATTTATTTATTCCCTTTTGTTGACCTTGTTGTTTTACTGTTGTTATTGATGTCGTCATTGTTGGATAGGACAGAGAGAAATGGAGAGAGGAGGGGAAGACAGAGAAGGGGAGAGAAAGACAGACACCTGCAGACCTGCTTCACTGCCTGTGAAGCGGCTTCCCTGCAGGTGGGGAGCCAGGGGCTTGAAACGGGAACCTTACACCAACCGGTCCTTGTGCTTTGTGCCACCTGTGCTTAATCTGCTGCGCTACCACCTGACTCCCGGTTGTTATTTATTTATTTATTTATTTATTTATTTTTACCAGAGCACTGCTCAGCTCTGGCTAATGGAGGTGTAGGGGATTGAACCTGGGACTTAAGAGCCTCAGGCATGAAAGTCTCTTTGCATAACCATTATGCTATACCCCCACCCAAGTTGTTAATTTTTTTTTAAGTTGTACGTCTGTCATTATGCATTACTTGAACTATATTATCTCAGCATTTTCATTACACTGTCTTTGCAGGATACCCAAACCTTGAGCTCCCAACAATTTCCCTTTCTCTCTCTCTCTCTCTCTCTACTCTTTTTCTTTCTTCCTTTCTTTTTATTGAATTAATAATGGTCTGGGGCTTGAACCTGCATTCTTGTGCACTATGTGTGAGCTTAAGCAGATTTGCCACCACCTGGCCCCAGACTAATGGTTTCTAATCTACCTGGTGCCACTTACTCCTTAGGCTTTTCACTTGTCATTATCTACGGAACCATTAACTTAGGCACACATATTTCTGCTGCTCGCAGGCTGACCTTTTTACTCTTTTTATTTCAGATAGAGGAGAAACAGAGGGGCTGGGTGGTGATGCACCTGGTTGAGCACACATATTACAATACGCATGGTCCCGGGGTTCCAGCCCCCGGTCCCCACTTGCAGGATGAAAGCTTTGAGAGTGGTGAAGCAGGGCTGCAGGCGTCTCTCTATCTCCCTTCCTCTCTCTCAACCATCCAATAAATAGAGAGAGAGAGAAGGTCTAGTAGGAGCAAGCATGAATTAGAATTAGAGGACTAGATCACTTTGGTTTCGTTTTGTGTGTGGCCAGGAAAGTTACATTACCTCTCTCCATTTCCATTTCCTTACTAGGAGATGGTGATAATAGTACATAACTGGTAGGGTTGTAGTAAGAGTAAAACCTTTATTTTTTTGTTTATCTTATTTATTTATTCATGAAGATAGAAGGAGAGAGGGGGGGAGTCGGGCGGTAGCGCAGCGGGTTAAGCGCACGTGGAGCAAAGCCCAAGGACCTGCATAAGGATCCCAGTTTGAGCCCCTGGCTCCCCACCTGCAGGGGAGTCGCTTCACAGGCAGTAAAGCAGGTCTGCAGGTGTCTATCTTTCTCGCCCCTTCTCTTTCTTACCCTCCTCTCTCCAATTCTCTCTGTCCTATCCAACAACGACAACATCAACAACAACAATAAAAACAAGGGCAACAAAAGGAAATAAATAAATAAATAATAGGAGAGAGAGAAAGAACCAGACATCACTCTGGTACATATGCTGCCAGAGATTGAACTCAAGACCCTATGTTTGAGAATTCAGTACTTTATCCACTGTGCCACCTCCCAGACCACGAGTAAAACCTTTAGAACAGTACCTGATACATGATAAGCACTATGTTGGTATTAACTACTTATATATTGTTATTTAATAAATGTGAACTAGTTTATATGCTCACTCAATTTCCGTAACATCTAGTATTTTTTTACTTGGTTCTTTTTTTTTTTTTTTTTTAATAATACAGTCACATCTGAAAACTGTTGCAGCACAAACTTCTCTTAAGAATTTATTTGTACATTTAACTTGATGCTTCTATATCCCTATTAAGGATGGTGCTCACTTTAGGACTAAAAAGCTTAAAAAACTTCCATCTACTTTCCACTTCTCCCTTTTAAAGTAAAAGTAGGGCAGGGACTTGAGACCTAACTCTGACACGCACTATAAAGACATTACATGCAGTTTCTAACCATCAGTGTATTCGTGTCCTAGGAGTATTTAATCTTAATTTGTTAAAAGTCTTATGCAGAGGGTAGATAGCATAACGGTTATGTAAAGAGACTCTTGTGCCTGAGGCTGCAAAGTCCTAGGTTCAATCCCCCGGACCATCATAAGCCAGAGCTGAACAGTTCTCTGGTAAAAAAAAAAAAAAAAAAAAAGTCTTCCTACTGTTCAGCTGCAAAAGTAGAATATCACATTTGGGATTTGCTGCCCCCTTCTGGAACTTTACCAAAGTGCAGCATATACCTTTCCAAAGCATAGGATTCAGGTTTTCATCAATTTTACATTTCGTTTCATACATCTAATTTTCCATCCTATAGTCACTTTTTCTTGTGTTTTTTTTCTCCTGCCACCAGGGTTATCACTGGGGGTTGATGCTGGTATTATGAATCCACTGCTCCTGGCGGCCATTATTTCCTATTTTCCCCCCCTATTTCTTGTTTAACATTTATTTATTTATTCCATTTTTGTTTCCTTTGTTATCTATTTTGGTAGGACAGAGAGAAATTGAGAGGGGGGGAGGAGAAATAATGGGAGAGAAAGAGAAACACCTACAGGCCTGCAGATGAGCAAGCAGGGGCCCGAACCCTGGGCCTTGCTCATGGTAATTAATGTATGGGCTCAACAGGATGTGCCACTTCCCAGCCCCTCTTTGTGATTTCTCTAAAAGTTTTGTTACAATCTGCCACTATTATAATATATTTTTATATTTTTGTTTCATATATTTTGAGACCTTAAAACTGGTAAACACAAAATTAGACTTGAACTGTTGTAAATAATTTGTTGCTTTCTCCCTGATTTCTTTTTCATAAAATCTATTTTATCTAAATGTTAACTATCTCAGCTTACCTTTGTAGAATATATACCCACAGTATAATTTTTATCCTTTCATTTTCAAAATTTCTTTATTATTTTATTTTTAAAGTAGTTTATGTGGTCCAGTAGGTGGTCCAGTGGATATAGCATTGGACTCTCAAACATAAGGTCCAGAGTTCAGCCTCTGGCAGCACTTGTAGCAGTGATGTCTGGCAAAGATCTTTCTCTCTACATATCTTCCTCATGAATGAATAAAATCATATATATATATATATATATATATATATATATATATATATATATATATATAATTAGACAAAGAGAAACTGAGAGGGGAGGCAGGGGGGAAAGAGACAGACAGAAACTACAGCACTACTTCACCACCCATGAAACTTTCTCCTCAAGGCACAGATTGGGGACTTGAACTCAGGTCCTGCACATGGTAACATGTACACTGTAACATACTTTCCATGTGCGCCATGACCTAGCACCTCAAATTTTCTGTAGCTTTTTGTTTTAGGTGTATTCCTTGTACAGTTTGTTGCTGTATTCTCCCCCTCCAACCCCTTCCCCACACAATTTAAACTTTTATTTGATGAGCCCAGTTCTTGCTCAAGCACTCTCAAAATCCAATCCCAGCACTCCCTTGGCTCCTACCAGTATGAGTCTTGGTTCTTAGATTTTTTTTAGTGTCTAATCTCATTTCTGCTTTTCCAAGCCCAACATATCCATAGGCAGGCTTTGCAAGGATTGACGCCTAGTTAGAGACTAGCATTCAAGAGAGTGGATGTGGGCAGAAACTGGGAAGACCGGTGGAGAAGTGGCTAACAGCTTCAGTAGCATCTTCTAGAACAGTAGCGGTGTCTTTTTAGGGAAGTGTGGTCTACTTCAAGACCAGACGAAGCTGCAGGCAGGAACTGCAGATTCAGCATCCTCTGTGGGATTCAACCATATGGTCCCGTTACCAGAGATCTACCTTATTCACAAAACACAGGCCTTCCTGGGGGTCGGGCGGTGGCGCAGTGGGTTAAGCGCACGTGGCGCAAAGCACAGGGACCGGTGTAAGAATCCCGGTTCGAGCCCCCGGCTCCCCACCTGCAGGGGAGTCGCTTCACGGGCGGTGAAGCAGGTCTGCAGGTGTCTATCTTTCTCTCCCCCTCTCTCTCTGTCTTCCCCTCCTCTCTCCATTTCTCTCTGTCCTATCCAACAACAAAGCAACGTCAACAATGGCAATAATAACCACAACGAGGCTGCAAAAACTAGGGCAACAAAAAGGGGGGAAAAATGGCCTCCAGGAGCGGTGGATTCATGGTGCAGGCACCGAGCCCAGCAATAACCCTGGAGGAAAAAAAAAAAAAAAAAAAAAAAAACACAGCCCTTCCTGACTGAATTTTTTTTCTTTTTTTAAAATTTTTTTATATATTTTTAAATATTTATTTTATTTATTTATTCTCTTTTGTTGCCCTTGTTGTTTTATTGTTGTAGTTATTATTGTTGTTGTCGTTGTTGGATAGGACAGAGAGAAATGGAGAGAGGAGGGGAAGACAGAGAGGAGGAGAAAAAGATAAGACACCTGCAGACCTGCTTCACCGCCTGTGAAGGGACTCCCCTGCAGGTGGGGAGCCGGGGTTCGAACCAGGATCCTTATGCCGGTCCTTGTGCTTTGTGCCACCTGCGCTTAACCCACTGCACTACAGCCCGACTCCCTGAATATTTCTTTTTGAAACTCTATGACTGTCACAAGATATTTAACCAGAAGCTCAGTTGTTTTAGCCCTCCCACTGCAGGAGAAAGGTAATTTTGTAACTTCCCAAGGTGTCTGTAACTCTGGTTCTGATGTTTCTGTATCAACTGGATAATAGACTTGCTTTTACTATCTTATAGGTCAACAATACAAGGAGGCATTAACCAGCTAATTCTGCTGAAATTATAGACATTGTTCCCATTATTTTTCAAATTCCTGCATCACTGACCCTCTTGAGCAGGGATAAGGAACTTCTGGCCCACAGAATTTATACAACCCAAGAAGTCATTTGGTCTGGCCTTGCCAAGATAAGCACAGGCACGACTCAAAATTTTAAAACCCATTAACTCTTTTTTTTTTTTTATCACAACATTAAGTACTCACTTTTAAGTTGATAATTTTATATGGTCCTCAGATGATGGATGTCTAAAATCACTCCTATGTTGAACAATTGGTTAGGACTCACATGAATAAACACAAAAATCTACTGCCATTTTTTTAAGTGATTTGATAATGATTAACAAGATTGTAGAATAAGGGGGGTACAATTCCATACCATTCCCACCATCAGAGTTCTGGATCCCATCCCTCCATTGGAAAGTTCTCCATTCTTTATCCCTCTGGGAGTATGGACCAAAATTCTTGGTGCAGAAGGTGGAAGATTTGGCTTCTGTAATTGCTTCTCTGCTGAACAGAGATATTGGCAGGTTGAAGCATACCCCCAACCTGTGCAGGACTCTGGAGAGGTGAGGTTCCTGGATACAGTGGTGAGGTTGTCTGCCCAAGGAAGTCGGGATGGCATCATGGTAGCATCTGCAACTTGGTGGCTGAAAAGTATTAAGATATAAAGCTGGGGGAGGGGGTACTATAGGTCCAAAAAGGATGACAGAGGACCTAGTGGGGGTTGTATTATTATGTGGAAAACTGAGAAATGTTATATATAAACTATTGTATTTACTGTTGAATGTAAAACATTAATCCCCCAATAAAGAAATAAAAAAAATATATAAAGCAAGACAAATTGTCAAATAATCAGGAACCTAAAGGTAAGAATAGAGCAGATGGGATTAAAGGTCTTGATGTGGAAAGAAGCTAGGAGCCTATTTTAGGTATATTCCAAGAGGTCATGACTTTAGTAATTTTTGCCTGAGCCTGATAGCTAACATACAGGTGGGCTAAAAGTATTGTCTGGGAAGATGGTGTCAGAGTTGAAGATAGGACTAGAAAGCTGAACTAGGGCAGAGAGTAGCTCCCAAACGCAAGGAAAGAATATAAATACACTGTTAACCCCACTGATTTGACCTAGAGTCCGTATCTCTTAGCACAGGAGCCTGTACGATCTCTGCATCCCTGACAGTCTGAGCTCGCTTTCCCAGCTTATGGTACTTACTCCCTAGTTCCATTTCAAATGGTGCACTGCCTAACAGTTACAGAACCGAGATACAGAGGAGGGCCCAGAGGTAGAGTACATGTGCATGTGTCTATGTTAGGGGAAAGTAGATACCTTAAAGTAAGAGTGTACAAGTCTGCAGTGAGTAGACGTTAGGCTCAACAATGCAGCAAGCAAGTAGAAAGACCTAAAAAAAAAATAAAAAACCCATAAAGTACTTAATAAAACATTTTCTACTTAGGCCTAATTACCCTCCTCTCCTACCCTCCCCCCCACTTCACTTCTCTCAATCACTTTAAGTCTAACCTTGACAGATAAAATAAGGACTACAAAAGCTGAATGAGGGCAAAAGACTGGCACACTTTAATGATGGCCTTTTTGGTCACTACCAGGCCACCCCATCATCTGGAGCCCTAGTCAGGGGACCATGGGATTCCCACGTAGATATGATGAGCCTCGACCTCTAACAGATGCTTCTCTCCTCCACTGGTCATCTCCATCAGGAACACCAGAAGCCCTCTGGTGGGCCTCTACAGGACCTTGCCCTCAAAGCAGAACAGCAACGGTAGGGACTGGCCCACTCTCTGAAGGGAGGCTGGGTCAACATACTCTGCCCCTCAAGAAAGACTGGTCCTGAAATGAGTGCAGCCTAGAATGTTCACAGCTGTAACTGCCATTCTTACTAGTGGAAACAGAATCACCAGATTAAAGACATGCAGGCAAAGTCCAGAGGAAACCAGGCACAAGCTTCAGCTGTATAGAATGAGCTCAACTCCTCCAACAATGATCTATAGCATATATAAAATACTATCTACCAGGAATGCCTGCCTGAGCACAGGAATCCATTTCATATACATATATATATATATATATATATACATAGAGACAGAAATTGAGAGGGGAGAGGAAAAGAGACAGAGACGACTGCAACACTGCTTCACCACTTAGGAAACTTTCCCTCTCTACAGGGGCCCTTGTGCACTTCAATGTGTGCACTTAACCAGCTGCACATGCCCGCCCCAGGGTTTTTATTCAGGTGAATTACACAGGTACTTTTAGCTTTGCATGTACAATATTCCAAATTCCCAGAAAAAAGAAGTCTCCAATAGGCCCCTGCCCCTTTTTTGGTGGAGCTGGGTTTTACATGCAACTTCAACAATCAAGGTCACGTTTTTCAGACAGAGAAAAAGAGATCAAAACACTTCCTGTAGTGCCGGCAAACCTCTATGTGGTGCTCGGAGGCCATGGCTCCTATCTGGGCCTGTACAGGCATGGCAAGGCTACCACTGGTCCTTTGGACTCTCTCTCTCTCTCCAACACACTTTCTTTTTTCAATACAAATATTTCATACACAGTAAACCACCCTTATTGGGCAATGGGGGGGGGATACACCTGAAACCCAAATTGCTAGACACTTGTAAATAGTAAAAGTTGTAAGCAGGCCTTCCTAAGGATTAAAGGTCTGGGACCGCTCAGTTAAATACCACTTTTCTGCACAGTATTTGTGAAATGGCTATTAACAGTCAAGCTTTTTTTTTTTTTTTTTTTGTTAAATATTCTCATTACCAACCAGGATTTCTTTACCCTTTGGGTGAAAAATGAGCCAACTTCTTGTCTATGACCTTGTTTTCCAAGAATCATTCCTGGTCTGTTAGGGTCCTACAAGAAATAAATACCAGGACCAAGAAGGAATCAATTTTGCAGTATTTATTAGGGACAATGTAAGAACAGGGAGTGAGCTGGGATTGGTGGAAGGCTGGGAAGCCTCCAGACCTAGCTGAATGAGGAGGAAGTAAGGCTGGATGGAAGCAACTTAGGTAAGACCAGTAGGGAGCCCTTTGGCCAAAGTCCAGAAGTTATAATATCCTTATGATGTTTAGTTATTGGTGGACCCAGTGTATAACAAGCTTCAGTGTGAACAGAGGGCTGGATTTATAGGACAGGGCCACAGCTGGGCCTTCAGTCAGTATGCTCTGTCCTCCTGGGGATCTGAGAGACACATTCTCAAGACTGTCACAACAGTGATGATAACTCTCAAAATACACCTGGAAAAGATTTATTATCAAAGATTTAGCACCAAAAGCACATTTGCAATACTTTTAAAAGTCAGTTACAGAACCAATTAAAATAGAACACTAATTATCAATAAAAGTACCAATAATCTTTATATATCTATATCTTAATAATCTTTGTGTTTGACAAGTTGAGTATCTTATGCAACCTTTACAATTTATGGGGGAAAAGGTTCCCCCCCCCAAATTTGTGTATTTGGTGATTAAAATGATACAAAGAATAAGACTAAACCAAAGCCGGTCAGTGACAAAAGTATTCCAAATATTCATAACAAGTAGTTTATGAAGTATGACTTAACATCTGCTATAAAGGCATTCTTACACATTTTACACTTGGTTCTTTGGTTCATTAAAAATACCCCTCTTATCCTATGGTTTTGTCAATGTTTCCTTTCTATAAATAAAAAATTAAAAAAATAATAAATAAAACTAAAAAAAAAATAACCGTATGTAAAACTTCTGAGGCAAAGCAATGCATTTGTTTACAAATACAACTAACATCATTTTATACAATATTTGGGAACTCTGTAATATATGCTTAGATAATATGGAAGAATATTTTCTAACACAGAATCTAACAGGAATGCTTTTTGGGCTTTTATCCATTATCCTTATAGCCTAAACCAAAGAGATTAGAGATTTTTACCATTTGTCTTTCGATGGAAAATTGGCCCTGGAGTTGCAATGGTAGTTCCTTCATCCAACGTTTTTTAACCAACTTAGATTCAACAGTTCCTAAAATCAGTTGATTCTGAATTCCTCCCTTTGTCCCTCCCAAACTGTCCCATAATAGTCACTAACTTCAGCCACTGCATAGACTATGACATGTTGGTGAAAATAACAGAAGTTACTAGAAACAAACAATAAATCAAAAGGAAATGTAAAAGGTTTATTTCTTTAAAAATGAGTTTAGTAACATTTTAATGTATAAGATGCCATCTTTGCTTACAGTCTAGTAAAAAATATCAAACTCAACTTAACTAGATAGATATAATACATTTTTCAGAAATTCCGTATACTTGAGGCTGACCCTAAGTGGAGGACTACATAGGTGGAAGAGTGGGTTATACAGTAAGGTGTCCAACAGTGTGAAACTTACACGTTGATCAATATATATTTTTTCTAAACATGAAAAAAGTCCGGCAGGTGGGAGCTAAGACCAGCACCAAGGAAATCTGTGCTACTTTCCACAACTGTCCAGTTAAAATATCTAAGACTCAAAGTTTGTATCTCCCTAAATTCTCCAAACAAGTCTCATAACCCAATATTGCTTTTATATAGTCATAACAAAGTTATTATACTAGTTAATTTTAGAGGTTAAAGATATTAAAATGCAAATGTATACACATAAGCACAATCTTTACACTCTAGTGAATTTTTTTTCTCAGCTGTTCTGTTTATGTGTATATCTGAGTATTCTTTTTCTTTTTGACTGTAATATTGTTATAACAGTTCTCTCTTGTCTGGTTTGGCTCTAGAAGTCTAAATATGTTGATTTTCTTTAAACATGAGGATACAAAAACTTTTTTATGTTCAGTCCTTTGAAAAAATTCTGTAAGTCTATAATTCTGATTCCATCCCTAAAGATAATCTGAAATTAACATTTAGCTGGGTGAGTACTTTTAAAAATACCTAACAGAAAACTGACATCAGCACTCTTACTCTCACCAGGCTTGCAAATAAAACTGCTGCATGAATGAAAGAGCAATTCTGAACTTCTTGGGAAATTTTTATTCTGCTTTATCAGTCTCCAAAAGTAATTTATATCATATCTATCTTATACTGTTCCCCATGTTACGCAGAATGCCAAAATGTTAACTTAAGGCAAAACCCCCAAAATGCTCTTTACAGGCTTCTTTGATAGTTCTTGAAAATCAGATAGGTCTAGCTGTTATCTCCTGAAGATTTAGTCATAGTAACTGAAGAATATTCAATGAAAAAAAAATTGTCATCATAATTGTTGCTCTATCCTAGGTTGTGTCTTAACAAGATAACATGGCTTTGAAGTTACAACAAAAGTTTTCATCTATGATATAATGGAAATTTCTTTGATGGAATACACTAGCTAAAATCCAGTTGGCTGACCTCACGTCATGCGTGGAGGTATGTGTCTGGAGTAGAAGGAATACATATAAAAAAAGACACTTCTTTTTTTATTTTCAGAGGTCTAGCCTGCCAGGAGCAAACAGTAACATGTAGCTTGCTTATTCAGTTACACAATAAAATACTAGCTTTTGCTTAAAGGGAACATTATGCTACAAGTTTGGTTACTTTTTCAGTATCAGTAACAATATAGCTATCAAGTGCATTTCTATTACAAATTAACATGGTGACATACAGATTAACATAACCACCCAAAACATAAAGTAAATGAACAATAGTTAAAATAAAAATAAATAGCAAAACCTCCAAAGTATGTACATTTTACAGATTTACCTATGAACAAGTATATAGTGCATCTACAAAATACAAGAAAATGTGTTTTACATTAAGTAACATATTGAATATTCGAAATGAGATACTGATAAGATTCTAAAAGCCCCCATCGGCTTTCCCCCCCTTAATATTTCTTTAAATATATATCCTTTAAGACAGTGATACTGTACCCATGTGTCAACAACTGTACTGTAATCAACTAATCCCCCAATTTAAAAAATACAAATAAAATAAAGAAGTGATATTGGCAAAACTACTACTTTTTAAAATGCAATATTTTTACTTTCCCCAGTAGGGTACAATACAGCGGCCTGTAAAACAGTAAATAAGAACAGACACTCCATGCTCAGTCCTGGGATAAAAGAACCAACAACAACAACAACAAAAAGCATTTTAGTCAAAAACACACTGACATGAAAAGTCAACCCAAGCAATTAACTATCGAAATGTCTTCACTTTGTCTTGCCCACCAGTGCCTCTGCTTTTAAAAATGGCAAATCATTTAAAGGATAATTACTGCGTGAATGAAATGTTATTCTGTAGCATGGTCAAAAATTTGAGTTTTTTCTGCCAGAAAAAAAAATCCAACTTTTAAGTGCCTGGACTATAACAAGATAAGCTTTATGAACAACTCAAAATGTATAAAACCATGCCTTTTTTGCATCCCTGAAAAAAAGCATCTGAAACCAAACATTAATAATGTAGTGTGCTATTATCATGCACACTGATCAACATAATTTGAACAGATATTTTAGACTCATCTACATTTCTTTTAAAAACCAAAAATATGTAATGTATAATAGTTTTCCAAAAACTACTATCACAGCACTGATTAAGGACTTTTTCAAGAAAAGTATTCCATACTGCACTGAACAAAAGTTGAAACTAATAATGATCATTAAAAACTGATTGATATAAGGTTGTACAATAAATAAAAAAAATTGACTAAAACCGTTCTTTTACTTTGTAAACAGTAAGTCAAGCTTACATTTCTATAATTCAGTGAGTCAAGTTCTGTCTTTTGAAACACCACACTTTACATTCTGGAATATGTAATATCAATTCATTTATTCTCTTGTATGTACAAGCTATTTTTTTTTGTTGCCTTGTTTTGCAAAATTCCAGTTAGCACTTTCCTCAAAGGAAAGAGAACCAAATAAAACAGTAGTGCTTCACTTGGCACTTAAGACTCTAGTAATATCCCTGTGGGAAACACATGCTTTGGTGAATAAACAATTTTAAGAGAACCAAAATGGTTTTACATGCAATAGCCAATTATGCTATACCACAGAAAACAAAAAGTTTTATACATTTACAACTGTTCACATAAAGCCCTGAGCTACCCGTCTTTCATTTAGGCCACAACAGCTTCCCTTGATCTCTGTGCAGTATTTCTCACCATCTTCCTTAGTGCCTCAAATTCAGAGTAGTCTGACTGGCAATCCTGTCTGAAGACAGTCAATTCAATAAGGCTTTTTATGATACAGACTGTGCAGATCATCTAACTTAGAAGCACTGTCTTCCAGTGGAGTTTCACTGGATGTTCCTAGGTCTCCATTTTCATGGCCATCAGTTACTGTCTTCTTATTATATCCTAAAGAAAGGAAACACAGTAGATATTTTCTAGTCTTTAAATAAGAAGTCTAAGTTTATTAAGGAAAAACAAAAGAATGCCCGCTATTATATCAACAGTGAAGCAAAATAAAGGCTCTTAAACAAGTTAACAATCTCTTAACAAAAAGATTCCTTCTTACAGCAGATGTCACACACTACAGATTTTTAAAAATATTTTTATGTTTATTTATTTACTTTCCTTTTTGTTGACCTTGCTGCTTTTTATTATTGTTGTAGTTGTTACTGATGTTGTCGTTGTTAGATAGGACAGAGAGAAAAGGAGAGAGAAAGACAGAGAGGGGGAGAGAAAGATAGACACCTGCAGACCTGCTTCACTGCTTCTGAAGCAACTCCCTGTACAGGTGGGGAGCCAGGGGCTTGAACCGGGATCCTTAAGTCGGTCCTTGGGCTTTGTGCCAAATGCACTTAACCCGCTGCACTACTGTCCGAATCCCACTTAACAGATTTTTAAATACTACTTGTTAGATCTCTATATAAAATTTTATAGAATTCCCTACCAAGTTTTTTGCAAACTTTAGAGCTAACACATATAATCATGAAATTCCATCAACTCTACTCAAATATCTATAGAGCCAGAAACTGTATCTGCTTTTTACATTATCTGCATAATTTACATAACTGTATCTGCTTTTTACATTATCACATATTTACTTATTGTTAATAAGTCTAGAAGCACTAAATCTAGAAGCTTCACAAGTAGTAGAGCAATGTTGCAGGTGTTCTCTCTTTCTCTCTCTCTCTCTCTCCCATTTCATCTCCCAATTTCTCTCTGTCTGTGTCTATAAGGAAACTACGTGGCCACCGGGGACACGAAGTTGTCATGCAGGCACCGTGAAGCACTAGAAGCTTCTAGATTTAGCACTGTCTGGCTAAAGATAAAAACTTATTTTGGTAATCTCTAAGACTATAGGTTTGAAAATAAGTGAAGCATTACCTGTCCTAAACAATAACCAGTGGAGATATTTTTTTGTAACAAATTAGTGATATATCACAAGGGCAAGTGTTTGGTCATTTGAGAGCCATGTTAAACAGGTGGCAGAAAAGTCTTTTAGCCCTAGGTACAAAAAAAAAAAAAAAAAAAAAAAGGAAGAAATAGATTTTCTCATCCTGACAGAAAAGAGGGTAAAAGACTTTAAAAGAGAACAATTTTGTTCAGATGCATGGGGAAAGCAATAATGACTACTGCTATCTCTGTGTGGATAACTGGTAATATGCAGATTTACCAAACACAAAACAGTTCACCAGTTCACTGTAAACTCAATGCCAGAAGACACAACTTTTTGGCCTCGGGATTCCTTTAGACTTCATACTGAGGACTCCAGAGAGCTTTTATGTGAGTTATTAATATGTGCATCATTGATGTTTAGCGTATTAGTAATTAAGACCAAGATATCTAATGTGGACTTAATTAAAAATGACAGTAAATGTTAACATTAAGAGTTGCATAATGAAGTAATTTTCAAAACTTTAGTCAGAAAAGTAGCATTACTTTATAATTTTAAAATTTTCCTTAAATTCTGACTTTTTTGGGTTATTGCTGTGGCTCGGTGCCTGCACCATGAATCCACTGCACCTGGAGACTACTTTTTCCCCTTTTTGTTGCCCTTGTTGTTTTATCGTTGTTATAGCTATTATTGTTGTTGTTGTTATTGATGCCGTTGCCAGATAGGACAGAGAAATGGAGAGGAGGGGAAGACAGAGAGAAGGAGATAAAAATAGACACCTGCAGACCTGCTTCACAACCCATGAAGCGACCCCCATGCAGGTGGGGAGGCCGGGGGCTTGAGCCGGGATCCTTATGCCGGTCCATGCACTTCACGCCATGTGAGCTTAACCTACTGTGCTACCTCCCAACCCCCAAATTCTGACTTTTTAGAGAATAGTTAGATTCTCATTTCTCCTCTTCAAAAGTTTATCCTCATACAAATACACAGTAGGAAAAGAAGATAATTTTTAAAGTCTTCCAGGCAGCTTTCAAAGTTCATCTTTGGTGTACCAACATTTAACAATATAAGACCATATCTATTAACTTTCTGTCCTCTGTGACATTAGAATCTGTTGGTCTATTTTACATTAAAAAAATTTTTTTATATTTATTTATTTTCCCTTTTGTTGCCCTTGTTTTTTATTGTTGTTGTAGTTACTGATGTCATTGTTGTCAGATAGGACAGAGAGAAATGGAGAGAGGAGGGGAAGACAGAAAAGGCAGAGAAAGATAGACATCTGCAGATGTGCTTCACCGCCTGTGAAGGGACACTTGTGCAGGTGGGGAAGCCAGGGGCTCGAACCAGGATCCTTCTGCTGGTCCTTGCGCTTTGCGCCTTGTGCGCTTAACCCACTGCGCTACCCCCCGACTCCCTAGAAAACGGTTTTTATGTGTTGGAAAATTGTCAAGCTTTTGATACATGTTTTATTCTATTCTAATTTTTACAGGCAATAAACAGTTGCTGAAACTCATACTATTCATTTGAAAGTAAATGGTAGTCAAACTGAATAAATGCCAGTTATTCTTTCAAGTAAAACTTGTTTTTCATGAGGAAAAAAGACAAAAAAAACCAAAAATTAAATTTAAAAAAGGCTATTACAGCAAATAACAACTACTGAAATACTTTTCCTAGGGATTAGCATTCAACATGAATAGTGTTTTATGCATATTTCCCAACTTATCACACAGAATATTTAAAAAGACACACACATAAGAGTTAAGATTTAACAAAGTGAATTATTTTTGCTATTTCAGCAAGGACTTTCATATATATATATATATATATATATATATATATATATATATATATATATATATATTGTCTCCAGGGTTATTGCTGGGGCTCGGTTCCTGTACCATGAATCCACTGCTCCTGGAGGCTATTTTTTTCCCTTTTGTTGCCTTTGTTTTATCGTTGTTGTGGTTATTATTGTTGTTATTGATGTCATTGTTGTTGGATAGGACAGAGAAATGAGGAGGGGAGGGGGATACAGAGAGGGGGAAAGATAAGACACCTGCAGACCTGCTTCACCGCCTGTGAAGCAACATCCCCTGCAGGTGGGGAGCAGGGGGCTCGAACTAGGATCCTTGTGCCAGTCCTTACGCTTCATGCCATGTGCGTTTAACCCGCTGTGCTACTGCCTGATCTCCTTTAGCAAGGATTTTCTTAAGTGAACTGATCTTTTCTTCTTTTTTATGCTATGAATGGATTCCAAGTAAAAAGTGGTGTTACTGCCTAGAAAAATTAATTCAAATATCAATACAATAATAAGACAATTTGGTATTACAAAGTTTTCAGTTCATGAACTCCCTAAAAGGTTACAGCAAGCCAGTTGAACCATAGATCACAATTTAGATGAACTTATAAAAGAAAAGAAAATGACAGAATTTTTGTGTGTAATGTGTGTGTAAATAATAGCAGAGATAAAAAAAACACAAGATAATAACCTGATTCTAGTAGCAAAAATAAAGTCATCACTTAATTCATATTCAACCTATCAATCACTATATTCTGAAAAGAATCTACATTAAGAGAAGATGATGTTAAAATACACATATGTATTTTAAGGCACATAGTCTTTGTTTCAGAGTCTTAAAAACAGTTTTTTTAAAGAATGACTTGTAGTTTAGTAACCAGTAATATACTTGTCTTAAAGTCTTTGACATTCAGTATATAATAAAACTATAGCCAAGGTAAAGTATTCATTCTTTTAATGATGGTTTCCCCATCTTGTAAACAAGTGCTCCAATAATAACCTGATTATTTGAAATTCTATTAGTAGTAAACATACTGATGCTTCTTTAGAGTGATGTTTACCTTGCAACACTTTGATTTCTCCACTTGTGTCTTTGCAACTGGCACCAGGATTACTACCTCCCTCTAACTCATCAAGGTACAAACGGTAACGGTGTCCACTCTCATCTTCATATTCTACATTTTCATCATCAGAATCCACTTCAGGTGCTACATAAACTACTTCAAATTCAATTTCTCCTCTCTAAGATAAGGAAAGAAAAGTTACATTATTTTAACTGTAATTAAAAAAAAAAAAAGATTTCCAAATATTCAAATGGCAGAGTAAGGAAGAGAAGGATGAGCCCAGGTATAGTGCCTTTCAAGACAACAAATAATGAAATTCTAAAACCTCAAAAAGACAGTTTTAGTGGTTATCAAATTCAAACCAATTCATAAAGAAGGTTTGTGAAAAAGTTCCTTTAAAAATATATTCTATTCAAAGAATATATCCAAAAGGCCAACAAATATGAAAAAACGCTCCAAAGTTATTAACTGTCAGAGAAATGTAAATAAAGACAACAATGAGATGCCACTTCAAATATATATTTGAATATATATATATATTCTATTTTATTTATTTTTATTTTAATGAGTAAAATATACAGAGGTAGAAAGATCAGAGCACTGTTCAGTTCTGGTTTATGGTGCTGCTAGGAATTAAACCTAGGACCAGAGAGCCTGAGGCATGAAGGTCTTTCAAATAACCATTATGCCATCTTCCTAGTCCAGAAAGTTCCTTTTAATTTTACAGTAGCTATTGATATTTCTATTGATTTCAACTATCTGCAAAGAGACATGAATATTAAAAAGATACTTAAGTAGTCACACTTTACAGAATCTTGGAACAAATGTTCAGTTTAAAAGTTACTTGGGGCTGGGGACCGGGTGGTAGCAGCGGGTTAAGCGCACATGGCCCAATGACCAGCATAAGGATCCCAGTTCAAGCCCCAGGTTCCCCACCTGCAGGGGAGTTGCTTCACAGGCGGTGAAGCAGGTCTGCAGGTGTCTATCTTTCTCTCTCCCTCTCTGTCTTCCCCTTTCTCCATTTCTCTCTGTCCTATCCAACAACAATGACAACAACAATAACAACAATGATAAACAACAAGGGCAACAAAATTGGGGGGGAGGATGGCCTCCAGAAGCAGTGGATTTGTAGTGCAGGCACCAAGCCCCAGCAATAACTCTGGAGGCAAAATAAATAAATAAATAAATAAATAAGTTACTTGGGGCTACAGATCCAGCTCAGTGGTAGAGTGCATGCTTTCCATGCATGATGTCCTTGGTCCTAGATCAAGCAAAAAAAAAAAAATCTAGGGATGAGTTCATCATTTTCCACTTCACACAGTGATTCAGCAAGATCTTAAGTAGATCTTAACAAACGCTGCACCTGAGGGCATCAGACAAACTTTTCTTTGACTAGTTTAGAGAGCTCGATACAGTGACTTGGTTCTTACAAATAGGTATGAACACAGTGTCTGCCGTGTGCTCAGCAAAGTGCACCACCACCTGTCTCCCCTTAAGAATTATTTTCAATACTAACACTCCCTATAAAATTACTTCTTATAAAATAATCAACTTCTTTTTAAAAAGACATTTTTGTCTTAATCTTTATTTATTTACTGGACAGAGATAGCCAGAAATGGAGAGGGAAGGGGAGATAGAGAGGAGAGAGACAGAGATACTTGCAGTCCTGCTTTACCACTTACAAAATTTTCCCCCTGCAGGTGGGAACCAGGGGCCCGGATCTGGGTCCTTGCTCACTGTAATGTGTGCTAACCAGGTGCGCCACCACTGAGCCCCAAATCAATCCACTTCTAGCACTGTTTTTACCTGTAATGTCTTTTTTTTTTTCCAGTCTTTCAGTTATTACTGATGTTTTACTAAGTGTCATCTCTAAGAAATTTGTGTTTTGATGAACACACTTAACATTTACACACACACACACAGACGATTTTCTTTCTTCCTTTTTTAAAATGTTTATTTTCCCTTTTGTTGCCCTTGTTTTTTATTGTTGTTGTAGTTAATGTTGCTATTGATGATGTTGTTGATAGACAGGACAGAGAGAAATGGAGAGAGATGGGGAAGACAGAGGGGGGAGAGAAAGATAGACACCTGCAGACCTGCTTCACCACCTGTGAAGCGAACCTCCTGCAGGTGGGGAACCGGGGGCTTCAACTGGGATCCGTAGACCGGTCCTTGCGCTTTGTACCACATGCCCTCAACACTCTGCGCTACTGCCCGACTCCCCTTCTTCTTTTTCTTCTTCATCAGAGAACTACTTAGCTCTACTTTATGATGCTGTGGGAGGTTAATCCTGGGACTTTGGAGCCTCAGGTAAAGAGAGTCTCTTTGTAAACTATGTACCCCTGCCCCATACTCAACCTTTCTAGCTATGGACATTACCACACAGAAAATTAGTAATTCACTAACAAGTTATATATTTGTGGGGGAAAGCTAGTAAAATTAAAACCTTCCTTTTCAGTAAAATCTGGTTGAGTATCTTCCATAAAAAAACCCCATCAGCGGAAATTAGTATCTACCTATAAACATATCACTACTTGAGAAACCTTTCGGGGAATATAAAATATTCAGTAGACTCAAGGATGCAACTGATAGGTTCAATTCAACCACATAAAAGGCACTCACTTACCTGCTGAGAAAGAATGGTGACAGCTTCTTTATGCTTTGTGTCCCTTAGGTTAACTCCATTAACAGCCAGAATCGCGTCTCCAACATGTAGCCCTCCACATCTGTCAGCAGGCTGTCCTGGGTGTATCTCAGAAATGAGGATCGGAACACCGTGTTCTTTCCCACCCTACGAAAAATAGAACGAAAGAGCAGAAAACTATTATTCTCTGAAAATTAGTAAAAAAAAAAAAAAATTGTAGACCTATCTTTCCAGATCTATTTTGTTTCCAAAAAATGCTAAATGAGAGCTTATTTGCTACTTAGGTGATGGTAAATAAATTATAAGTGTCAAAGAGCTACCTCTGAGTAAGATGATTAATAACCTAGTACATTGATGTCATTACCAGCACACCAAAAAAAAAAAAAAGTGGATAAACTTTTTTTTTTTCATTCTGCAATACCAGGGTCTTGTGTATATGTGATTTCACTGCTCCTGGGCCAACTTTTCCACTCACAGAGTCAGAATGACTCATCAGAGAGAGACCACAGTGCATCCCATCATTCCTGGAACTTCCTCTGGTGTCATGTGGTGCAGAGGCTCAAGCCTAGCTTCTCGAACATGGGAGTATGCGAGCTACCAGGAAAGTTCTGTCTTGGCTGGATAAACCTTTTATTATTAGGAAACAGTCCTTTGTCAAGCAATATCAGAAAACAAATTAAACTTGATGCTGTGCTTAAATCAATGGAAGAGTAAAGCAACATTATTCATTCATCTGAAACAAAGCACTGAATAACTCCCAAAGGACTCCAAATATATGTACTTTATAATAGATTATTCTCAGGAATGTTGGTCCAGAAAACTGTTTGCAAAGGCTTTAAATGAAAGAGAGACAGAGAGAGAGAGAGTGACTAAGACTGTTTGGATCCAAGAGTCAACAGTAAAATTTGACAACAAATTAATGAGAATGGCAATTGGGAAGCTGCTTCAGTGCTTAGAGCATAGGACTTGCATGCATGAGGCTCCAGGTCAGATCCCTGGCACCGCATTAGCAGTAACAGTGCTCTGTCTTCTCCTTTCATTTTCTCTGCCACACACACAAGTATGAATATAAATCTTTGAGAGAACAAGGTAAGAGAAAGATAACATTTAGTGTGGAGAGAAAAAAACAAACAAAAAGATAAATAAAAACAAAGACAGTATAACCTATTGTCACTTCACACAGAAGCAAAGAGAAAACGGGGGGTCAGGTGGTGGCGCGTAGTGCTCACATTAGAGTGTGTGAGGTTCAAGTCCCTGGGCCCCACCTGCAAGAGGAAAGCTTCCTGATTGGAGAAGCAGGGCTGCAGGTGTCTATCTCCTCCGCCCCTCTCAATTTCTGTCTCTATGTAATAATAAATAAATAAAAAGATTTTTTAAAGATTTGAAAGGAGAGATAAAACTGTCATATCCATTCACAAAGACTCCTAAGATATGACACAGAAGTATGAACTAGGTCATAGTGAGAATGTTGAACTCCAGGTACTAAAGGTACAGGTGAACAGTTGTTTGAAAGATTTGCATTTAAAATTTTTTTTTATTTATAAAAAGGAAACACTGACAAAACCATAGGATAAGAGGGGTACAACTTCACAAGGTTTGCATTTTTAAAAGTTTACGTGAAAGTTCTGGTGCCCATAGAAATAAAATTAGTTGTTTAGAGAATATACTTATTCTCCCTATGATATCCAGCAAAGAAGCATAATTATTACTAGTTAACCGTAAAAACCAAAAACCAAACCAAACACTGGAAGCACTACTTCTTACTGTAATTGAAATGCCAAGGCCTTCATGATCTTCCTTGAGGAGAAGAACTTTTCTAATTGGACCAACACCTTGACTTTTCTTTAAAGAATCTTGATCCTTGTTAGGGATTAAGAAGAAGAAAAATTAGTGTTACTTACATATTATACCAAATAAATTAAAACTGCCATATATATTGCTTCTGGAAATCTTCACTAATTTTGTGGAATGAACTACAGATGAACAGACAAGTTTATACAGATAAAATAGAAAACTAAAAATAAATCTCTCAACACAGTGAAAAGCAAAGATGAAATTTTCCCACCCTTTCCTTGGTTTCTTTAATACTAACACTTCTTTTTTTAAACTTTCAGGCATCATAAAATAAATTTTTGCCAGGAACTGATAAATATTTTCAAGAAGTGAAAGTGTAACTCACTGGAAACTATTTTAAAGATTTATGCTTGTTTTAATGTATTTGCATAATTGGAATACAACTATCCACTTGATCAAGAATAAAAAAAAAATACAAAAAAGTTTTTAAAAAATCTTTTTTTTTTTTTTATTGCCATCAAGGTTGTCACCAGGGTTCGTTGCCTCCAGGAACTCCTTTTTTGATAGACAGGCAGACTGACACTAGATAAACACTTGCTTCACTGCTTGTGAAACTGCATCCCTATACGTGGGGGTGTGGGGGACCTGAACCAGAATCCTTGCACATGGTTCTGTGTGCAGTCAAAAAAAGTGCATCACTGTCTGGCCCCAGAACTTCTTCCATTTTTTTTTAAATTAATATTTCATTTATTTATGAATGAGAAAGACAGGAGGAGAGAAAGAACCAGACATAAGTCTGGTATACATGTGCTGCCAGGGACTGAACTCTGGACCTCATGCTTGAGAGTTCAGTGATTCATCCACTGTGCCACCTCCCGGACCACGGTCCCAGAACTTCTAATCAAAGAAAAGACTGAGTGGGAAGTCAGCAAAGCACACATACATGGCCTGGTGGTGCCTGCATTGGTCGCTTCAGGTCATTACGTCCTCTGCAGGCTCTGATAACAGTTTTGTGACGATGCAAATGTATCTCAGCTTCCAACTGGTTCCAAAGCTTATCATGAGCGGGTCCCTTCATATCTCGTCCTAGTAACTGTATTTGCTGGACCCTTCATATTGAGAAAAGAGTTCATTTAATTACTTTTTCATCATACATACATACTATGGGGAGTTCAGAAAAAAATTACTGAATACAAGAAATTCTGCACTAGTATGTTAGCATTAACAGTAATACTTAGGATCTTCCCAATGTTTCTCAGATTTACACAGTCATAAAAATCTGGAAGAAGATATCTTCAAGGGGAAATCAGCTTTGAAAAAGAGAGTACGGTTGCCCACAAGGTGGAACAGCAAATAAGGCATTGGGTTCTCAAGCAATGGGGTCCAAGTTCGATGCCCAGCATGAAGTGTTCCAGAATGTTGTTTTGGCTCGCTCTCTTCCTCTCTCCCCCCTTTCTCTCATTCATAAAAAAGCCTTAAAAGAGAGAGGAAATGAATTAAACCTTCTGTAGTCAAATATTTTACTTATCTCTAAAAATAATTTATGGCATCTATAGCAACTAAGTCATGTTTCATGTCTTCCTACAATTAAGGAAGGTCAATGAACTCAGGTGCTACCCGATCTTTAGATTAAGTACCTTAGATACTACCTAGTCTCTAGCTAAGTCTAACTGTACTAAAACATTTCCTCTCATGAGCTTACCAAAATTATTTTTAAATGTGGTAAAAGTTATCAGAAAATGTGAACTTCAAGAAAATTTTTTTTTACTTGATCCACATCATCCTTTCAAAATTATTTTTTATTAATGCTTTCACTGGAGGAGATTAATGGCTATCAGTAAGTTGGCACATGTATCCAATTTCTCAGCTTTCTACAAAATACTCTCACACCCAGCTTAGGTGGTTCTCTGTCATCCTGTACTAAGACCTGAAATCCCCCCCCACCCCACCCCCAGAGTCCTTTATTTTGGTGCAATACACCACCACATAAGTTCTTAATGTAACATTACAACAAGTAGTAAAATATCATTTAGTACTAGTAACTAAAAAAAAAAAACACCAATATTTGTGAATAGTTGACTGTCAAAATTAAATATAGGCAGAACTCAGTATTATGATGACGAAATTATGTTTCCAATGTTTTCGAGGCTCAAGAAAGATTGAGTTTCAGTGGTCTCAGAAAGAATTATGAAAGGTATATTAGGAGATTTGGCATCAATGAGAAGGTGGCAACAATACATGGAAAAAACACCCACAGAAACAGATATGCCACAGCAAAGGACAGAAAGGTCAGCATTTAGATGGTGGGACACTGAGAAGGAATGGAAGATAAAAGTCTGGCTATGTGACAACAAACCACAACCCAAAGAGATCTATCAGGTACAGATACCACTGCGGCCGGAAGATTATGAGTGTGAGTGAGTGAGTGAGTGAGTGAGAGTGAGAGAGAGAGAGAGAGAGAGAGAGAGAGACTCAACCCAATTCATTCCTGTAATTCTGCAATGATGCAAAGGGAATTTATTAGGAACCTTGAGAGTGGAAAGGGGGAACCAGGATGGCAGCTCAACCATGCAAGCTGGCTGGAACTTGAGTTCAGGAGGACAAGACCACATTGAAATTCAGGTTTTATAACAGACCCTGGGGGGATGTTCTGGAAGGAGTTCCTCCCTAGTATGTTGGATACTTCTCCTGGAGCTGGTAGACCTACAAAAAATGGTGTAAACATGAAGAGCAGTAAATCAGGAAACTGGGGAACAGGGTTAATCCCAACTATAGTCTTTCAGGTGGTACAGCTTACCAAAGCTCTGGAAGACACCACAGTGGAATTCAGTTTCAGTAGTAACAGACCCTGGGGCTGCGTTCCTGACTTACAGCTAACCAGACCTTGCCCCAACCAACCCCAGAGCTTCTGCAGAATTGTCACAACCTAGGCTAAGACACTGCCCAAAGCAACCTAATGATCACTGATCATTCACCACTCCAAGCTCCAGGAGACCACTCAGTCTGAAAGACAGATACCTGGGCCAAGGTCTTAATAAAGGATCAAACAAGAGGAGAAGACAGAAGGAATTACCTGCTCTGTTAAATCAAAATAGCAATTGGAAGGAAACACTTAATTCAACAGGACAAAGTTCCTAAAGAGGACATGAAAACCATGCTACAGATTCTCACCAAGATGAAAAGTTCAACATTAGAGAATGTATGAGAGGAGTATAACAGGACTCAAAAGATATAAAAAAAAAGCACAATAGCTAAGCTAAACAAACAAAGAAACAAAGCCAGAAGAGTAATCTACCAGCAAAAAAAAAAAAACATAAAAAGAAAAAAGAAGCCAAAGGCTGAAGTGGTGAGCTGGAGGACAATGTAGGGTAAATCATAATGAAAGCCCTGAAAAGAGAAAGGAAGGAAGGGAGGAAGGAAGGAGACCTATAGCAAATGAAGAAACTGTAAAAAGTACAGGACAACATCAAGAGAAACACTGTTCACACATTATAGGACTGCCAAAGGAGGGGCAGAATTCTTTTAAAATATTTTTTTTTATCTTTATTAGATAGACAATCAGAAATCCAGAGGGAATGGGGAGATAGAGGAGAAGAGAGAGAGACAGAGAGACACCTGCAGCCCTGCTACATCACTTGCCAAGGGGTAGAGACCAGGGGCACGAACCCAGGTCCTTGTGCATTGTAACATGTGCTCTCAGGTGTCTGGGCCTGGTACAGAATTTTTAACTGAAGAATTATTAACTGTGAATTTATCCCAAACTGAAGGAAATAGAGTTCTAGATCCAGAAAAATTCAAGCATAAGAAGAAAAAAAAAAAATCAAACATAAGCCAACAAAGGCACATAATAATTAAAAATGCAAAGATTAAAGAAAGAATTTTTTTAAAGATTTTATTTATTTCGTAAGAAATTATGAAATCCAGAGATTCCCCCTCCCCAACCGTTGTGGAAAACAATCTGGAGATTTCTTAGAACACTAGAAATGAACCTACCCTATAAGCCAGCAATTTCTCTCCTGTGAAGTTACCCATATGAAACACACTTATCAGAAGAGCTCTATGTCTACCTGTGTTTCATAGCAGCACAATTTGTAATAGCCAAAAACTTAGAAGCAACTCAGCTGTTAAAATGATGTCATCTCCTTTGTACCATCCTGGATGGAACTTGAAGACATGTTAAATGAAACAAGTCAAAAGAAAACAATGGGGAGTCAGGCGGTGGCGCACTGGGTTGGGAGCAGGTGGCGCAAAGCACAAGAACCGGTGTAGGGATCCTGGTTCGAGCCCCCCGCTCCCCACCTGCAGGGGAGTTGAGGGGAGTCGCTTCACAAGCACTGAAGCAGGTCTGCAGGTGTCTATCTTTCTCTCCCCCTCTCTGTCTTCCCTTCCTCTTTCCATTTCTCTCTGTCCTATCCAACAACGATGACAACAAGAATGACTACAACAATAAAACAACAAGGGCAACAAAAGGGAATCAATATTTATTTTAAAAAAAGAGAGGACAATGGAATGACCTCACTTATAGGTGGAAATTAAGAATGAAGGACACACAGAGAGAACACAAAACAGAACTTGGACTAGGCATACTGTATTGCTCCAAAGAAAAGGACTCTGGGAAAGGAAAAGGAGTGGGTGGAAGGAATCTTCAGGTCCTGTTGCATGAAGTATGGGAGGATGATAAATGGTACCCATGTGTTAGCAGCTGCACTGTAAACCATTAGCTTCCCAATAAAAATGAAAGAGAGAGAGAGGAGGGGAAGGAAGATACCACAGCACCAATGTGGTAAGAACTGGGTTCCAATCTGGGTCACTTGTGGGGGTGGGGGGAGCAACGCAGGCACACTATCCAGGAGACCTATTTTGCCAGCCCAGGTATCATGGACCAGCTTTTTTTTTTTTTTTTTAATACTGTAAAACTTTATTTGATAGGACAGAGAGAATTGTAGAGGGAAGGACGATAGAGAGAGACAAAGAAACCTGCAGCACTGCTTCACTGCCCATAAAGCTTTCCCCCTGCTGGTGGGGACCAGGGACTTGAACCCAGGTCCTTATAGTAAAGATATATATATATATATATATATCTTTACTGGGGAATTAATGGCTTACAGTTAACAGAAAAATAAAATACAATAATTTGTACATGTGTAACATTCTCAGTTTTCCACATAACAATTCAAATCCCACTAGGTCCTCTGGGCCCTTGTTTTTTTGTTACTGTTTTTACTTTTTACCAGAGCACACACAGTACTAGGCTCAAGTTCAGCTCTGGCTTATGGTGGTGTGGGGGATTGAAGCTGAGACCTTGGAGACTTTCAATAAAAGTCTCTTTGCATAACATTAAGCTATCTCTCCCACAGTCCTTGTGTACTAGAATGTGTACACTTAACCAGGTACACCACCAGCTGGCCCCACTTTTCTTTTTAATATTTTATTTAATTTATTTTTTAAAAAAGATTATTTATTTATTCACGAGAAAGATAGGAGAGAAAGAACCAGACATCACTCTGGTACATGTGCTGCTGGGGACTGGACCTCATGCTTGAGAGTCCCGTGCCTTATCCACTGCGCCACCTCCCGGACCACCCCCTACTTTTTTTTAAACACACCTTCCTGCCAATTCTTTATCCAAGTACTTGGCAGCCAGTCTTGCCCCATAGACTTCCGCCTGGAGAACAGCTATATGTCTACGAAGGGCTTCATTCTCTTTTCTCAACAACTTCACTTCAGCCTCTAATTGAGCTTCTTTCATTTTTTCTTTTTTGTTTGCTTCAAGTTCTCTTTCCTAATGTGATTTTAAAAAACACACAATGTAATTAAAACACTTCAAAGACTTTTTAGCTAGAGATCAAGTTCCTTAAAATACACAAGAGCACAGTGTATATGATGCCAACAATGAAAGCAGACAATAAAATGAAAGACTGCGATTTGTAGTTATTTCTTTTAAACTAGTATCAGAAGTTACTGGGTTATGCTTAGCAAAGTTAATAAGGAGTGAAACACAACTATCATATGTAGAATATAGGGAACTGGAACACGTGAACTTGTCAAACAAACAAAGTGACAAAAACCAAGTTGTCTCTAAGACTTTTGAGAACTAATGATGGTTACTGTTATTGCTAGAAGAGGTGTGTGTGTGTGTGGGGGGGGTGATGGGATAACTGAACTTTGGTGAAGGAGGCAGAGCACTGTGGAATTATACCCCTGAAATCTTCAAAAAGGAGAGACTTTAAGGGATAAGTGAATCTGCTCTCTATTATGCTGTCTAAAAATGATTCAAGAAACTAAACAGAAATTAAAAGTAATCACTCTAGTGATTGATCTCAAGTGTTTAAATAACTTTAGTGTAACAATTCTAAAAAGCAAGTCAAAAATCACTTAGTGACAAAGATATACTTTATATTTCATCTTAAAGCTGCAAGATATTTACAATGCTTACATTAGGACACTAACTTGAAAACATTTTATGGTTATGGAGAAATGCTAACAACAACTGCACTAAAGAGTAGTTGTAAAAGTTTACACATTTTAAGTACTTTATCTTAATTTATTTGAGACAAATCAAGAGGGAAAGGGGACATAGAGGTGGAGAGAGAAAGAGAAACACCTGCAACACTGCTTCACCATTCAGGAAACTTTCCCAATTTCCTACAGGTGGTGACCAGGGGCTTGAACTTGGGTCCTTGTGAATTGTAAAATGTCTGCTATACCAAGCGCACCTCCACCTGGCCCCAAGTATTTACATGTTAAAGAATATTAAAGATCCCACTGAACTTTGGGATCTGACTCCTCTATATATCTACATGCTAAAGCAAATTAATAAATATTTTGAGGGGAATAACTGCTTTACTTGCCTAATATAAAGTAGGGAGGATAACTAATTCTAGCTTTTACAAAAGGATGTTAGACTGTTACACTTGTTAATAGGCCATACAGATGGACTTGTAAGTGTCAGAGAATATAACCTCAAGATCTCTGTCACATTTTTTTACTACAAATTCAAATGTAAGAAATCATTTTCGATTTACTTTAATAAAACCCATGTGAGAATTGAGTAAGGGCCCTGGTAGATGTTCTAAGTGTTACTTTATTTTATTTTACCAGAGCACTGCTCGGCTCTGGCTTACAGGTCTTTGGAGCAACAGGCATGAGTGCCCTCTGTATGACCACTATGCTATCTGCCCCCTACCCAAAGTCTTTTTTTTTTTTTTTCTTCAGAGCAGTGAATCGCTGGCTTCTGGTGAGGACAGGCTTTGATAAATGTGATTCTGGAGTCAAGAAGACCATAAAAAAAAAAAAAAAAAGAAAGAAAAAAAGAAAGAAAAAAATATGGTCAATATCCTAAGAAGAACTGCTTTTAATGACTCACTAATTTATAGAATCTATAAATCCTATGAAAATACAGTTGCACCTGTTGATGAGGTATGGAACACACTGTCCCTCACTAAGCAACCACGTCTTACTTATGAAACTTTAAATATCTACCTCAGCACCAGAAAAAAATAGTTTCTCTTGAGCAAATGATAAATGATAGTTCCTATTGTATGGTTACTGCTATTATTTGCTCTTTTTTTATTTTCCATATAAGGAAGCTGAGAAAGAAATTTAAGCAAACATTCAGTTTTCTGGAATATATTTTTAGTAGTAAATTAACTCTGCTTTGGTCTACTGTTTTGAGATAAATAAATCATATAGTATATCAACACATAACATACTTCAACATCAATATATATATAATTTACATGGCACAATCTTAGAAACAATATATATATATACATATAGATATGTTAAGTGAATAACAACCACCAAATATTGGATGTTATTATTACTTCTTTAGTTAGAAATATTTGTTATTATATCCATGATTATTTATAAGGAAGACTAATTAGGCTTTTTCAACTTGTATAGAAACAGAATCATTAGAACATAATTTCTAGATAATAGTTTTTGGTGAATTTAATAACTTAGAATCCTCCTATAGTAACTTTGAAATTATTAATATTTCCATTTATTTCAGAACCTGTTTCCTAAAAAGGCAGATTTCAGTCCCAAAGATGATAAACAGTTATATCTCTTTATGACACTTATTAAAGTTAGTATTGTTTATTTCAGAAAAAGCATTCCTAAAAGATCAAGAAGTCTTTGGTTTATGGAGTAACTAAATATTAAGTTAAAGATTATCTACTTAAAATTACCTTAAAGAGGTATTTATACATCATTTAAGAAATTCATAGTTTTAATCTACCACTTTAATCATTCCAATCCCTAATAAATATGACAATCTTTCAGGTCTGAAATTAACAGATGCAAGCAAAAAAAAAGAACAAAGAAAACTACAGAAAATCACTGTCGGGTCTACAAATTAAATTAAACTAAATTATTAAACTATTATTAAGTAGCAACTAAGAATGTTGATTTTGTATTTAGATGTCAATATAATTTATTTTTCAAAAGAAGCAAAATCAATTTGAAACCTGGTTAGGTTGGATAGTGAGAAACATAAGAATTCATATATTTCTTTTTTCAAAATAATTTCTGACAGTGGGCTTTAAGTAAGAGTCAGTTATTTCAAAGATCACACAATTATTCTGAAGACTGCTAAAATTATAAGACATGCACCGGATGAACACAAAACCAACATGCACATTATTTTCAAACAGGAAAGGTGAAGGAAAACGAGGCCAAAACACTTAAGTAGGAAAACCAATTGCTCTTTTAAGTAACGGTTGCTCTTTTTAGTAGAGGCTTGAAAGTTACAAGGCTCTGATACCATCAGAAACTGAGGAACCTGCCAAATAATGACTACAAATCATACCCAACAGAAAAATTAATTCCCTCTTTTTTTCTTTTGTTGCTGCTGGGGCTTTACCATTCTGGGTTGATTTTTTTCAGGTAAGAGAGACCACAGTATCAAAGCTGCCTGCAACGCCATGGGACTAAGGGCTCTAACTTAGGTCACATGCACAAGCAAAGCTGATGCTGATGCCTCCTCAGGTGAACTACTGGGTTGTCGGAAAAAATCATGACGCATTTTCCTTTGCAAAAATGTGCCAGGCCTTTTCTGACAACTCGGTATTTTGCCAGCTCCCCACCCAAAACAAAAACTTTAACAAAATGTAGCAAAAGAAAAGAGCAATGAGCCACCGACTGAACTTTCCAGGTACTAGCACATCAAACTTTCTTTTTTCTTTAAATCATTAACATCAATTTCAAATACAAAGTGACAACACCAAGATAGGCAAAAACAACAAATACAATTTCACAGGACATATTAAAGCAAAGCAGAAATGGCATACTTACCAGTTCATCCACAGAGGGGACAGACTTAAGATATAAGAAAAAAGTTTTCGAATTAGAAAAACATTGAACAAATGATTTTACCTAGTGGTATAATCATTACAAGGGAAATGTCCTTAGATTGAGAATCAATCAGGTAAAGTTCATTAGAACAAACGTATTTGCAAATCCAAAAGCAATAACAATTATCGCAGTAAATTTTTATTAGAACTAGTCAGCATACCTGATTCAGTGTATTTTCACTACGGTACCTTGTTTCAAATTCAATGTTAAAATTGCAGATAAAGTATATTCTAGTGAAAATGTGCAACATTTCCCGATGTTATTATCAAATACTCCAAAGTATTTATGAATCTACCTCATTTCAGTTAAATGAAATAGCACTTAGATTCATAGAATTTCAGAATTTAAAACTTCAAGAGGGGCCACGCGAGGGCACACCAAGTAGAATGTGTTTAAGGGCCTGGGTTCAAGCCCCCCAGTTCCCACCTGCAGAGGGGAAACTTCAAGAGCACTGGAGCAGTGCTGCAGGTCGGTCTCTCTCTCTCTCTCTCTCTCTCTCTCTCTTCCCCCCTGACTCTCCTATTTCTTTCTGTCTCTATCATACAAGAACAAAAAAAGTAAAAGAAAAGATAAAAAACAAAAGTGGCTGCTAGGAGCAGTGGGATCATGTACAAGCACTGAGCCACAGCAAAAATCCTAATCCTGGTGACACCAAAAAAAAAAAAAAACCACACACAATTTCAGAAGGAAATATGCTCATTTAAATAGATCATATAAATGCTAACCTATGTGTTAGAAACTAATGAACCAATCAAATGCAATTAAAAGAAGACAAGTAAAAATTTAAAGTATTAATCTCTTTAATATCAGTTTATTATCTGCCTCTCTCAAGCTCAGTCTTTTTACTGTGCTTGCTACAGTTAACAGTGTTTGGATCACAGTGCATCTTCAATAAACATAAGGTTAGACTGAAATGAGATCATCTAAGGTTTTCTCTACGATAACAAGTGGCTCGGGGTTGGGTTGTGAGTGAGGAGGCTGCAATGCCTGGCACAAGTTGTTGGGAAGCATTTCCTGAGAAGTTCTTTAAACAAAGTTAATGTGGGGTCAGGCAGTGGCACACTTGGTTGAGTACACACATTACTGCGCACTTGGATGGACCTGGGTTCGAGCCCCCAGTTTCCACCTGTGTGTGGGAAGCTTCCTGAGTGGTTAAGCACGGCTGCAAGTGTCTCCCTATCTATTTCCTACTCCCATCTCGATTTCTCTTTTAAAAAATTATTGATTATATATATATTTTTTTCTTTTTTTTTTAACCAGAGGACTGCTCAGCTCTGGCGTATGGTGGTACAGGAGATTGAATCTGGGACCTCAAATCCTCAGACATAGTAGTCTATTTGAATAACCATTATGCTATCTCCTTGATTAATTTATTTCTTTATCCAAAAAAAAAAAAGTGGGGGGAGGGAAGGGAAAATGGCCACTAGGAGCAGGATTCATACACAGGCCCCAGTGATAACCCTGATGGGAGAGAGAGAGAGACAGAGAGAAAAGAGGAGGAGGTTAATGTAACGTTAATGTAATTAGGAAGCAACCTTTTGCCCATCCCTTAGAGTCATCCCACTTCCGGGCTGGATGGCAGACCTGAACAGTCCTGGGGCAGCTGGGAAGTGGCCTAGCTGGTGGAGTGCAGGATGCGCATGCCTAAAGATTCTGGCTTGGTCCTAGGCACCATATGAACTGAAGTGGTACTCTGCTCTCTCTCTCTCATCTTCTCACGCTCTCATCTTTCTATGTTGTATGAAAAATAAAATACATTTCTAAAATTTCTGAGAACGGGAACTATGAACTAAAAATGGCAGTGCACAACAATGGAAAGATCTTGGATCTCTGCTGTCTGTGGAACTGTAACATCAGTTCTGCACTCTCTTCTTTAACTGAGAGAGAATAATTTGTATTCAAGAATAATCTCGATGGTACTTGGGATTTCTGCTACATGCAGCTGAACTAAATCACTATTTGTTTAGATGTCATTCACAAATATCTTTTAAACAGTTATTTTTAGACATAAAAATTCCTATTCTATACCTTAAATATTTCATCTGCTCTATTCTTACCTTTAGGTTCCTGGTTATTCGACAATTTGTTCAGCTTTATATCTTAATGACTTTCAGCCACCAAGTTGCAGATGCTACCATGATGCCAACCTTATTTCCCTGGGCAGACAACCTCACCAATGAGTCCTGGAACCCCACCTCTCCAGAGCCCTGCCCCACTAGGGAAAGATAGAAACAGGCTGGGGGTATGGATCGACCTGCCAACACCCATGTCCAGCAGAGAAGCAATTACAGAAGCCAGAACTCCCACCTTCTGCAGCCCATAAAGACCTTTGGTTCATACTCCCAGAGGGATAAAGAGCAGAGAAGCTTCCAATAGAAGGGATATAGATCTCTGGTGGTAGGAATGGTATCTTATTGTGTTATCTTATCCCACAATCTTGTTTCATTATTAAATCACTAATTTTAAAAATCCCTATTTGAGTTGATCAATGAACAGCTATCTTTTATATTACTCCAAACACGTCTAGATAATGAAATCATCTTCTGAATTTTCTAATGAACACATGTTAACTTTTATAATTAAAAAGTCCCCATTAAAATTGTCCTCTGCTCAACAACTATATTATAAATCATTAACTTGTCAATAAAGTAGGAAAAAACTAAAAGTTAACAATGAGTAAAATATAGGTTTATACAACCCTTAAAAAACTTTTGTCTGAGGGGTCGGGTGGTAGTGCACCTGGTTGAGCGTACATGTTACAGTGAGCAAAGACCTAGGTTCTAGCCCCCAGTCCCCACCTGCAGGGGGGACACTTCACAAGTGGTGAAGCAGTGCTGCAAGTGTCTCTCTGTCTCTCACCCTCTCTATTCCTCCCTTCCCCCTCGATTTCTGTCTCTATCCAATAAATAAATAAAAAATTTTAAAAATTAAAAAAAAACTGTTCTCTGTATCCTTTAAGTTATAAGCATCTGTTACACACAAACTACTTACCAATTTTGCCTTAATGGTACCAGAGTCAACACTCTGACCAGTTTTAGCATGAAGCTGAAGCTGAATGGAGTGCAACTGTAAAAGCTGATCATGGACTTCTTTTTCCAGCACAACTTTCTCTGCTTGGGTCTCTGTCAATTCAGATTTCAGATCCACCAGCTGTGCCTTATAAAACAACAATAGAAAATATTAAGTATGTTTGTCTTTATTTTGACTCTAGTAATTAGTATTTAAGAATGATGTGTGGAAGCCGGGCGGTAGCGCAGCGGGTTAAGCGCAGGTGGCGCAAAGCACAAGAACTGGCCTAAGGATCCCGGTTCAAACCCCCCGGCTCCCCACCTGCAGGGAAGTCGCTTCAAAAGCAGTGAAGCAGGTCTGCAGGTGTCTTTCTCTCCCCCTCTCTGTCTTCCCCTCCTCTCTCCATTTCTCTCTGTCCTATTCAACAACGATGACACCAAGAACAACAATAAAACAAGGGCAATAAAAGGGAATAAGTAAATAAATATATATTTTTAAATGATGTGAGAGACTATCTGAAATGAACAGATAAAAACCAGAAGACCAGAAGTCCGGCAGTAGCACAGCAGGTTAAGCACTGGAGTAAGGATCCAGGTTAGAGGCCCCCCCCACCCCCCGCCCTGGTTCCCCACCTGCAGGGGAGTCGCTTCACAAGCAGTAAACCAGGTCTGCAGGTGTCTATCTTTCCCTCTCTGTCTTCCCCTCCTCTCTCCATTTCTCTGTCCTATCCAACAATGATGACATCAATAGCAACAACTACAACAATAAAACAACAAGGGCAACAAAAGGGAATAAATAAATATTTTTAAAAAACCCAGAAGACCATTATTTAACTGATACATAACATTGATTTAAACTGGCATCAGATCATTAATTCAACTAAAATATCTGAATAGCAAGAGAATGCTCCTTATAAACAATATCTTGGAGGAAAATAAAAAGGTTTCTCTACTATCAAAATAATATGGGCTATAGAGATCCAACTAGCCGTAGTAGTATATCAGAGGAAAAACCAAAAAGTAGAGGTCTTTTTTAAAAATTTATTTATTTATTTATTTATTTATTAGAAAGGTAGGAGGAGAGAGAGAAAGAACCAGACATCAATCTGGTGCATGTGCTGCCGGGGATGGATATTAGGACCTCATGCTTGAGAGTGTAGTGCCTTAGCCACTGTGCCACCTCCCAGACCACAAGTAGTGGTCTGTCTTTACCTCAGAGCATTCTTTTTTTATTACACTAATTTCTATTCTGCATTTGTTGTACTGTTTCTCTGTGAGGCTCTTTACTATATTTCTCTACTCTTTATGCTTCCTATAAACCAGAAGTTACAGCTAAAGATTGAGTTAAATCCACTTAAATTGTGATTTGGTGAAATACACCACAGGCGTTGCTTTGCCATGTGCATCACTCAGGTTCGAGCTTGACCCCCACTGCATGTGTCCTGAAGCTTCACCTCCTCAGAGCCCTACCTCACTAGGGAAAGATAGAAACAGGCTGGGGATATGGATCAGCCTGTCAATGCCCATGCCCAGAAAAGAAGCAATTATGAAAAGCCAGAACTCTCACCTTCTACATCCCATAAAGGATTTTGGTTCATGCTTCCTGAGGGATATAAAAATAGGGAAGCCCCGGGTCCATGCTCCAAGAGGGATAAAGAAAAGGAAAGCTTTCTTTTTCTTTTTCGGGCCTCCAGGGTTATCACTGAGGCTCAGTGCCTGAACTACAAATCCACTGCTCCTGGAGGCCTTTTGTTGCCCTTGTTGTTTTTAGTTGTTGTTATTACTGTCATATAGGACAAAGAGAAATTGAGAGAGGAGGGGAAGACAGAGAGAGGGAGAGAAAGATAGACACCTGCAGACCTGCTTTACCACTTGTGAAGCAACCCCTCTGCAGGTGGGGAGCCAGGGGCTCGAACCAGGATCCTTAAGCTGGCCCTTGCACTTTGCGTCACGTGCACTTAACTTGTGCATTTAGCTCACTGCGCTACCACCGGACCCCCCAGGAAAGTTTTCAAGGGAGGTGATGGGATATGGAACTCTAGTGGTAGAAACTGTGTGGCAATTGTACCCCTATTATCCTATGGACTTGTCAGTATTTTTTATTTCATAATAAATAAATAAATAAATATTGAAAAAGAATTTTTAAAAAGGGGAAAAAAAACAGGGAAGTTTAGGGGCAAGGTGGTGGCACACTTAGTTACGCTCACTCATTACAATGTGCCAAGACTCAGGTTCAAGACCCTGCTCTCCACCTTCATGAGTGGTGAAGCAGGCCTGCACTATCTCTCACTCTCTCTGTCCTCTCAGTTTCTGTCTATATCCAATAATGAGTTAAAAAAAAATAGAGAAGCTTCCAATAGAGGGGACGGGACAAAGAACTCTGGTGGTAGGAACTGTACCCCTGTTGTCTTACAATCTTGTTAACCATTATTAAATTACTAATAAAAATAATCAAATAAATAAAAGACAAAGCAAAAACAAACAAAAAGCAGCAAAGGTGTAACATGTATTTCATCAGCATGTACTGATTGTCTTGTTGTCCCACTGTGATTGGTCTTCAAACTAAAAATCACATGACTTAAAAACTTCTGAATTAAAAAAAAAAAAGATGGGGAGTCGGCCCGTAGCTCAGCGGGTTAAGCGCACGAGGCGCAAAGCACAAGGACCAGTGTAAGCATCCCGGTTCCAGCCCCCGGTGGCTCCCCACCTGCAGGGGAGTCGCTTCACAGGCGGTGAAGCAGGTCTGCAGGTGTCTATCTTTCTCTCCTCCTCTCTGTCTTCCCCTCCTCTCTCCATTTCTCTCTGTCCTATCCAACAATGACGACATCAATAATAACAACGATAAAAATTTAAAAAATTTAAAAAAAGAAGAGGAAGAGGTGGAATGAGAAGGAGGGGAAGAGAAAATGCAACAACTGGAAGCAGTGGACTCATACCGCAGGCAATGAGCCCCATCAATAACCCTGATAGTGATTAATAAAAAAATTAATACAGATTTTGATTCAAAGTTCAATGTTGTTTTGTTTTATATAAGTGTTTTAAATTTATTAGTATTTAACTATCTCTTTTCTTTCCTATGACATCCACATTTTAATAAGTTAATCATTGGTGAATTTTATTTTCATTTTTCTTTATTTTTAGATAGCGACAAAGAAATTGAGAAAGGAGGGGAAGATACAGAGGGAAAGAGAAAGACACCTGCAGCTCTGTTTCACCACTCATGAAGCTTTCTCCCTACAGGTGGGGACCAGCGGCTTGAACCCAATTGAGTAGTTCTAGAAGTAAAGGCTACCTTGGTGGGTCTTGGTTTCATTATCTAAATATCAATGTCATAATCATAGTCCTTAAGCTCTTTAGAATCTTTTTTCAATTGTAAAATTCTGTCGTAGTAGAAAGATAACCATTAAGCAAAGTGTGAAATTTCTAAAGTTGACAAAATTCACCAACGAGGGGGCCAGGCGGTGGCATACCTCGTTAAATGCACACTACAGTGCACAAGGACTTGGGTTCAAGCTGCTGGTCCCCACCGGCAGGGAGAAAGCTTCATGAGTACTACTCAATTGGTCAGTGGCAAAACAGCACTTTGAACCCAATTCTTTATTGTAGGGAGAAGGTAGTATAGGTGTTATCATGCAGTAGTAATAAGGGAAAATGTGTTTCTATAGCAACTGTACATACGTCTAACTTACTAACAATATACAGCTACCATAAAGTAAGCATATACCAATCATATGGCCATATGGCAGGTATCCAGACTCCATACACTATCTCTAATTCTAGTAATGCCTAGTGTATGTATATATATATATATGTATATATATATATATATTTATATATATATAGTTTTTTAAAGTAATTTGCCCCAGGTCATATAGCCAGCAAGTATCAGGCTCAAATCAGCTTTACAATCATAAAAACAAAACAAAATACCCTCTTTAAAAAAATATTTTACTTGGGAGTCGGACAGTAGTGCAGCAGGTTAAGCGCACATGGCACAAAGTCCAAGGATTAGCGTAAGGATCCCAGTTCAAGCCCCCCGGCTCTCCACCTGCAGGGGAATTGTTTCACAGGCGGTGAAGCAGGTCTGCAGGTGTCTGTCTCTCCCCCTCTCTGCCATCCCCTCCCCTCTCCATTTCTCTCTGTCCTATCTAACAATGATGACATCAATAATAATAATAATATTTTAGTTTGAGTTTTAAATTTAATACTGGTTCCCTATTAGAGGAGAAACTTAACAGACTATATAAATCTTTGTTTTGTCAAAAGAAGCAAGGCCTATTTTCTGGTGAGTTGGGTCCCCGCCCACTCCCTTGTAGCAAAACAAAACAAAACAAACAAACAAAAAATCCAAAAGGACGTAAGTAGCTTAAAGATTCTTACACAAAGGAAGCTTAACAACCTGAGATATAGTAGAGGAAGAACCATTCTTTTCATAGTCTTTTCTCTTGCAACACTATGGAATAATATAATGAAATGAAAATATTTTGACTTACTCTCTTTCTTACACTCCTTCAAATTAGCAAGGGGAAAAAAGTCTTAGAGATCATTTACAGCTGATGCAGGTGATTTCTTTTTTCTTTTTTTTATCTTTATTTATTGGATAGAGACAGCCAGAATTTTTTTTTAAGTACCTTTATTTATTTATTGGATAAAGATAGCCAGAAATTGAGAAGGAAATGGGAGAGAGAGAGACACCTGCAGAGGGAGACACCTGCAGCCCTGCTTCACCACTCACAAAGCTTTCCCCCTGCAGGTGAGAAGTGGGGGTCTCGAAGCCAGGACCTTGCGCACTGCAACATGTGTGCTCAACCAGATGCACCACCGCCCGGTGCCTGCAGGTGATTTCTGTCTCATCATAAAGTCTGGCACTGCATATGAGTCAGAGTTAGGGAAACCCTGAACTGCTGGGTACTACTCTGTCCTGTCAGACGTTGGAGATGCAGCTGCAGTTAATTACAATCACAAGCCCCTGGTTGCCCCAGGTCCATGTGAATGAGGCACTGTGGTCTCTGTTGATGCCCAAGTAGACTCAATATGACCAATGGATGACATTAAAATAACCTCAGATCCAAAGATGCCATGGATAGGTCAATGTAACATCTAAATGTAACATGTAGGGGAAGCTCACTGATGGAATCTCAGACTATATGGAAGTTAATCTTTATGAAACTGCCTTTGGGTGGCTCAGTGGTGAAGTACATGCTTTGCATACAGGAGGCCCTTTGTTAGGCCCTTGGTGCCACACATAAGGAAGCAGGACTATGGCTAGCTATCTCTCTCCCTCCATTATTACCTTTCCTTTCCTATCTAAGAAAAAATAAGAACAGTTTACAATCAAAGCAAAATATTCACAACTATCTAAAAGGCCGTTAAAATTCTCCCTTAGTCAACTACATCTCTTTGTGAGGTGAAATTCACTTTCTATATTATAAACAAAATGACACATTTCGAATATTTGAATACAGAAGCAGGTATAAGAATCTAGTTATCAAGCACAAGGACCGGTGTTATGATCCTGGTTCAAGCCCCAGGTTCACCCACCTGCAGGGGAGTCACTTCACAGGCAGTGAAGCAGGTCTGCAGGTGTCTGTCTTTCTCTCCCCCTCTGTCTTTCCCTCCTCTCTCCATGTCTCTCTGTCCTATCCAACAACGACACATCAATAACAACATCAATAAAAAAAAAAAAGGGCAACAAAAGGGAAAATAAGTATTAAAATTTTTTTTAAAAACTTAAAAAAAAAAAAGAATCTAGTTAGCATGTGGGAGGGAGGTGGTGCAATGGATAACACGTTGGGCTCTCAACCATGAGTCCTGAGTTTGATCCATGGCACCACATGTACCAAAGTGATGCTCTGGTTCTATCTTGCTCTCTCTCTTCCTAGCTTCTCCCTATCTCTTTCACTAATAAATAAATAGAATCTTAAAAAAAGAATCTAGTTATCTTCTATTACGCCAGATAACTTGATATTTTTAAAAATATTTTTTATTTATTCCCTTTTGTTGCCCTTGTTGTTTTGTTGTTGTAGTTATTATTGTTATTATTGATGTCGTCATTGTTGGATAGGACAGACAGAAATAGAGAGAGGAGGAGAAGACAAGAGAGGGAGAAAGACACCTGCACACCTGCTTCACCGCCTGTGAAGCAACTCCCCTGCAGGTGGGGAGCCAGGGGCTCGAACCAGGATCCTTACACTGGCGGTTCCTTGCGCTACCGCCAGTCTCCTGTAACTTGATTTTGTAAAATGTAAAATAAAACTATTCTGGGGTTGGTGGCTGTGCACCCAGTTGCGTGCACATGTTACAGTGAGCAAGGACCACGGATCAAGCTCCTGGTCCCCTCCTGCAGGTGGGAATCTTCACAAATAGTGAAACAGGGCTGCAGGTGTCTCTATTTCTCTCTGCCTCCCTATCTTCCCCATACCTCTCAATTTCTCCCAGTCTCTAGTCAAGATAAATAAATTAAAAAACCGAAGCCATTGTAACTAGTCTTTGAATACTTTTTCATTGAAAATTAGATTTATACTGTTTTGATCAATATATAATGGTATTATTGTTTTTAAACATTTAAAATTGTTTTATTAGGGAAATAATGATTTCATTGTCATATGTGATAGGTGCCTACACATCAGTACTTCCACCAAAACAAAAAAAGGCAACCAACTAAAGTGAGGATCATATGAATAACCAAAACATAAAGAGCTCATAAAACACAGCAACAACAACAATAACAAAATAACCTTATTAAAAAATGGGGAGAGGACCAAGCCAGAGGAAATAGGACGGCATGTCAGAGAACACAGCATGTCTGAGACTCCAAGCCTCCAGGTCTATTCCCTGGCACCACCATAAGCCAGAACTGAGCAGAGAGAGGTCTAATTTATCTCTATCTCCCTCTTTTCCCCCCTCCTCCCTCCGTCTCCCCCCTCTCTTACTTTACTTTTAAATAGTGTGCAGAGGATATGAGCAGAATCTTCACCAAAGAAGATACCCAGATGACAAACAGACATAGGAATAAATGCTCAAGATCACTTATTATGAGAGAAATGCAAATAAAGACAACAATAAAATACCATTTCACACCCTTGAGAATGTCATATATCAGAAAGGATGTGGGGAAAAAGGAACCCTGCTAACACTACTGGTGGAAATGTAAATGGGTTCAAGCCCTGTGGAAAATAGTCCGGAGATGCCTCAGAATAACAAAAATGAACTATCCTATAAACTGGTAATTCTTCTCCTAAGATTTATCCAAAGAAAACAAAGACAAGGGAGTCGGGTGGTAGCGCAGCGGGTTAAGTGAACGTGGCACGAAGCACAAGGACCCCTGCATAAGGATCCGGGTTCGAGCTCCCGGCTACCCACCTGCAGGGAGGGAGTCCCTTCACAGGCGGTGAAGCAGGTCTTTGGTGTCTATCTTTCTCTCTCTCTCCTCTGCCTTCCCCTCCTCTCTCCATTTCTCTCTGTCCTACCTAACAAAGACAACTACAACAACAATGAAAAAAACAGCAAGCACAACTAAAGGGAAATTAAAAAAAAAAAGGGCCATCATGTCTGTTTGGGAATCTCGACCTCAAATAAACCCCTCTCTCCATTGTTACCGGCCACCTCTATCAGGAACAACAAAATAGAACCCCCCCCCCCCCTTTGTGGGCCCTCATAGGATCTTGCCCTCAGATCAACAACTGTAGAGAATGTTCCATCCTCCAAAGGGAGGCTGGACAACATACTCTATGCTACACCTGAAGAAGATGGGTCCTGCTGGGGCAGCTTGAACGTTGCTACTGATGACCACAGAACGCGAGCTCAGCTCTACAGGGATGCAGAGGTCGGTCACACAGGCTCCTAAGCTGAATATGGGTCCCAGATCACATCAAATTGATGGGATTTACAGTCAACAATATTTATACACCTTTCCCATATTTGGGAGCTACTCTCTTCCCTGATCCAGCTTTCTGGTCCTTTTTCCAGTCATGACATCATCTCTTCAGGCAATAACTTGGATCTACCTGCATATCAGATTTCAGGCTGGTGGGGGGGGGGAGAAAAAACTAAACAAACAAACAAACAAACACAGCTAGTATAGCTACAGGCCCTTTGGAATATAACTAAAATAGGCCTACTAGCTATCTACAAAATGGAGACACACACCCCCACACACACACCGCAACTCTTCATCTGCACTATTCCAGCCTTTAGGTTCATGATTAGCCAATAATTTGTTTGGCTTTATATGTTAACTCTCTTTTCAGCCACCAGGTTCCAGATGTTAGCATGATGCCAACCAGACTTCCCTGGGCAGACAACCCCACCAATGTGTCCTGGAGCTCTGATTCCCCAGAACCCCACCCCACTAGGGAAAGAGAGAGGCAGGCTGGGAATATGGATCAACATGTCAATGCCCATGTTCAGCAGGGAAGCAATTACAGAAGCCAGACCTTCCACCTTCTGCAGCCCATAATGACCTTGAGTCTATGCTCCCAGAGGGTTAAAGAATGGGAAAGATGTCAGGGGAGAGGATGGGATACGGAGTTCTGGTGGTGGAAACTGTGTGGAGTTGTACCCCTCTAATCCTATGGTCTTGTCAGTGTTTCCTTTTTATAAATTAAAAAAAGAAAGAAAACAAAAACAAGAGGACTGGGTGGTGGTGCTCCCAGCTAAGTGCACATGTTACAATGCAAAAGGACCTGGGTGAGAGTCCCATCTGCTGGGGGAAACTTCATGAGCAGTGAAGCGCATCTGCAAGTGTCTTTCTCTCTCCCGCTCTCCCTCCCCCTAACCCCTCTGCTAGAACTGAACAGTGCTGTTATCTCTCTCTTTCACTAGAATAAATAAATTTTACTTAATGGGAAGGAGGTAGGGCAGCATCTTCACCTATCAAATAAAATATAAAAGGGGGGAAGAAAAAATGGCCACTAAGAACAATAGATTTGTAGTGTCGGCATCAAGACCCAGCTATAACTTGGTAGCAATGAAAGAGAGAGAGAGAAAGAGGGAGAGAAAGAGAGGAAGAGAAAGAGGGAAGGGAGAAAGAGAGAAGAAAGAAAAAAGGAAAGGAGAGAAAGAGAGCAAGCAAGCAAAAATACCTAACCAAAGGTATCTATGTCCACCTATGTTCATAGCTACACTATTTATAATAGCCTACGCTGGAATTAGCTCAGATGCCCAACAACAGATAAGTTAAGAAAGTTGTAGTACACTGCTGCTGGGAATGCAACCTGGTACAGCCCCTTTAGAAGACCGTATGGACAGGGCTTAAACGAAAATGGAATTATCTCATGACCCAGCAATACCACCCTTAGGCATTTATCCAATGGACACTCAAAAACCAATTAGAAGGGACATATGCACCCCTATGTTCATAGCTGCATAATTCACAATAGCCAAAGAGTGGAAGCAGCCTAAATATCCACCAACAGATGAGACTGGCTAAAAAAATTATGGGTTATATACTCTATGGAATACTACTCTGCAATCAAAACAGATATTATGTCCTTTGGGACAAAATGGCTAGAAATGGAGGTGATTATGCTTAGTGAAATAAAGAAATTAAAGACAATTACCAGATGGTTTCATTCATATGTGGTCTCAGGAGTCACATGAACTTGCAAAAGAGAGTGAGAGAGAGAGAGAGACAGGACAAGCAAACTGAAAGACCTGTAAGAGCTATGGTGGTTACCTTTGGGAGGGGAGGTACAAGACTTTGGTGGTGTGGTGTGCTATGGAACTATATATTATAATTTTACAATCTTGGGAGTTGAGGGGGAGTAGCGCAGTAGATTAAGTACACGTGGCTCGAAGCCCAAGGACCCATGTAAGGATCCTGGTTAGAGCCTTCGGCTCCCCACCAGCAGGGGAGTCGCTTCACAGGCAGTGAAACAGGTCTGCAGGTGTTTGTCTTTCTCTACCCCTCTCTGTCTTCCCCTCCTCTCTTTATTTCTCTCTCTCCTATCTAACAATGACGACATCAATAACAACAATAATAACTACAGCAACAAAAACAAAGAAGGGTAACAAAAAGGAAAATCCAAAAAAATTTTTAAATAATTTTACAATCTTGTAGCATAATATTAATAACAAACAAATATTAGAGTAAAATATTAAAAAAAGAAAGTTGTAGTATATATACACAGTGGAATAGAATTCGGTTATAAGAAATGATTAAAATCTCCTTTGCCACATCTTGGGTGGAGCCAGAAGGAATCATATTGAGTAAGGTAAGGCAGAAGAACACACACTTGATGGTTTCACAGGTGGAACTTAAGAAAGGGAAAACACAGGGTGTAACTTGGATGAGTGTTATGACAACCTCTGTATAGAGAAGAGAGCAGAGAGAAGTGGAATGAGGAAAGTCTTCACAAAGGTAGTGATGCAAATGGTGTCTTGGAAGCTAAGTAGGTGTCTGGACTGTAGACAGAGGTGACGGAGAAGACAGGATACACACAAATTTACGCCAAACGGCAAGGTCAAGTTAGGAGCTATAATATGCCAGTTTTACAAGGCAAAAAGCATCTAAAGAAGGACAGGGTGCCATTCTACAGAGCTCTGAATCTGAGTTAATAATTAATATAAAGAGTGTGGCAGACTGGAGTTGCCTTTAAAGATAAGGAGTCAGAAGTAATCAGTGGTAGAAGCACTGGCATGCATACATGAAGCCACCAGTTCAATCCTGAGTGCCACATACTGCAGAACAATATATAGCGAGGCGTCTCTCTCCCACTCACTTACATTCATTACCCAACCATCTGGAATACCCCTATTAGGAATTTGAAAAAAAGAATAAGGATATTAACTTTGTGTCTTTCCAACTCCCTTCATTACTGACTGTTCCCACTATACCCGCTTTTTCTCTTGATTTCCTTACTTTACTAGCACTGCTAAAAACAAATCACAAGCTGACTGCTTAAAAAAGAAAGAGAAAGCAAGGACTGGCGTAAGGATCCAGGTTCGAGCCCCCGGCTCCCCACCTGCAGGGGAGTCGCTTCACAGGTGGTGAAGCAGGTCTGCAGGTGTCTATCTTTCTCTCCCCCTCTGTCTTCCCCTCCTCTCTCCATTTCTCTCTGTCCTATCCAACAATAATGACATCAGTAACAATAATAATACTAACTACAACAATAAACAACAAGGGCAACAAAATAATAATAATAAATGAATAAATAAATAAATATTAAAAAATTTTTTTAAAAAAGAAAGTGCAGCTGGTTAAGTGCAGGTGGCGCAAAGCACAAGGACTGGCGTAAGGAACCCGGTTCGAGCCCCCGGCTCCCCACCTGCAGGGAGTCGCTTCACAGGTGGTGAAGCAGGTCTGCAGGTGTCTATCTTTCTCTCCCCCTCTGTCTTCCCCTCCTCTCTCCATTTCTCTCTGTCCTATCCACCAACAATGACATCAACAACAACAACAATAACAATAAAACAAAGGCAACAAAAAGGAATAAATAAGTAAATAAATAAATATTTTTTTAAAAAAGAGGGAGTCGGGCAGTAGCACAGTGGGTTAAGCACAGGTGGCGCAAAGCGCAGGGACTGGCCCGGTTCGAGCCCCTGGCTCCCCACCTACAGGGGAGTCGCTTCACAAGCACTGAAGCAGGTCTGCAGGTGTCTGTCTTTCTCTCCCCCTCTCTGTCTTCCCTTTCTTTCTCCATTTCTCTCTGTTCTATCCAACAACAACAATAATAACTACAACAATAAAACAACAAGGACAACAAAAGGGAATAAATAAATATAAAAAAAGAAAGAAAGAAAGAAAGAAAGAGGAAGGAAGGGAGGAAGGGAGGGAGAGAGGGAGAGAGGGAGAAGGGGGGAAAATTATTCGCTTACAGTTCGGGATGCCAGGAGTCTGCAACCTAGGTGTTAAGAGGGCTGATTACTTCTGGAGCTCCTGAACAAGAAACTGCTCCATATTTACTACCTAGTTTTTGGCTGCAAAGTTGGTATTTCAAAAAAAAAAAATCCATATTCTGGATTAACATGAATTTTGAGGTAATACTATGCAACCCAAAACAGGTTAAGCCATTACATTTCCCAAACAGAAACAGCCTCATCCTGAACTCTTCCTCATCCTCTTCATCTGCATGATTCTTTCATCAGTCTTCAATTTATCTCTTTTTAAATTTTTTATTATTATTATTTACTTGTTGGATAGAAATAGAAAGAAATCAAGAGAGAAGGGGGAGATAGAGAGGGAGAGAGACAGAGACAGCTGCAGCACCGCTTGACCACTCACAAAGCTTTCCCCTTGCAGGTGGGGCCCGGGGGCTCAAACACAGGTCCTTGTGCATTGTAATGTGTGCCTTCCACCAGGTGTACCACCACCCAGCCCTGTCTTCAATTTATCCCTTTCTCTTTACCCTCACTACCAATTTGTGAATTTTAAGATATTCTTTTCATTATTATAAGCTCCCTGTTATAAGGACTGGGTGAACTCAATTATTACTCTACTGTATCTGTTACTAAATAAGTATTTCTGAAGGAAGTTACTCAACAGGACAGTCTGATTATACCATGAATTTATGAAAACTAATTCCAAGTTCTCAAGGTAGTCTGGCAGTCCTGCTATTTCTCTGGCTAAGTAGTTCTCCCACTCTTCCATAACTATTTCAGATCTTTTTCATCCTCCTAAGGTGTAACCCACTTTCAATAGTTGTGTGGGCTCCTATTTTAGAGATTAGAATAACTATCACACAAAAACTCGCTCAGCTTGTCACTTTCTACTCTCCTCTCTCCTTTTCTTCCCTGTATAAAGCTGTCCTTTTGATTCTCTCTACATGTATTCTAGATCTCATCATTTAGAAACCTCACTTTCTCTAGAACATTCGGTTCTACCTTCAACTACATGCCTACATGTAGTGACTTAAGACACATGTAAGCTTTTTTTTATTTGAATATGCCTCCCTTGAATATCACACTTACCTTTTCAGATATCAACTCAGTCACACTTACCCTATTTTTTCTCTCCCCCAATACCACTACCAGAAATAGATCTCTGTTTCTAGAGATACTGATTTTTCTAGGTTAGTAGTCTAAGATCCCCTACCTAACATACACTAAACCTACCTTATATAAATGCTATGAAAATAAGATAAATCAAAACACATCTTCCTAGACATATGATATTATACCCAGACAAGCCCATAAAAGCCTGAAAATATTGCAGGATAAAAATGTGTTCGATATGATATCCAAAAAATGAGTGATACAGTAGACCATAGAATAGGTTGTTAGTCTTGTGACCCTGTGACTACTACTGCCAGTATAACAGGAGTATTATACTTCATATTAGCAGAAACCATGTTTCTACTAAGTGGATAACTCCTCACTACTGTAACACTGAAGCATCTGTGTAGGATTTAGGAGAACTTGGCCCATAGTAATAGATGAGTAAGTTAGCAAAACAGCTATTGTTAATGTTATTTCCCATCCACTTATACATCTGCCCATCCTGATGCCCAAAATTTATCTAGGAGTCATCCTCTACTCCTATCCCTCTATTCCTCACCATTATTAGACTTTGTGGATTTTTACATTTCAAATATCTCCTTATTTGTTAATCTTTTAATTTTATTTATTATTGGATAGAGACAGAGAGAAATTGAGAGGGAAGGAGGAGACAGAGACACACCTGCAGCCCTGCTTCACCACTCATGAAGCTTTCCCCTGCAGGTAGGGACCAGGGGCTTGAACCCAGGTCCTTGCACACTGTGACATGAGCATTTAACCAGGTGCGCCATCACCTGACCCCTTCAAGTATCTCTTGCTCTTAAATTTTTCTTCCTTCTCCCCTACCCCACTCAATACTATCATTACTGCACATGGCTCAGGATAAGAACCCCCTACAGGGAGTCAGGCGGTAGTGCAGCGGGTTAAGCGCAGGTGGCGTAAAGCACAAGGACCAGAGGAAGGATCCCGGTTCCAGCCCCCGGCTTCCCACCTCCAGGGGAGTCGCTTCACAGGCGGGGAAGTAGGTCTGTAGGTGTCTTTCTCTCCCCTTCTGTGTCTTCGCCTCCTCTCTCCATTTCTCTCTGTCCTATCCAACAACAATGACATCAGTAACAACAACTACAACAATAAAACAACAAGGGCAACAAAAGGGAATAAATAAGTACAAAAAAAATTTAAAAGAAACTCTACATGGTATCACCACCCTAACAGAAAGGCACCCTAGAGTATGGGAGAAGATAAGATAAAGGACTAATAACTAAAATACATAAAGTGCTCTTAAATGGTGTCCTGCTATCATTGCTGTCATTCTCCCAATCGCTTTCCAAAGGTATATACAAACATACATTAAAAACAAACAAACAACAACTTAAAATAGCCAGAGTGAGTTACTCTTTAACTGGTCTAAGGTTGCTACCTAGTTTTAAACATTTCCTATTATTATTACAAAGCACCACAAATCTACTGTACAATCTATAAAATCATGTAGAAATGGGCCCTGCCTGACTGTCAGACCCTACCTTGCCTTTCACGTTCTTCTTCACTGCTTTTTTTTTGTACTAGAGCACTGCTCAGTACTGCCTTATGGTTATACTAGGGATTGAACCTGGGACTTCTGGAGCCTAAGGCATGAAGTCTTTTTGCATAACCATTATGCTGTCCCCCCAGCCCTGTTCACTGTTCTAACACGTCAACTCTTACTTCTTCAAACATTATGTACTTGCCAATTACAAGTGTCTCCCACTTTCTGATCTCTACTGAAGTACTAGCATGATCTATCTCTCTAAGGTTAAGGAATGACTTCTCAATTTTTAGGGTTTTTTTTAAGATTTTATTTATTTATGAGAAAGATAGGAAGAAAGAGAAAGAACCAGACATCACTCTGGCACATGTGCTGCTGGGGATCAAACTCGGGACCTCATGCTTGAGAGTCCAAAGCTTTCCCACTGCGCCACCTCCCAGACCACAATTTTTAGGTTTTATCTTAATGATCTCCTTAAGGAAATCTTCCTTGACCTACCAGAATAGAATCTCAATATTCTAGGTACTTTTCAAAACACTCACCAAAGTTTGCAACTTCACTTTCGATTATTCCACCAAAATGCCCCCAATAAAATTCTCAGTAACATCAACGACTACATCTGATTTTGCTCTGAATTGTATCTCAATTGCTCAATACAGCATCTGGCACACAATTAGCACTCAACAAATATATACTAGGTCAATATTAAAATTTAGCACTGCAAAACAGTCTTACTGTTAGTTTAAGAACAAGATGGTATCAAAGCAGTACAGGATAGGACATCAGCAATTAGCAATGCATATGGCTGTAGGCCAAAGTCAAATGTTTCTTCACTGATGGCTGTGAACACTAAAATCACTTTGAAGAGATGAGTGACGACCCAAAGAATGATGCAGTGCCTAGAGCACTGGACTTACGTATGCATGAGGTCCCAAGTTCAATTCTCTGGCACTGTATGTGCCAGAGTGGTGATCTGGTTCCCTGCACTCTCCTCTCTATCATAAATTAATCAATCAATCAGTGTGTGTGTTTAAAGCAGTAGCATTTTCTAAATAAAACAAGAAGAAGAAGAAGAAAGAAAAGAAAGAAAGAAAGGAGACAGAGAGCGAGATGGCTGACTCAGGTATTTCGCTGAGGATTTGCTGAGGGAGAGGAGAATATGATGGAAGGTCTTGTAGTTACTTAAAATAACTTAAGGGGTAAGCAGACAAAAAACTGTTTTCCCAGGCAGAGAGGTGAGCTTCCCTAAAATGCTGGTCCACAATATTCGTTCTATTCCACCTCATCTACGAATCCTATTACTATCAATACTGTAACTATTCCTGTCAATGCTTGTGACTCCAGCATAGCCATCATCACCAAGGGGCTGTCATCACCAAGGGGCTCATCAAAGCAGAAATTCTTAAGCAGGTGGGAAGTATAAAAAAGATGTTGAGTAATTTGAAATGGCACCTCAAAATATTCTGATATTCTCTGACCTTCGCCACTCTTTATAAATGTCCTTTTCCCTTTACATAACTTAGGACAAGAAGCAGTCATGTGGATGTCACTGATATCAAAATTGACAACGTAACTCATGATTTACGTTTTATATATCTTTATTTATTTATTATTGGATAGAGACAGAGAGAAATTGAGTGGGAAGAGACAGAGAGGGAGAGAGACAGAGAGACACCTGCAACCCTGCTTCACCACTCATGAAGCTTTCCCCCTGCAGGTGGAGATCATGGGATGGAACCTGGGGCCTTGAATACTGCAATGTGTGTGCCTAACCAGGTGTCCTGCTGCCTGGCTCCACCTGTGATTTATTTATACCAAAAGTATTTTCCTTACTACTACATTGATACCAAATGTGGTGTTAAAGATACAGTGACAGTACAAAAGAAAACATGGAAAGATACGTAAGACCAATTTGTAATGACCTATAGCGAGGGTCATTATATGGGACCAGTAAGGACACAGTACTGCTATGCACAAGACCCACGTCTGAGCCCTGGCCTACCACACAAGAATGTAGTAAAGAGCTGAGGAAAGTTTCAGTGCTGGAGTGTCTCTCCCTCTCATTCTCTTTTTATCTGAAAAAAGTTGCCTTAGTGCAGTGAAGCCTCAACAGTGGGAGGAAGAAAAAAAAAAAAATCTGAGTCTTGATTAGGAAACTATTTTATTATGGTAATGTGGTCTAAGGTATTCATCTCTAAAATAGTTAAACTTTAGCGCTCGCTTATTAGAACAATGTGTCCTCTACTATGTCTTACGGTTCATATCCTTAGGACAACAGAACTTGCTCAATCCACTAAGAATTAAAATAGAAAGCATGAGAATGTTTTCTAATATATTTAAATCTCAGAAAGTGTGATAGTACTACATAAACAATTCTCTGGAGAGCTGCAGATAACAACAGGTCTAATAAAGAACCCCTTTCCTCAGAAACACATAACTGATTCCATGAAAACTGCAAAAATTGCTAAATGTGGAATTTCAACTGTCACTGAAAAATAAAGTACTCAAAAAAAAAAAGTAAACGCATCTGCTCTCTTCTGTCCTCATTTTCTGCACTTTTTAAATCAAGGGTTTCAGGTATGTTGAAATTTTCAAATTGTGATGAGTTAACTTTTATTTATTTATTGCCACCAGGGTCATAACTGGGACACGCTGTCTGCATGATGACTCCATCTTTGCTTTCCTTTCTGATAGAGGCTGAGAGACTGAGACGGAAGTCGGCGAGGCAGAGGAAGGAAGAAGGAGCACTGCTCCACTTTTCATGTAACTTTCACCCTGACACATGGGTAGCCTGGACATGGGTCCTCACACATAGTAACTTGTGTACTCTACTCATGGCATCAGGGTGATGCACTCTTTTTTTAGGTTGTTTTTTTGTTTGTTTTGTTTTGTTTTTACCTCCATGGTTATCACTAGGGCTTGGTGTCTACGAATCCACTGCTCCTGGGGCCACTTTTCGAGGTTTTTTTTGTTTGTTTTGTTTGTTTTTGGGGGGTAGGATAGAGAAACTGAGAGAGGAGGGGATAAACTTAGACACCTTTAGACCCCTGCTTCACGGCTTGTGAGGTAACGCCCCCTGCAGGTGGGGAGCCACAGACTCCAACCAGTATTCTTGCGCAGCGCACCTGCCATGTGCTCGCTTCACCCAGTGTGCTACCGCCTCCGCTTTTTACATAATTTTATGTATTTGCCGCTGGATAGAGACAGAGAGAAACGGAGATGAGGGAGGCAGGCAAAGAGACATCTACAACACTGCAGATGTCTTTTCCCTCTGCAGGTGGGACCAGGGGTGTTGTATGCTTTACAATGGGTTGTTCTAGTTCTCCCCCGCCAAGAGAATTGGATCAGTCCAGTTAGTTTCGCAGCCCGCTTGGCCCCGCCCCAAGGAACCCCGAGAGAGGGTTCCCGAATTCCGGAGTTGGAGAGAGTGCATGCGCCGCAGCAAAGAGACAGCAGAGTTCTGTTTGGTGATTAGTTTGTCTTAGTTTATGAATCGTTGTTCCTGAATAAAGAAATACAGCTTCCCTGCCCAGCCGTGTGTCTGGTCGTCTCTGTTACCCGCCCGTGAAGCTAGCCCGGCCAGCTGGAGACTCCGAAATTTTAACAACACAGGGGCTTGAACCTGGGTCCTTGTACACCGTAATATGTGCACCTCACCAGGTGTGCCACCACCTGTCCCCCCCTTCACTGATGGCATGAGGTTAACAGCTCTTATTTTGAGAAATAACAAGATCTCCTAAACCAGTACGTAGAGTGAGAGAACATTATTATAATTTCTAAAAAGAAAACAAGCATAATTTATTATAGTTTGTAATAAACACTTAGTATAAAGATGAAAAATACTGAGCACCTCCTGCTCACAGAATGATCCTCTCTCCAAAAGTAGACTTTATATCTGACATTAAAATATCAAAGCTTACCCCATACCTATGGACATCTAATCTTTGACAAAGGGGCTCAGACTATTAAATGGAGAAAGCAGAGTCTCTTCAACAAATGGTGTTGGAAACAATGGGTTGAAACATGCAGAAGAATGAAACTGAACCATTGTATTTCACCAAATACAAAAGTAAATTCCAAGTGGATCAAGGACTTGGATGTTAGACCACAAACTCTCAGATACTTAAGAGGAAAATATTGGCAGAACTCTTTTCCGCATAAATTTTAAAGGCATTTTCAATGAAACGAATCTAATTACAAAGAAGACTAAGGCAAGCATAAACCTATGGGACTACATCAAATTGAAAAGCTTCTTCACAGCAACAGAAACCACTACCCAAACCAAGAGACCCCTCACAGAATGGGAGAAGATCTTTACATGCCATACATCAGATAAGAGTTTAACAACCAACATATATAAACAGCCTGCCAAACTCAACAACAAGAAAACAAATAACCCCATCCAAAAATGGGGGGAGGACATGGAATATTCACCACAGAAGAGATCTAAAAGGCCGAGAAACATATGCAAAAATGCTCCAAGTCTCTGACTGTCAGAGAAATGCAAATCAAGACAACAATGAGATACCACTTCACTCCTGTGAGAATGTCATACATCAGAAAAGGTAACAGTAGCAAATGCTGGAGAGGGTGTGGGGTCAAAGGAACCCTCCTGCACTGCTGGTGGGAATGTCAATTGGTCCAACCTCTGTGGAGAACAGTCTGGAGAACTCTCAGAAGGCTAGAAATGGACCTACCCTATGATCCTGCAATTACTCTCTTGGGGATATATCCTAAGGAACCCAACACATCCATCCAAAAAGATCTGTGTACACATATGTTCTTGGCAGCAAAATTTGTAATAGCCAAAACCTGGAACCAACCCAGGTGTCCAACAACAGATGAGTGGCTGAGCAAGTTGTGGTCTATATACACAATGGAATACTACTCAGTAAAAAATGGTGACTTCACCGTTTTCAGCCGATCTTGGATGGACCTTGAAAAAGTCATGTTGAGTGAAACAAATCAGAAACAGAAGGATGAATATGGGATGATCTCACTCTCAGGCAGAAGTTGAGAAACAAGATCAGAAGAGAAAACACAAGTAGAACCTGAAATGGAATTGGTGTATTGCACCAAAGTAAAAGACTCTGGGGTCGGTGGGTGGAGAGAATACAGGTCCAAGAAGGATGACAAAGGACCTAGTGGGGGTTGTATTGTTAAATGGGAAACTGGGGAATGTTATGCATATACAAACTATTGTATTTACTGTTGAATGTAAAACATTAATTCCCCAATAAAGAAATTTAAAAAAAAAACAACATAAGTTAAAGACACATCAGGAAAATATTTAAATAAGTAAATAAAATAAATAAAATAAAATAAAATAAAATATCAAAGCTTAGAGAGTTGGTCGGTAGCGCAGCAGGTTAAGTGCAGGTGGCGCAAAGCACAAGGACCAGAGTAAGAATCCCGGTTCCAGCCCCTGGCTCCCCACCTGCAGGGGAGTCACTTCACAGGCGGTAAAGCAGGTCTGCAGGTGTCTCTCTCTCTCTCCCCCTCCCTGTCTTCTCTCTCCATTTCTCTCTGTCCTATCTAACAAGGACGACATCAACAACAACAACAACAATAACCACAACAATAAAAAACAACAAGGGCAACAAAAGGGGAAAAAAACTAAAAAAAAAAAAAAAAAGCTTAGTTTCTATAACTCACTTAAAAAATTAATTAGAGGGAGTCGGAAGGTGGCACAGAGGGTTAAGCACATGTGGCGCAAAGCACAAAGACTGGCGGAAGGATCCCGTTGGAGCCCCCGGCTCCCCACCTGCAGGGGAGTTGCTTGGGTCTGCAGGTGTGGTGTCTGTCTTTCTCTCCCCCTCTCTGTCTTCCCCTTCTCTCTCCATTTCTCTCTGTCCTATCCAACAACAACGACATCAATAACCACAACAATGTTAAACAACAGGGCAACAAAAAGGGAAAATAAATAAATTTTTTAAAAAATGAATTAGATTAGGTTCAGATGGTGGCATGCCCCACCTGTGGGGGCTGGAGGAGCTTCATAAGCTGTGGAGTTGGCGCTAGAAGTGGCTCCCTTCATCTCTCACTCTATCTTCCCCTTTCCTCTTAATTTCTCTGTTTCTGTCAAAAAGAAAGAAAAGAAAACAGACCATGAGAGCAGTAGATTCATTGTACAGGCACCAAGCCCAAGCTCAATAATCCTGATGGTAAAAAGAAAAAAAAAAGATTTAACTTTTCCCCAAATACTTTATGTATTATTATGAGAGAAGAATGGAAGACAGAGACCAGAGACTGTTCAGCTCTGACATAAGATGGTGCCAGGGACTGAAACTGGGGCTTCTGGGACCTCAGTCACACAGGTTTTATGCCCTAACAAGAGGAACTCTCTCTCCAACCCCAGATTGTCACTTTTTTTTTATTATTATAAAGACTGTCTCTTTTTTTAAATTTATTCATTCATTCCCTTTTGTTGCCCTTGTTGTTTTATTGTTGTAGTTATTATTGTCGTCGTCGTTGTTGGATAGGATAGAGAGAAATGGAGAGAGGAGGGGAAGACAGAGAGGGGGAGAGAAAGATAGACACCTGCGGACCTGCTTCACCGCCTGTGAGGGGACTCCCCTGCAGGTGGGGAGCCAGGGGCTGGAACCGGGATCCTTACATCAGTCCCTGCACTTTGTGCCACCTGCGCTTAACCCGCTGCTCTACAGGCCGACTCCCAAAGATTGTCTCTTTTTTAAAGTAGTTTATCCTCATGAGATCTCTCCAGTTGTAAGTGATAAGAAAGTTCTCGTGTTGAGAAAGCTACTTTTATTGTTTTTTAAAAGCTGAAGTACTCTTCCTATAAATCAGACTCAGTTTTATTATCGAGCACTGCCACTAATCAAAAAATTGAGAGACATTTTCATATATCTAGATTAAGAATTATTGCCATAATATGGGACTTCAAGTCCACCCTTTAAAAAAAAATAGTCCTTCAGTGGAGTCACAGAATCTCAAATATGCAAATTTATACTGCCCAAATATTAGTCATGCCACTTTTTCATATCTGCCAGGGCAGAGAAAGAATGCTAAACACTAAGAGAGAGAGAGGTCACAATCTGACATGCATAATGTGTTGGGTCCAGTGGTCACTCTCAGTTATTACTAGTAAGGGTAATAATTATTTCTTAAGGAGATGTAATGTCCTACAAGTTTAGCACATCACTGATGACTCTATCTTTAACTTCAAGCGAAAGACCTGTTTTCTTACTTATCTAGTTATAAAATGTTCTTTGTGTAAAAACACTATCACGATTTCTAAATGTTGTGATGTTCTGGGGTCATAAATGGGATGTGTGTGTCTGTCTGTGATATGCAGACCAAGTTTATCAGTCCTCAAGTAAGAGCTTGACATGTGTCCGTGTGTGTGTGTGTAGCAGGCGGGTGTGTGTGTGACCGTGTGTGTAGCATGCGGGTGTGTGTCCGTGTGTGTGTGTGTCCGTGTGTGTGTGTGTAGCATGCGGGTGTGTGTGTGTCCGTGTGTGTGTAGCATGCGGGTGTGTGTCCGTGTGTGTGTGTAGCATGCGGGTGTGTGTCCGTGTGTGTGTGTGTAGCAGGCGGGTGTGTGTGTGACCGTGTGTGTAGCATGCGGGTGTGTGTCCGTGTGTCAGTGTGTGTGTGTGTAGCATGCGGGTGTGTGTGTGTGTCCGTGTGTGTGTAGCATGCGGGTGTGTGTCCGTGTGTGTGTAGCATGCAGGTGTGTGTCCGTGTGTGTGTCCGTGTGTGTGTAGCATGTGGGTGTGTGTGTCCGTGTGTGTGTGTGTCCGTGTGTGTAGCATGCGGGTGTGTGTCCGTGTGTGTGTGTGTGTGTAGCATGCGGGTGTGTGTCCGTGTGTGTGTGTGTGTGTGTGTGTGTAGCATGCGGGTGTGTGTGTGTGTAACAACCAGTTCCTGTTTGTCCTCCTCTCACAGATGCGCTCAGAAGCTGCATGACAGGATTCCGAGGACCTACGCTTCGATTGACAGACAGACAGACACCCTGTTCTGCTCCAGCCTAACCCGGCTCATCTCATTTCTCCAGGAGCGCGCACACACACACACGCACGCGCGCGCGTGTGCCCCACGCCCCCACCCCCACCCCCCAGAGGGCAGTTTTCTAGGGTCGGTACATCCGTGCGTTCGAGAGCCGCTGCCCGCAGCTGAGCACCCCCCCTCCGGCGCCCACGGCTCACCTCCAGCTTGTGGTTGATCTGGGACACGGTCTGCGCTTTGTGGCAGAGCTGCGCGAAGCAGGAGCTCAGGCTGGTCATCTTCTGTCGCCCCTCGTAAGTGATGTCCGCCTGGTCCGGGTCGATCTCCCCCAGGAGCAGATCCACATCTACAAAGGCCTTGTCGAACTCCTTCTCCAGCACCTCCAGCCACCGGAACATGGACACCCCTCCTCCCGAGGAGACCCCCACCGCGCAGGAGGCACCCCCGGACCCCCCTCCGGCTCCAGCCGGGCACGGGCCGCCTGCCGACATGGCGCCGTCTAGGGCCTCTCTCCCCAACACACACACACACACACACAACCCCGACTGCGGCCGACCCTTGCCGCCACCCCGCGCGAGAGGAACTGCTGGGACTGCGGGACCTCTGCGCGCGCACGCACGCTCCCGGCGGCCCTCTCCCTTCGCCTCGCGCGGCTAACGCCGGCAGTGCAGGCACAGTGTGGCCGGAGGAGGGAGGCGGAGGCGGCCGCCGCGGCACACGGAAGACTAGGGCTGTCCCGCCTCCCGGTTCGCCCCCGCTGCGCATGCGTGGCGAAGGTCTGGGCGGACGCTGCCTGGAGGGACCAAGTGGGCGGGGCTACGATGCGGTCCTGGCCTATGAAACGCTTGGGGCCGGCCGGCCGGCGGCCATATTGCTAACTGGCAAACTCCGCCTCGAATCCCTAAGCAACGGAGGCGCGTGGCTTCCAAAGTGAGAAAGAGCTGCGGCAGAAGGGAAAGTGTCCACGTTGCAGAGAGGCGCGGCTTCCGCCCGTCTGACTTCACTGTGGGCGGGAAAGTCGCCTGGGAAAGTTACACTTGTAACTTCCAGGAGCAGCAAAGGCGGAGGGAGGAAAGAAGTCCGATGTGGCCATGCGCAATAGCCACGTTTGACTTTTTTTTTTTTTTTCCCATTCTAGTTCCTGCTTAGAGTGAATAAGTGGAATGAATGGACATGCTGATTCTTCTTGCTAGACCGGACTTTAAATTCTGTATGGACACTATCTAGAACTGCACGTTGAGGGGGCACACAGGGTTAAGTGCACATCGCACTGAGCGCCAAGGACCCGGGTTCCATCCCCCGGCTCCCCACAAGCAGCGAAGCAGGCCTGCAAGTGTTTTCTCTTCCTCTCTCTCTGTCTCCCCTTCCTCTCTGTTTCTCTCTGCCTTATCCAATAAAATGGAAAAGAAATCTCACTAGGAGCAATACCCAAACAATAACTGAAGACAAAAAAAAAGTACAGCAGCTGACAAAAGTTTTTACTGACTTAACACATAACCTTTGTCTTCTGATTCAGTGTTGCTGCCCAGCTCATAACAGTTCTGTCAACATAGTTGTTACTACGTTGCCTTAGATAACTCAAAAGTTTTCAGAATTTACTCAGTAAAAAGTAAAATGGTTAGTTTCAGTACTTGCCATTTGTTATATCTTAGTACACCTCAAGTCATAAAGCTGCTATTTTAATAATGTGACCATTACTTATTTTAAAATCTGATGGGGACCACGGGGGTGGCTCAGCATAGAGCACTTGACTGAGCCCCAAGAGGCCCAGAATTCGATCCTTTGTACCTACATGCAAGCACGAAAGACAGTAATTCCTCAAATAACAGGTTTGTGCTTTGCTTCTCTTTGGAAAAAGAAAAAAGTAGTGTTCCCACATTCTAGAAAAACCAAGTGTGAAATTCATAAACTCAGAAGTATACTAAATGCAAAACCCTCTTGAGGCTTTAATGTATATCATAAAAACAATGAGACATGGCCTTCAAGTTGAGTTCATAGACTAGGAAGTCTAACCCTCATAACTGCAACTTCCGGTTTAATTTTGAAGAAGCTTTGTAAGTGTTCAGGAACAGGTCTTTATCACTGTACCCACTCATAACCACTTTAGACTTCAAGAGTAGTCCGTTCTTGGAGATGGAAGGAGGAACCAGTTAGATTAAAAGAGAATGGTTGGAACTGTCTCTGCCCTGCATTGGTTAAGAGAATATTTTACTGTCTACTACAGAAATCTATGCGAACAGTATAAGGGATAGATTCTTTCCGTTGTCATCAAAGCTTGTACTATGTACAAGTCTATATATGAGAAATAAATTTAGTTTATCAAGTCTATATATGAGAAATAAATTTAGTTTGCTCTGTAGGTACTACAGAGTAGATTGAATATTAATCAATGAGGGGTCAGGCGGTAGGTAGCACAGTGAGTTAAATGCACCTGGCACGAAGTGCATAAAGATCCGGGTTTGAGTACTGAGAGAATCTCTTTCTCCCTCCTCTCTCTCCTCCATATTTGAAATAAAAATAAAGAAAAAGTTGACTCAAGAGGAGTGGGACCACATATACATGATATCCCAGCATCACAAAAAAATGAGGAGGAGAAATACAACTGCAATAGTAGCTGGAATACTCACTTTTACTACTTGCCACTGTTTTTATATGAACTACACTTGAAATACACACACACACACACACACACACACACACACACATATATGGTCCGGGAGGTGGCACAGTGATAAAGCTTTGGACTCTCAAGCATGAGGTCCTGGGTTCGATCCCTGGCAGCACATGTGCCAGAGTGATGTCTGGTTCTTTATCTCTCCTCCTATCTTTCTCATTAATAAATAAATGAAATCATTAAAATATATATAACCTCCAGGGTTATCACTGGGGTTCTGTGCCAGCACTGCTGTGTCCACTCCTGGAAGACCTTTTTTTTTCCATTTTATTGATAGAACAGAGAGAAATGGAAAGACAAGGGGGAAATAGAGAGGGAGAGAGGCAGAGAGATATCTGCAGTACTTCCTTTACCACACACGAAACTTCCCCCAGCAGAGGTTTGGACCCACGTCCTTACACATCATAATATGTGTGCTTGACCAGATGCACCACTGTCTGCGTTCTTCGTCTTTTAAAAATATTTTATTTTTTATCAGAGCAATGCTCAGCTCTAGTTTGAGTGATGAGAATTGAACCTGGGATTTTAGAGCCTCAGACATGAGAGTCTTTTGCATAACCATTATACTCCCAGCCATGCAAATAAATTTCTCCTTCCTTCCTTCTTTCCTTCCTTCCTTCCTTCCCTCCTTCCTTCCTTCCTTTCTTTCTTCCTTTTTGTCATTACCAGGGCTTTATTGCTCTGAGCTGTCTATTTCAGATAGAAAAAATGACAGACAGATAGATGGAAGGAAAGGAAAAAGACTATACAGTACCAAAGCTTCACCTGATTGCAGTGGGCAACAGGCATGAAAAGCAAGCCAGCTTTTCTTGCTGGCCCTAATTTCATTTATTTTTTTAATATTCAAATTCTTGCTATATTATGTTAATATATCTGATATGCATTTCAATTATTTCAAGTATTTGTATGTTTTCAATTATCTGGTTCTTGGCAAATACATTTTGGGGATTGTAGAAACCAGTTCCAATTTTACTTAGAACCATCACAACCTCAACAAGTCATACACTTCTCCCTTTCTTTTATTCTCTCTCTCTCTCTCTCTCTCTTTACTTTATTGCCATCAGGGTTCTTGTTAGAGCTTGGTGCCAGCACTACGAATCCACCACTCCCAGCAGCTGTTTTTCCTTTTTCCTATTGCAGTTCACCTTTCTATTTTATTTGCTAGGACAGAGAGAAATTGAGAGGCTAAAGGGAGAAAGAAAAGGAGAGAGAAAGATAAGACACCTGCAGACCTGCTTCACCACTCTTGAAGTGTCCCAGGACCCTGCAGGTGGGGAGCAGAGGCTCTAACCCAGGTCTCTGAGCTTGATAATGTATTTGCTCAAATGGGTGTGCCATTGCCTGGCCCCCCCCACACACACACACTGTCACCCCCCCTCCACCATCCTTCTGCCTCAGAAAACTTTAACCTGTTGTCCCTTATCCCCACCCTCCATCGCAGCTGCCACATCCTATGTGCATCATCACTTCAGACGCTGCTGCAGTACCCTCTATGTAGACATTATCTTTTACCCACCTTGAATGGCATTTTTTTATTTGTGTAAGTCATATCCTAACATGGAAGAAAAAAAAGCAGAGTCATGTTCAAGTGCTGCCATCTGTTGTCAGTATGTTATAGCTCCGCTTAACTGCCTTATTTTCATCTGCCTTGAATCTGCAATTGCATATCATCTCAGTACTTGTGGAATTTTCTCAGAGCTTATAAAAAATATATTTCCATTTGTAATCTCGTTGTCAGAAACCTCCAATAACTGCTTCATGAATCAAGCTTACGTGACTAAAAATGTCTTAATGAAACTTGAATGTTACTATCTTCTTTAAAGGAACTTACACCTACAGAGTCTTACCACAAGACATTACTAAGAGCAAAGAAAATGGGGATTGAGGGACTGGGATAAAAGGGAAAATGCTAAAGATTTCTGGGGTGGGCACAGCTGTGAGTGTGGGGTACAATTCAAGCAATTGTTAGAACAATAATTGCAGAAGCACTGTAGCGATCAAACATGAAAGAGTCAACTGGAACTGGAGAAGGAGACTACATGTACTGAACTCTACAGTGGGTCAGGTTGTAAACTTTGTGTCTTCTAATCTCCACTAACCCTAGCAAGAAAAGGTAAAGAAATAAATGTTGGTCACTAAAAGCAGTTGTATGATGAATGAAGAATACCAAGGAAATCTACTATTACTTACTTGAACAATATGGGAAGGTCCTGGAATATCATTTATTGACTATTATGTTTGTTAAGTTATTTATACTTAATAACAACTTGAAATTATTGAAGGGTGTGTGTGTGTGTGTGTGTAAGAAGCAAGTTTGGGGGCAAGACAATAGCAAGCTCTGATTCTATGTTGTCTCCCTCTTCTCTTTCTTTAAAATTTATTTTATTATTAGATACAGACAAAGAGAAATTGAGGAGGGAGGGGAGGTAGAGAGGAGAAAAGACAGAGAAACTCCTGCAGTCCTTCACCACTTCTGAAGCCTCCCCCTTGCAGGTGGGGACCAGGGCCTTGAACCTAGGACCTTGTGCACTGTAATGTGTGCACTTAACCAGGTGCACCACCACTTGGCCCCACTCTCTCTTCTCTTTCTTATTGTCTCTGTCAAGTTAAAAGAGTGAAAAAGTCAGTGTGGAAACAGTGAAATTGTGTAAACATAAGACCAGACACCAAATCGCCAAAAGCAAATTTTGGTATTCCAAACCGATATTATCATTCTGATAATTTCTTTCATATATATATATATATATATATATGAAGCAACACATTTTCCTCTTTTTCTTTTAAATATGTAGTTGGAGATTGAACTCAGGGTCTCTCTTGTGTGTTGTACTACTGAGCCATCTAATCAATTCAATTATTTTATTTATTTATTTATTTTTCTTTTTTTGAGACCAGAACACTTTTTTTTTAATTTATTCCCTTTTGTTGCTCTTGTTATTTTTGCTGTAGTTATTATTATTGTTACTGATGTCATTGTTGTTGGATAGGACAGACAGAAATGGAGAGAGGAGGGGAAGACAGAGAGGGGGAGAGAAAGATAGACACCTGCAGACCTGCTTCACCACCTGTGAAGTGACGCCTCTGCAGTGGGGAGCCAGGGACTCGAACCGGGATCCTTTGCTGGTCCTTGCACTGCGCCACCTACAACTAAACCACTGTGCTACCGCCGACTCCCCTGTTCTCTTGTTTTTAAAACTGGAACATTTTGGTGTGGTGATTTTGGATTAACACAGACAACTAATCCAGGAAGTTTTCTTTTTTGTCTCCTCATGCAACTGTGGACTGTTTCATTTCCTGGAAGTATTTATTTATTTATTTATTTATTTATTTGGGGAATTAATGTTTTACATTCAACAGTAAATACGACAGTTTGTACATGCATAACATTCCCCAGTTTCCCATATAACAATCCAACCCCCACTAGGTCCTTTGTCATCCTTCTTGGACCTGTATTCTCCCCACCCACCCACCCCAGAGTCTTTTACTTTGGTGCAATACGCCAATTCCATTTCAGGTTCTACTTGTGTTTTCTCTTCTGATCTTGTTTCTCAACTTCTGCCTGAGAGTGAGATCATCCCATATTCATCCTTCTGTTTCTGATTTGTTTCACTCAACATTTTGTATGGTGTACCTAAACTTGAAAAATCATAAGGGAAAAAATTTAAGTACTCGTTACTATATTCTTATTTCCTTGCGTTGTCAAGGACTGACAGTAACTGCGTTCCCACTATTACTGATCTGCATTCCTCACTTACTCTTTCCCACAGCTCCAGGTTTGATTTAGTGTTATCTATTTAATAGATTAAATCTATTTATTTGATTAGCATTATCTAAAAAAACAAAGAGGCATCATTTATCAACATTCTCAGAGTTTACTAATCATTGATTGGTCCCCGTTCGCCCACTGTCAAGTCACGTTTTTTTCCTCAGATTGTTAGACATTACAGATCAAACATAGACTCCCCTCATCAACCACTGTCACTTAGCATTTCTCACAGATCAGTTTCTATATGGAGCCCAAACAGTTGCACTTGGACATCTAGTTAATGTTTCTCTGTATTAATATTTAAAAATATAAGCATAGTTTACATAACTAGGATGTTTAGACTTTTAGACATGAGAAAAACAAAAGTATAGTGAGATAATTCCATAGAAAGCTACATTTTCAGGAAAATAACTCAACTGGTAGAGCACAAGGGTTGCATGCTTGAGGCCCCTGTGTTGGTCTAAGCACAATGCTGGATGGTGCTCTGGAGTTAATTTCTCTTTCTCTCCTTTTCTCCCTCTCTCTCTCTCTCTCTCTCTCTCTCTTCCTCCTCCAGCTCTCTCAACAAATATTAAAAAGATAATAAAACTGCATCACAGTAGTGACAGTGTCTGTGTGTGTGTGTGTGTGTGTGTGTGTGTGCATGCGCATGTATGGTCTTCTGTTGTTAGGCCTCACTTAAAACTCATTTGGGGGCCAGCAGAAAACCTCTTTTTGTTCATGGACCTTAACATGTATGTGTTCATTTTACCTATTCCTTTCCATGAAGAAGAAATTATTTCCTCTCATTTTACCTCCATTCCATAAAAGAAAAAGCTGACATTTAGAGAGGTTAAGTAGTAGAAAATGTTTTTGTTTTGTTCTAAACTTATGCTTCCTTTCAATGCTTTCTGGAAGACACCAATATTCTAAGAATCACATTCACGTTTTATTGTTTTTAAAAATGTATCTTCTTTTCTGCTTGGGAGATAGCATAATGATTATGCAAAAGACTTTCATGCCTGAGACTCAGGTCCCAGTTTAAATCCCTGGCACCACGATAAGTCAGAGCTGATGGTAAGCAGTGCTCTGGTAAAATACAATAACAACTTATTTTTATTATGATAATTATTTACACATAATTATATTATATTTACTATAATATCATGCAAATTAAATTATCATCACCATTTAATTTACTTCTTTTTACTTCAGGAGATTTTCATCAGTTAAATCAGTTTTGGGCCAGGTGGTGGCACACCTGGCGGAGCGCACCTGTGTACATGTTACAACATGCAAGGAGCTGGGTTCAAGGCTCTGCTCCCCACCTGCAGTGGGAAAGCTTTTCGAGTGGTGAAGCAGGGCTGCAGGTGTCTCTCTGTCTCTCTCCCTCTCTATCAATCCCTCCCCTGTCAATTTCTGGTTGTCTCTATCCAATAAATAAAAATAAAGATAATTTTTAAAAATTCAAAAAAAAAAAAAAAAGGAATCACAAGGCAATGTCCCTAGTTCCAAGACATGGAAAATATGAGTTAGTCAGTTTCTTCTCTGGAATTTTGTTTCCTTTCTACATTGAGCTACTCTTTGTTTTTGTTTTGTTTTACTATAAATAGGTATCACTGAGGCATCATACCTGCACAATGCTGCTGATAAGAGCAGTATCTTTCTCTCTTTAAGATAAAGAGTGAGAGACAGAGGGAGAAACAAATAGAAAGGGAAAGAGAAGGAGAAACACCACTGCGTCTCCTGTACAGATGTTCCTACTTACTGAGTCCTTGTGGGTGGTGTAGTGTGTCTTCTGTCAGGTGAATTGTCTCCCTGCTCCTGCTCTTTGTTTTTGTTCTTAAGTTTGTTTTTTTTTAATTACCTTTATTTGCTTATTGGATTGAGATAACCAGAAATTGAGAGGGAAGGGGGAGATAGAGAGGGAACCCTGCTTCACCACTTATGAAGCTTTCCCCCTGCAAATGGGGTCTGGGGGCTCGAACCCAGGTCTGTGTGTGTGTGTGCACTGTAACATATGTGCTCAACCAGGTGCTCCACCACCTGGCTCCTGCTCTTTGTTTTTAACTAACCAAGGAAGGCCAGTTGAGCAGTACTCTAGTCTTCTGTCTCTCATGAAGATAAATAAACCTTTATAAAAATAAAATAGGGGAGTCGGGTGATAGCGCAGCAGGTTAAATGCAGGTGGCGCAAGGCACAAGGACCAGTTAGAGCCCCTGGCTCCCCACCTGCAGGGGACTCGCTTCACAGGTAGTGAAGCAGGTCTACAGGTGTCTATCTTTCTCTTCCCCTCTCTGCCTTCCCCTCTTCTCTCCATTTCTCTCTGTTCTATCCAACAATGATGACATCAATAACAACAACAATAATAACTATAATAATAAAAACAACAAGGGCAAAAAAAAGAATAAATAAATAATAGTAATAAATAAACAAAAATTAAATAGTTAAAAGTTAAATGGTGACCTTGATGAACTATTATTTAGATACTGAACTTTTATATATTAAAAATACAATAGTGAAAATGCAGAATGGAAATTGCATATGAATATGTTTGTAATAAAAAAAATTAAGTGTAAAGTAGCAATATATTCTGGATAATGCCAAAGTTGCAGGGATGCTGTAGAAATAACATGAAAAAGAAGGAAAATCATACAGTGTAATTTCAAGGGTCAGTAGGAAAAAAAAAAGTAGACCATCTGTGGCCACCAACAGAGAATAGAAAATAGAATTTATCACTATGCTTCATAACAGAAAAATAGCTGTTAATTAGTAGCAGATGAGAAGATAGGACTCTTCAGGCATTTTGTTTCAAGTAACTAAATACTAATTTGCTTTTTTTTTTGGCAGCAGGGGAAAAAGTGTTGAAAGAATATTTCTCTTTGTCTTTTCAAAGTCCTGGCTTAAGAAAAAAGACTGGAAAAAATGCTTGACTGGCGGACAGATCTAAAGTTGATCCCCCACCCCACCTTGCTCTTTTTTACCCAGATTTTCTTTTGTAGTGTTTTGTTTAGAGTTACTTTATAAAAACTAAAGAAAGAGAAGTAGCAAAATTTGAAAATGCAGAATTTTGACAGGAAAGAAATCTCTCCTTTTTTTATTTTCCCTTTTGTTGCCCTTGTTGTAGTTATTATTGTTGTTATTATTGATATCGTCATTGTTAGATAGGACAGAGAGAAATGGAGAGAGGAGGGGAAGACAGAGAGGGGGAGAGAAAGACAGACACCTGCAGACCTGTTTCACTGCCTATGAAGTGACTCCCCTGCAGGTGGGGAGCCGGGGCTTGAACTGGGAACCTTCCACCAGTCCTTGCGCTTTGCGCCACATGCACTTAACCCGCTGCGCTACCACCTGACTCCCAGAAATCTCTTATAGCTCCTTGTCTCTGGTAGGAAAAGAAAACACACACACACACACACACACACACACACACACACACACACGATAAGAAACAGGAGTAGACCAGCCTTTAGGGAAAAGCACATAAAAGTTTTTACTGTGGCAATGAAGTGACTATTAGATCAAGAAAATTGTTGGAATCAAAAGGAAAACTGTAACATATTGAGGTAAAGTTGAAGAGATCAGAGAAGCTCTTCAGCCTTAGAAAAGGTTTCTTTAGAGCCAGAACAGCACAGGGAAATTTAGGTCTTTCTCTGGTGGGGAGACATCTCCTCTGTGCAATCTTTTGCTTAACATGCTTTCAAAGTTTCTCAGCAGGGATGAACACAGACAAAAGGCCACAACAAAGGAGGACCCAGGACAAGTGAAGCTTTCCCTGTTGGTTAGGTTTCATAATACACAAGTTCCTCCAAAGAAACTGGAAGCCTTTTCTTTCATTATTACCAAGTGAGAAAGATAATAGACGCATTGTTGAAGAACAAAAATGTTTCCCTAATAAGATAACAGGTGTTTCAAGAGATTGATGAATTGAACAAGTTATCTGGGGCTTCAGATATCCCTTCTTTGTTCCCCATTGTTTCACCTGGCAATAAAATGTTACTGAAGCAACAATAATAAACAGAAAACCTGCCAGTTTTCCCTTACTAGTTAAAGTGAGAAGAAAACACCTGTCTGTAGGCTTACAAAAATGGTTTTAATATAGGGTCACAGAAAATGCAAAGGCTTTATGGCCCACTATAAAACAGCTCTTCATCTTTTCCCACTAAGTCCTTAGTGTCACTTTAACAAAACAAGGAAACTACAGATAATAGAGGTGTTTGCAGATTAGCTTTCCAAGTCATAAATAACACAGGGTTCTGCTCACCTACAAATATTAAGGCAGCTTATCAATGTTTAAACCCTTTCCTCTTTGTAATGGTTGCTAACATTTTTAACCCAGACAAATTAGGAATTTTTTTCTTCTTCTTAGATTGACAGAGTACACACTCATAGGATTCTACAATCAGTTTTCATGGTATAAAGAGGTAGACATCACTTAAACACTTGCCTGCTACCTGATAGGCACTGTTTTCAAAGATGTACTTGCTGTTTGTGCTCCTAACTTTGCTGTCTTCTTTTGACAGTGTCGATCCTAGCTGTCCTGGAAGATGCAGCTGCGATTCAGGACACTCAGTGCAATGCTACAGATTAATGGAGCTGCCAACGGGAATTCCTGTCACCACCAAAAGGCTTTACATCAGCCACAGTAAAATTCAACACCTCCAGGTAACGGCCTGTGCTTGAGTAGCTGTAGTCTTACTTTGTGAGGCATGCGTTTTCACTGGGGAGCATGGGATTAAGCTTGATTTCAAGAGTGAAAATTTAAAAGTGAGGGCTATCAAGTTTGGATAGTTACACCAGCTACCTGCTTTTCTGTACTGAGATGAGTATAGGCCTCTGGGTATTTCTTTTAGGCAAACAGTCAAAAGAAAAGTCAGAGGCTTTGACTAATAATTTTCACTTCAGATTTTATCCAAAACTTAAAAAAAAAAAAAAAAGTATGGTGTTGTGAAAGAGAAGAAAAGAAATATCTTTTTTTTTAAAAAATTATTTATTTATGAGAAAGATAGGAGGAGAGAGAAAGGAACTGACATCACTCTGGCACATGTGCTGCCAGGGATCGAACTCGGGACCTCATGCTTGAGAGTCCAAAGCTTTACCACTGTGCCACCTCCCAGACCACAAATAGTTCTTTCTTAACAAAAAAAGAGTTTGAGAGACTGTATAGCCACTTTTTAGCCCCAGGATTAAGAAAAACTCTCTCAGGAGTTAAAAGTAATTCTGTCTAAGCCATATAAAGCAGATGATATTTAGAATATTATAAGACTGTCAAGACTGGACCTGGGAGATGACACAGAGGTGTTGTGCCAGTCTTCCTTGCCTGAAGCCCCTGAGGTCACAGGTTCAACCTAATACCATCTTATGACAGAGCTGAGCAGCACTCTGCTCTCAGTAGTCTCTCTCTCTTTCTCCCTATCTCAAATAAATACAATTTTTAAAAGACTATCAAAATAAACCCAACAAACATAAGAAAATTCTTTATGCAAACCCTACATGCCAGCCAGGCACCACTGTTTGTGCAGCTATATAGAAGAATGATATGGTTTTGTTCTATCTTGTTACTGAGATCCTTGTTCTAAATTCTTTTAATTCTGACTTTTATTTTGATGCTGACCTATCCAGAGGGCACTGGGAAGAGTGGCAGATTCATGTGACTTGTACAACATGAGAAACCTTTGCTTTCGGTATTTTAAAAGCTATCGAAAGAGGAAGGTTTGTCTTCTGCACCTCTTGGAGATGCAGCCCTCCTTAGACAAGCTGTTAGATTTCTGTGGGCCTCACTTTATAACTCTAAGAAATGGGAAAGCTGAATTGAATGGAAAAATACCAAGGTCTGTCTAGAGAGAAAATTTTGGGGTGCTCTGGCTTTCCCTTTACAAATTTGTTGTTTCTTCTTCACGGATCACAATCTCAAGATAAGGAAACACATTTCTGTAAAGCAGGTACAGAAAGGCAGCAGGTAAATGGACTCTGCCCTCAATAGATACCCACACCCCTTTTGATTTACTTAAGAAATTTTAATATGGGGGTTGCATAATCACAGAGAGTTTAATATATGTGGCCTGGTGATTATTTTGAGGCTCAGTGAGTACACAGTTCTAAGCCTTATCTAGTGTCAGCATTCAAGCGAGACACCTGGTTAAAGGGCAAGAGACTTAAATATTTGTTCTGAGGACTTGAGAAGCCCACATCACCCAGCTTCTCAAGTGTAAATGAAGCCTCGTAATGATCTGTCAATGCTGTTGTGTAGTCAGTAACATGCAATCATTCCCCTTATCAGATTCAGTTATTAAATGTGTCCATTTGTCACCAGCTTAGGTTCACTGAACAGCAGTATTTTCACTTCCTTAACTTTAATCCAGTGAATAGTCTTTCTAAAGGAAAGCCCCCAGCAGAAAGGGTGATGAAAGACAGGACTGTTTTGCAAAGGAGATTAAAAAACAAAAACAAAACAAAAACAAAAAAATGCAAAAACAGAAAACACTTGGAGAAAAAAAAAAATCTTGATTTTTTTTTTTTAAATGACCATATTTGTATTTTGGTGAATACAATGAACACCAGTTTATTTGGTGTCAAGTACATAACTGGGTATTTGCATTTAAAAATTGTTTACATTATAAAACATGAAACTGATACACATAAGTACACATGTACACATGCATATCACATCCATGTGCATATCTCATATCACAATTTTAGATGTTTCTGAGGTATGGAAGGTTGCTGAGCAACAAATTGCATCCTTGTACATGTGAGGGTCTAGACTCAATCCAACTGAAAAAAAAAATGGAACTCTGTACGATGGCCAAGTAGTTCTCTCCCTCTCTCTCTCTCTCTCAGTTATTTTAATGTTTATTAGTGATTTAGTAATGATTTACAAGGTTATAAAATGACAGAGGTAGAATTCCACACCATACCCACCACCAAAGTTCTGTGCCAATCCCCACTCCACACTCCCCAACCAATAACCACTATACTTCTCACAAAATCTGACTCCTTTTCCTCCCCTCCCCTCCCATTCCTTTCTTTCTTTTGGTTCATGTGTTTAGAATATCTTTTATATATATTATTTATTTATCTTTGAAGTATTTTTATTTATTTATTTATTTTTATTATCTTATTTATAAAAAGGAAACACTGACAAAACCATAGGATAAGAGGGGTACAACTCCACACAATTCCCAACACCAGAACTCTGTATACCCTCCCCTCCCCTGATAGCTTTCCTATCTGGGAGTATGGACCAAAGGCCATTGTGGGATGCAGAAGGTGGAAGGTCTGGTTTCTATAATTGCTTCCCTGCTGAACGTAGGCGTTGACAGGTCGATCCATACTGCCAGCCTGCCTCTCTCTTTCCCTAGTGGGGAGGGGTTCTGGGGAATCAGAGCTCCAGGACACACTGGTGGGGTAGTCTGACCATCTGGTTGGCATCATGCTAGCATCTAGAGAGTTAACATATAAAGCCAAATAAATTGTTGACCAATTATGAACCTAAAGGCTGGAATAGTGCAGATGAAGAGATGGGGGGGGTCCTCCATTTTGTAGATAGCTAGTAGGCATGTTTTAGTTATATTCCAAAGGGCCTATGGCCATTCTAGTTTTTTTTTTTTAATTGGATAGAGGCAGAGAGAAATTGAGAGGGAAGGGGAAAATAGAAAAGGAAAGAGATAGTGAGACACCTGATAACCCAGTTATCACCAAGGCTTGGTGTATGCATGATTCCACTATTTCTTGCTTTTTTTTTTCTTCTGACTTTTCCCTTTTCTTTATTGCTCATGAAGCTTCCTCCGTGCAGGTAGAACTCCAGGGCTTGAGCCTGATTTCTAGCACATGTTAACATATACACTCTGCTGGGTGAGTCACCACCCAGCTCCTATTTATTTTTTAATTGAATTGTCTTTTCATTACTGAAGCTAAAGTATCCTTTATAAAACATAAACACAGATTTTCTATAAGATATATTACTTGCCATTTTCCCTCCTAGTCTTTTAGCTACCTTGCCTTTAATTCTCCTTCAAAGAACATACATTTATAGTGTCATTGAACCCAGTTAATTTTTTTTCTTTTGATGTGATATCTTAAATAGCTTAGTCAAATTTCAAGTAATAAAATTTGTAATTTTGCCTATTTTCTCTTTTTTATGCATTAAGTTGTCATATGTCTGTTTTTCTTTTTTTTTTTCTTTTTTATTTATAAAAAGAAAACATTGACTAAACAATAGGATAAGAGGGGTACAACTTCACACAATTCCCACCACCCAATCTCCATATCCCATCCCCTCCCCTGATAGCTTTCCCATTCTCTATCCCTCTGGGAGCATGGACCCAAGGTCACTGTGGGATGCAGAAGGTGGAAGGTCTGGCTTCTGTAATTGCTTCCCAGCTGTATATGGGCATTGACAGGTCGATCTATACTCCCAGCCTGTCTGTCTGTCTGTCTGTCTCTCTCTCTCTCTCTCTCTACCTTTCCTATTTTCTCTTCTAAAAGCTGTATAAGATAAAAGTATAAGGCTTTATATCTGAGGCCCCAGAGATTCCAGATTCAGTCCCTGGCTCCGTCATAGCTCAGAAATGAGCAGTACTCTGGTCTCTCTGTGTCTTTTACAAAAATTAATCTTTTTTTAAAAAATAAAGATGAAAGTTTTATACTTTTTTATCTTTATTTATTTATTGGATTGAGACAGCCAGAAATTGAGATGGAAGGGGGAGGTAGAGAGGGAGAGAGACAGACACCTGTAGCCCTGCTTCACCACTCGAGAGGCTTTCCCCCTGCAGGTGGGGACGGGGAGCTGGAACCCAGGATTCCATCTTTTTTTTTTTTTACAATGGTTGTCTGCTAAAAGTTTCATACTTTTTGCTCTTACATTTAAATCTAGGATTTTTTTGTTTTGATTTTTGTTGTTTTGGGTGTATAATGGGAGGCTAGAGTCCAACTGTGTGTTCAATTTTGAGTATCCTCTATCCTTTGCTACCACCATTCACTAATTCAGACCTTACCCCCCTCAAAAACATGAATTTTTTAACTGTTGAAGTAAAGAGATGATAAGCTACAGGAGATAGTGAGTGAACAAATACTATGCTAGGTAACCCAAGCCATTCTCTTTACGACAGCATAGGCTCCCATTAGCTGTTGGTGTCGACATGCAAAGATACAAGCTCATCTCACTGTTATCACTCAGACTGCTCCAAGCAAAAATGATGCGTCCCCTTCAAAGTTAGAGGACAAATAGGAAGGTTGATATTTTGGTAGTCAATTAAAAAAGGTTGTGCTGGGAGTTGGGCGGTAGCGCGGTGGGTTAAGCGCACATGGTGCAAAACGCAGGGACTGAAGGATCCCGGTTCGAGCCCCCCCCCCACCTGCAGGGGAGTCGCTTCACAGACGGTGAAGCAGGTCTGCAGGTGTCTATCTTTCTCTCCTTTTCTCTTCTCCTCTCTGTCTTTCCCTCCTTTCTCCATTTCTCTGTCCTATCCAACAACAACAACAATAACTACAATAATAAAACAACAAAGGCAACAAAAGGAAATAAATAAATAAAATTAAAGAATAAAAATTAAAAAAAAATTTTTAAGAAAAGGTTGTGCTTTGCATCTTTTGTGGAAAAGAAGTTACTTTAAATATCTCCATGGAATAGAAATATGTAAACAACTTTTATCAGTAGGGGGGTGGGCTATGTGTTATTTTTATAAGCTATATACTTTCTGAAATGTTTTGTTTACAGAGAACAAGTATTGCTTTGATAATCAAAAACTTTCAACTTTTTTTTTCTTAAAACCACCTCTCTTGTTGGATCAGCTCAGGCAAATCTGAAATAGTAACTGTTAGAGTATGTGAATTTCATGTGTATAGAATGAGTCCAAGAAGAATTTCATGTGTATAGAATGAGTCCAAGAATTTCATGTGTATAGAATGAGTCCAAGAAGGGTGACTGGCTCTTTACTATTTGCAGCAGAAACTGCCCAGAATTGCCTGAACTTAAAAAGCATGGAGACTGTATCACAGATTTGGTGATTAGCTAAAAGCTAGGAAAGGAGTAAAACTAGATCTGGGATATACTCATGAATGACTTCTTACTTTTCAGAGATGGGGGACATAGTGTACCCTATATGTATTTGTTTCTTCATGGACCTTTAAAAAAAGATTTACTTGGGAGTCGGGCGGTAGCGCAATGGATTAAGGATCCCGGTTCGAGCCCCCAGCTCCCCACCTGCAGGGGACTTGCTTCACAGCGGTGAAGCAGGTCTGCAGGTGTCTTTCTCCCCACCCCCTGTCTTCCCCTCATTCTCCCCATTTCTCTCTGTCCTATCCAACAACAATGACATCAATAACAACAATAATAACTACAACAACAATAAAAACAACAAGGGCAACAAAAGGGAAAATAAATAAATATAAAAAATTTTAAAAAATATTTACTTATCAATGGCAGAGAGACAGAAGAGAAAGAGAACCATAGCACTATTCTGGCACATGGGATGCCAGGGATGGAACCTTGGCTAAGTCAAGTGCTCTAACCACTATACTACTACCAGGGACCTTGGATCTTTTCTTAATGGTGAAGTACAAATTGTGGAGTGGGGAGCCAAGAGGCTATTTTCTAAAACTTATTTTTGAAAATATTTATGCATCTATTTGATAGAGGCAGAGAGAAACTGAGAGTGGAAGGAGGGAGGCGGGAGGGAGAGTAAGAGAGAGAGATTATCTGTTGCATTGCTTCACCACTTGTGAAGTTTTCTTCCTACAGGTGGGGAGCAGGGGCTTGAACCTGGATCCTTGCACACTTTAAGATGAAATCTCTACTGGGTGTGCTACCTCTTGATCCCTTTCCAAATAGGCCATTCCAGTCAATAGTAGTACTTAAGAATTCAATATTGTTAATTTTAATACTTAAACAAAATTGTGATGCAAAAGTTAAAAATATAAAAGATGCAGATAGTGAAAAATGCAGATAGTGAAAATCCTTGGCAATTTTACATCATAGAGTTAGTAAGTGTTAATAGTTTGGTAGATTTCCAGGTGGTTTCAATTTTGTGCTGTTATAAGATAATAAAAAAAATAACATCCTTTGCATCAATTATTATGCAGTTTGCAAGTACGTCTACCTAAAAATGAACATGTTGGGTCAAAAAATATGCAGCCAAAGTTGAAAGACATAGTATGTCTACCAATATTGTGTGGAAGTGTTTACAGTGTATTTGACTCATTATCATGAGGAAAAATAGTCACAGCCTGAGTCTCTACCTTTTTCCAAAGGATAATTTTAAGTAGATCTGAAAGCAAATGAGAAATGTTAATATTGAATGATAATGTCTATGATTTTTTTTCACAATAACCTTAACCTACTGCTTTTTCCCACCTGTCTTGCCCCTACCTTATTTGTAGCTATCTAACTTCATACAGATGTTGGCTCTAGAAGATTTTATTCTGCTGGCCAGTGGAACTGAGTCTGTAGAAAATGGCACTTTTAAAACTCTGAGTACCTTGAAAACCTTGGAACTTTGGAAAAATAAGTTAAGATGTGTTCCCAGTGCTCTCCCAGCCACTCTGGAAGTGTTAAAACTAAATGACAATTCCATACGTGTCCTACAGGAGTCTGATTTTGAAGGACTGAAGAAATTAAAAACCCTTGAACTTAAAAACAACCTGATCTCCTCTCTCTCTCCCAGCACGCTCTCCGCCCTTGTTAGTTTGCAGAATTTGGTGTTGGATGGCAACAATATCCAGTCTATGCGGGCACCACTCCCACTTCCCCATCTGAAACACATGAGTGTGGAGAATAATAAACTGCACGTTATACTGTCCAGCTTCTTTACTTCTCTTGAGTCTTTGCAATTTCTCAGTTTTAGTGGTAACTTTCTGACTAAAATCCCTACTAATCTACCGAAGTCCTTGCTGTCTTTAAAGATGGAGAGAAATCAGCTCAAAGTGGTAAGATTTCGAGATATGAAACACTTGGAGAACCTTTCCCAACTGTTCCTGTCAGAAAATTCACTCTCTTCCATTGATGGGGCACAGCTCCTTACCAATTTAACCACTCTGGAGTTATCTCAAAACCAGCTTCAAATGTTACCTTTCAAACTACCAACCAGGCTACAAAAACTTGATATCAGCAACAATCTGATTCAGAGAGTTACAGTGCAAGATTTTCAGGACCTTCGGGACTTGAAGCACTTGTTTCTGGACAACAATCTTGTCAGCTTGTTTGAAGCAGGAGCCCTGCAGAGGTGTTCTCAGTTCTCCAACCTGGCCCTGGAGCAGAACCTGCTATTGTCTATACCTCTAAGGTAAGACCACGATCACTCACTGTAACTGGCACGTGGCTAGTCACTAGCAAAGCATGGATGCCGGCTAAAAATGGGGTGAAGATGTAATAAAATATTTACATTTGGGGGCCGGGCAGTAGCGCAGCAGGTTAAGCGCACATGGTGCAAAGCGCAAGGATAAGCGTAAGGATCCCGGTTCGAGCCCTGGCTCCCCACCTGCAGGGGGGGTCGCTTTACAAGCGGTGAAGCAGATTTGCAGGTGTCTATCTTTCTCTCCTCCTCTCTCGATTTTTCTCTGTCCTATCTAACAACAATAACAACAATGATAAACAACAAGGGCAACAAAAGGGAGAAAATAGTCTCCAGAAGCAATGGATTAGTAATGCAGGCACCAAACCCCAGCAATAACCCTGGAGGCAAAAATAAATAAATAAATAAATAAATAAATAAATAAATAAATAAATAAAAATCTTTACATTTAAAAAAGTATACATGTTAATATGCTTGAGGACCCAGGTTCAAGCCCCCAGTCTCCACTGATGGGGGAAGCTTCACGAGCAGTGGAGCAGTGCTGCAGGAGTCTCTTCCGCACTCTGTCTCTCTCTTTTTCTCCCTCTCTATCTCTTTCTGTGACTTATCCTCCATAAAAAGTAAGGAAAAAGAAAGATGGAGTTGTTTCGGCACTGAGTCCCAATTCCAATAAGTGATCATGGTCTACATATTTCTTGCCAAGAGGGATATTGCTGGGGATCGGTACCTGTATGAGGCTACTGCCAGTCCCAGGAGCTTTTTTTTTTTTTTATTTTGTTGCTAGAGGGTGTGAGAAACAGAGAACAGAGAGGAGGAGAGACACTGGGAACACTACTCCACCACTCATGAAGCTTCTCTCTTGCTTGTGGGGACCATGGGCTTGAACCTAGGTCCTCATTCATGGTAACACCTGCACTCTACTGAGTGTGTCACCACTCAGACCCTAAAACATCTATATTAAATGTTATTTGAATGTATTCTGTACTTACTAACGTATAATCACATGCATGCGTCTTCCTCTTCTCTCTCTACCTCTGTCCTTAGGGGAAGAGACGTTACTGGGAGCAGTGAATTTGTTGTGCAGGCATTGGGCCCCAATGAAAACACCGGTGGTAATAAGAAGAAGAAGGAAAGAAAGAAAGAAAGAATGAGGGGAAGAGAGAGAGAAAAATCAATAAAAGTGTTTTAATGCAAGAGTAAAGTTTCCATAATTTCATGATCCTACTCCAAAAAAAAAAAATCTAATCTAATGAAAACTCATGAAACACTTTAAGGAGTGAATATATCACTTAGTGGTTCTTAGTAAGCTATTGTAATCATGAACACAATTATAGGAATTTCTATATAAGTGACTTTTTGAAAGCATTTGGTTTAAGTGCTAAGTTTAATGAGTGAAATGTAGTTTAATTACTTTCTCCTGCTATAATATCTGTGTTTTAATAGGTTAACTACAGAAACATAATTCTTTTGCCCAGTGGAGTATATAATGGAATTAAAAGCCGAAGCTAGATATAATTTTCAAAGCTGAGTTTGCACTGGAATTATTTTGAGACTTAAAATAATATTCATGTGGCACAAAGCATAAGGACCAGCATAAAGATCCCAGTTCGAGCCCCCAGAGTCGCTTCACAAACAGCAAAGCAGGTCTGCAGGTGTCTATCTTTCCCCCTTTTCCTCTCCTTTTCTCATTTCTCTCTGTCCTATCCAACAACGACAACAACAATAATAACTACAACAATAAACAACAAGGGCAACAAAAGGAAATAAATAAGAAATATAAAAAACATTAAAAAATATTCATGCCCAGATATCCCTTCCAACTCAAGCCTGACATCCTAGCGTTGAAGTCTAGGTATCACTTCTCTTTTGGTCATCACTTGAATTCATTGCCCTGTGTCAACTTTTTCTTTTTGCCTCCAGGGTTATTGCTGGGGCTCACTCAGTGCCTGTACCATGAATCCACCACTCCTGGAGGCCATTTTTCCCCCTTTTTGTTGTCCTTGTTGTTGTACATTGTGGTTCATTGTAGTTATTATTATTATTATTGTTATTGTCGATGCTGTTCGTTGTTGGATAGGACAGAGAGAAATGGGGAGAGGAGGGGAAGACAGACAGGGCGAGAGAAAGATAGACACCTGCAGACCTGCTTCACCGCCTGTGAAGTGACTCCCCTGAAGGTGGGGAGTCAGGGGCTTAAACCGGGATTCTTATGCTGGTCCCTGTGCTTTGCGTCACGTGCGCTTAACCCACTGCACTACCGCCCGACCCTCTTGTGTCAACTTTTTTTAGGTAGAAACAGAGACACAAGGACAGACACAAAGGTAGAGAGGGAAAGATATCACAACACCCAGTGTGACGGCGGCTGTGCTCAGGTCTGGGTAGAGAACATGACAAAAGAAGTCCATTAAAATAAATAAAATAACAGAAGTCCACGAACTTAAAATAAAAGGAAGGAAGGAAAAGGGGGAGAGATAGCAAAAGAAAAAATTCTCCAAATGAATTTATAACCAAGTCATTGTAATATGTAACCAAAATTGAAAACCAGTAGGGCTTGGGTGGTGACCCACCCAGTCTAAAGCACATGTTACAATGCACAAGGACTCTGGTTCAATCCTTGAGTCCCCACACACAGGGGAACAGCTTCATAAATGGTGAAGTGGCATTGCAGGTGTCTCTCTCTCTCTCTCCCTCTGTATTTTCCCCTCCCCTATCTATTTCTTTCTGTCTCCCTCCAATAAATAAACAAAATATTTAAAATAGAAGGGGTGGGGGAGAGGGAACTAGCAAGCAAGGGCTGTAGAGCAGAGCAGAAGCATGAGGTTAGAGCGTTTTTTTCTAAAGAGGCTTAAATATCAAAATTGTCTATCAAAGAACTTGGCCAGTTATGAGAGGGGTTTTAAATTCTCCAACTCCATCATCTTCTTCACTCCCATCCCTTACTTTTCACTGAATTAGAAAATGAATAGAATTCAGACAATAAAATTTACTCCTTGTAACCATGAATGAACCCTAATCAGATGCCTGTTCTTCCTTTTATATAGTTACTTAAAATATATATATTTACTTATTCCCTTATGTTGTCCTTGTTTTATTGTTGTAGTTATTGTTGTTATTGATGTTGTTGTCATTGTTGGATAGGACAGAGAGAAATGGAGAGAGGAGGCAAGACAGAGAGGGGGAGAGAAAGACACCTGCAGACCTGCTTCACCGCTTGTGAAGTGACTCCCCTGCAGGTGGAAAGCCAGGGGGCTTGAACCAAGATCCTTACACCGGTCCTTGAGCTTTGCGCTACCTGCGCTTAACCTGCTGCTCTACCACCCAACTCCCAGTTACTTTTTTTTTTTTTTTTTTTAACAAGAGCACTGTTTAACTCTGGCTTATGGTGGTACAAGAGATTGAACCTGGGACTTTGGAGCCCCAGGCATGAGAATCTGTTTGCATAAGCATTATGCTATGTACCCTCACCCATATATGTACTTATTCACCACAAAAATCACACTTTAAAATTCACTTTTCTGTAAGTAAACTGTAAACACAGACAACCTGATATCCTGCTTCTCCTACCACCCTCCAATATGCATTACTTCAGGAAAATAATGGCAGATAATTTTAGAGATATATATTCAAATGCCTATCATGTTTACTTTACTATGCCAATCGAATAGAAACTAATACCTAAGATTAAAGCTTTAAGTTTAAGGGGGCATATCATTACTAATGGTGGAACCACAAATAAACATAGTAGTCTTAACTCTGGAGTAAGAGATTTGTAGCCACCACCTGATCTCCAACACGTACTTCGCTTTCAACACACTATCCTAATTAGAGTACCCCACAGTTGAACTTACAGCTTTACATTTTACAGATTTATAGCTCAGTGGACCAATGTAAATCATATTATCTCTCTCTTTCTCTCTCTCTTCTAAATCTATTCTTTGGATAGTTCAAAGCCAGAATACCTTTCTAGAATGACAACAGTCAACATTTTATTTTATATACTCAGCTGCCATCTACTGACTAAAAAGGGGGTGTCATTTGTTAGTCTGAAAAGTGACAACACCAAAAGAAATCGCATCATTTATAAATATGGTTGTCATAAAGTCAGGGTTACTTTTTCATATAAATCAAGACTTATAGAGACAAATTATATAAACGCAATGCAAAACTGTCAAAAAGTCACAAGTGAGCATAATTAGTGAGTTCTCTTACAATGTTATTTTTGTTATAAAGCCCATAAAACAAGGAAGATAATTCTATTCATATCCTCTCTCCGTTTTTGGATAGGGTCACTTGCTTTCTTGTTGCTGAGTTTGGTGAGCTCTTTATATATGTTGGTTATTATCCTCTTGTCTGATATATGGCATGTAGAGATCTTCTCCCATCCTGTAAGTGGCCTCTTTGCTTAGGTGATGGCTTCTTTTGCTGTGCACAAGTTTTTAAATTTGATGTAGTTCCATTGATTTATTTTTGATTTAGTCTTCTTTGTAATTGGACTCATATCACTTAAGATGCCTTTAAAATTTACATAGAAAAGAGTTATGCCAGGGAGTCGGGTAGTAGCACAGCACAAGGACCAGCGTAAGGATCTAGGTTAGAGCCCCCGGCTCCCCACCTGCAGGGGAGTCGCTTCACAAGTGGTGAAGCAGGTCTGCAGGTGTCTACCTTTCTCTCCCTCCTCTCTCCATTTCTCTCTGTCCTATCCAACTACAATAACACCAATAACAACAATAATAATTACAACAATAAAACAAGGGCAACAAAAGGAAAATAAATAAATATTTAAAAAAATTTTTAAAAAAAGGGGCCGGGTGGTGGCACACCTGGTTAAGCACATGTGTTATAGTGCGCAAGGACCGGGTTCAAGCCCCCGGTCCCCACCTGCAGGGGAGAAGCTTCACAAGTGGTGAAGTAGTGTTGCAGGTGTCTTCTGCCTCTCTCCCTCTCTATCACCCCCTTCCCTCTCAATTTCTGGCTGTCTCTATCTAATACATAAATATAATAAAAAAAAATTTTTTTTTAATTTTTTAAAAAGAGTTCTGCCATATTTTCCTCTAAGCATTTGATAATTTCTGGTCTAACATCCAAGTCCTTGATCCATTTGGAATTTTGTGTTTGGTGGAATATAGTGGTTCAGTTTCATTCTTCTGCATGTTTCAACCCAATTTTTCCAACGCCATTTGTTGAAGATAATTCCCCCTCCCCATTTAATAGTTTGGACATCTTTACCAAAGATTAGATATCCATAGTTGTGAGATTTTTGTTTTTCTGTTGTTGCTGAACTTAGTGAGCTCTTTATATATTTTGGTTATTAGCCTTTTTTTTTTTTTTTTTTTTGCCTCCAGGGTTATTGCTGGGGCTCGGTGCCTGCACTATGAATCCACCGCTCCTGGAGGCTGTTTTTTCTTTTTTTGTTGCCCTTGTTGTTTATCGTTGTTATTATTGCTGTCATTGTTGGATAGGACAGAGAGAAATCAAGAGAGGAGGGGAAGGCAGAGAGGCAGAGAGAAAGATAGACACCTGCAGGTGGGGAACTGGGGGCTTGAACCGGGATCCTTGTGCCTATCCCTGTGCTTCGCGCCATGTGTACTTAACCTACCGCGCTACCACCAGCCCCGATTATTGGTCTTATGTTCATGTATGGCATGTAAAGATGCTCTCCTATTCTGTAAGGAGCTTCTTTGGTGATGATTTCTTTTGCTGTACAGAAGCTATTTAATTTGATGTAGTCTCACTGGTTTATTTTTGTTTTCCTTACAATTGGACTTGTGTCATGGAAGATGCCTAGAAAACTTAGATGCAAGAGAGTTCTTTTTTTTTTTCTAGACTTTTTTTGTATTTATTTATTCCCTTTTGTTGCCCGTGTTGTTTTATTGTTGTAGTTATTGATGTTGTTGTTGTTGGATAGGACAGAGAGAAATGGAGAGAGGAGGGGAAGGCAGAGAGGGGGAAAGAAAGATAGACACCTGCAGACCTGCTTCACCGCTTGTGAAGCGGCTCCCTTGTAGGTGGAGAGCCGGGAGGCTCGAACCCGGGATCCTTAAGCCAGTCCTTGTGCTTTGTGCCACATGTGCTTAACCGGCTGCACTACTGCCCGACTCCCGATGCAAGAGAGTTCTACAGTATTTTCCTCAAGTATTTGATGGTTTCTGGTCAAGCATCCAAGTAATTGGTCCATTTGGAATTTACTTTGTGTGTGATGATGAAATGTAATGATTCAGTTTCATTCCTTTGCATGTTCCAACTCAATTTTCCAAGCACCATTTGTTCAAGAAACTCTTCTTACTCCATTTAATAGTTTGGACCTCCTTATCAAAAATTAAATGTCCCTAAGTTTGGGGCTTATTTCTGGGGTCTCAATTCTATTCCACTGATGAGTATGTCTATTTTTGTTCTACCAAGCAGTTTTGATTACAATGGCCCTATAATATAGTTTGAGATAGAAATATGATGCCTTTAGTTCTGTTCTTTTTTTCCCCTCAAGATTGCTTTGGTGATTCTAAGTATTTTTCTGGCTCCAGATAAACTTTTGTGTATTCTCAAAAAAATTTAGTGGGACCTTGATGGGGATTATATTAAATTTTTGTATAGCTCTGGGTAGAGTAGTCATTTTGATTATGTTAATTGTTCCAACAGTATGTTTCTCTGTCTGAGTTGCCTTCTGAGTTCTGGAACATTGTTGATGACCTCTTCTCACATCCTGTTTCTGTGTTTTTATAGGCTCCCCAAGACCTTAGCCAGACTAGACCTGAAAGGCAATGCCATCCAGGACATTGCTGAGAGGGAGCTCAGAGATCTAAAGCAGCTTCAAGTTCTAAACCTTAGGAACAACAAGATTTCTGCCTTAGACCTCAAAGCCTTGGAGGGGCTGCCTCGCCTGAGGCACCTCTACCTGGATGGAAACCCATGGAATTGCACCTGTAGTCTCGTAAGAGCAAGGGAGGTCCTGAAGGCCAAGGGCACAGATGTGAGAGGAGGGCAATGTGCAGCGCCAGCTGACCGGCAAGGGGAAAGCTGGATGTCATCCAAGAAGATCATGAGACAATGTGAACACATCTTACACCTGGCAGAAAAAAACAAAGAAACTCGAAAGAAACCAAATCCTGAAGATCATCCCAATGTCAGAATCAATATAGATGATGATTATTATGATTATGAAATAGATTAAGTATGAGCTCTAATTACAGTTTGGAAAGTTGAAAAAAAAATTTTTTTTTGTAAATAGATGTAATGTTTAGGATAGTTTGAGGTTCACTGCAAAAATTGAGAGGAAGGTACAGAGATGTTCTAAATGTCCCTACTCCCACATTAGTATTGCCTTCCCAATTTTTCCTTCACCAGAGGGGTGCAGTTATTACAGTCAGTGAACTTACACTGACACATTACCACCAACTGCTGTCTATAGTTTAAAGTTCATTCTTGGTGGCATAAATTTTATGGGTTTAGGTAAAAGTTTAATGGTCTGTTTTCACCATCATGGTTTCATACAGAGTGGATCCACTGTCTTAAATATCTTGTGTTCTAGAAATCTTAATGTTCAAGCTCTTAATAAAAAATGTACAATACGTTTACAGAATCAAAAGGTTTTGCAAGCTTTTCAAAAACTAACCAAGAGTGAAGGGGTTGGGAGGGGGGGGCAGCATAATGGATAGGCAAAAGATTTTCATGCCTGAGGCTTCAGTGCCCCAAGTTCAGTGCCAACCACCGCCATAAGGCAGAGCTGAGCAGTGTATCTTTCTCTCTGTATCTCTCATTAAAATTAAATAAAATATTTTAAAAACCAAGAGTTAAAACAAGTTGAAAATGGTAAGAAACTGTAGACTCCTTCCATTTTATAAGTAGTTTGTGCTTAACACTGAAACCTGGAGAAATCATAATGCCAAATAAAATAAAATCATCATATTGTTAGCTTCTTTTTTTAAAAAAGATTTGATTTATTAATGAGAAAGTAGAAGGGGAGAGACAAAGAACCAGACATCACTCTGGTACATGTGCTGCCAGGGATTGAACTCAGGACCTCATGCTTGACTGTCTCAAGGCTTTATCCACTGCGTCACCTCCCAGAGCACACACCTTGTTAGCTTCTTACAAGTATAGTGCTTGCTTGCTTGTTTTTTGCATATGGTCACTAGTTTCATTCTTTATTTTGATCATTTGCCTTCTCTCTCTGTCTTGCTTTGTTGGGGAATTAAAAGTTTACAGTGCGGTTGTTGACACACGGGGTACAATTCATCACCTCCCTGTGATAGGTGTCTGCAAAACACCCCCAACTTGGGTCCCTTTTCCATCATCATGCAATAGACCCCCAAAGTAGAGTATTTCATTTTATCAAGTAAAGCTGATGGTTTTCATATATAAAGTATGATTTGACTTGGGGATTTGGAATGTAAGCAATAAAAATTGAGTCCAGCAAGAAAGCCTATGTTGGAAAGATAGGGAATGGTTTACAAAGAGAAAATTGAAGAATCTGACAAGGACAGGTTATCAGAACTTCTACGAGATTCCAGATAGAAGAGCAGAAAGTCCCTCATCTTCTTCAGCATTATATGTACTGGTAGACATTTTTTCCCCCTGCAGGGTTATCGCTGGGGCTATGTGCCTGCGCTAAGAATCCACAGCTCCTGAAAGCCACCTTTTACCCCCAATGTTGTTGTTGCTGCTGTCATTGTTGGATAGAACAGAGAGAAATTGAGAGAGGAGGCGAATACAGAGAGGGGGAGAGAAAGATAGATTCCTGCTGACCTGCTTCACTGCTTGCGAAGGGATCCCCCACCCCCTGCAGGTGGAGAGACAGGGACTCGAACCAGGATCCTTAAGCTGGTCCCTGCACTTCTCACCATGTGTTCTTAATGCGCTGTGCTGCCGCTTGCCTTCATTCCCACCCGACTAGATATTCTTTTTTTTTTTTGCATTTTTTAAAAAATTTTTTATTTAAGAAAGGATTAATGAACAAAACCATAAGGTAGGAGGGGTACAACTCCACACAATTCCCACCACCCAATCTCCATAACCCACCCCCTCCCATGATAGCTTTCCCATTCTCTAGCCCTCTGGGAGCATGGACCCAGGGTCATTGAGGGTTGCAGAAGGTAGAAGGTCTGGCTTCTGTAATTGCTTCCCCGCTGAACATGGGCGTTGACTGGTCGGTCCATACTCCCAGTCTGCCTCTCTCTTTCCCTAGTAAGGTGTGTCTCTGGGGAAGCTGAGCTCCAAGACACATTGGTGGGGTCTTCAATCCAGGGAAGCCTGGCCAGCATCCTGGTGGCATCTGGAACCTGGTGATTGAAAAGAGAGTTAACATAGGAAGCCAAACAATTTGTTGAGCAATCATGGATCCCAAGCTTGGAATAGTGGAGAGGAAGTGTTAGGGAGGTACTCACTGCAAACTCTAGTGTACTTCTGCTTTCAGGTATATATTTTGCAGTAGTTTATGGATATGTGTGAACATAATCTCTCTCTCACAGAAACTGGTGTATATCTAGGTTTTGGGACTTTGTTAGAAAGTGAACCACCTGAGATGAAATTAGAGTGTACTATAAAAAGAAAGGTCTCACCCGAGTAATGAAGCTGAAGGGTTGTCATTCCACACGTGAAGTCTCTGGACACAGTCTGAGGTGAAGCATGTTGAGGTGGCAATCGTTGCGTTGGTTAGGTTGTGATCGGCAGATGCAATATTATTTGATATGGATTGGGAGAGGCATACGGGAAAGTGGGCCCTATCCAAGGGTTCCAGGCCTGGGGGAAGTAGGGGCTCTATAGTGGAGATGTGAGGTTCCTGCTGTCTTAGGGTTCAAAAAGACAATTGATAGTTAATGTTATCATCACATTATTTGGTAATTGGGTTAACTTTGAAAAGTCCTTTTGTTAGGGTTTGCTGTACAGTATCCAGTATCTTGTATATAGCTGTGCTATTGGATGCTTCTAATCTACTTGGTCTAGGCTTTTGAGAGAGTCCGCATATCAAATACACAGCCTATATATTAAAAAGATTCAGTTTGTGTTTTGAGAAACTTTGAGACATACAACTGATTTTCCCCCTCTCATATTAATTAACTACTGATTTATATGTCTACATTTTGCTAGGAGTGTACATAAACACCATTCCCACCACCAAAAGACTGTGACCCATCCCTCCCACCCACTCCCACCCCCCACTGGCCCAGGAAGCTGCATGTCTACCCCTCACCACAGGGTTTTTACTTTGATGCCCTACTTACAATTTGGTCAGGTCCTGCTTTTAGTTTCCCTTTCAGATCTTCTTACCCAACTTCTGTTGATGAGTGGGATCATCCCATACTCATCTTTATCTTTCTGACTTAGTTCACTTAACATAATTCCTTCTAGCTCTGTCCAAGATGGGTCAGAGAAGGTGGGTTCATTGTTCTTGATAGCTGCATAGTATTCCATTGTGTATATATACCACAGCTTTCTCAGCCACTCATCTGTTGTTGGGCACCTGGGTTGCTTCCAGGTTTTAGCTATTATGAATTGTGCTGCTATGAACATAGGAGTACACACCTCTTTTTGGTTGGGTGTTATGGAGTCCTTGGGGTATAAACCCAGGAGAGGAATTACTGGATCATATGGAAGGTCCATGTCTAGCCTTCTGAGAGTTTTCCAGACTGCTCTCCACAGAGGCTGTACCAATTTACATTCCCACCAGCAATGTAAAAGGGTTCCTCTGTCCCCACATCCTCTCCAGCATTTGTTGCTGCTGTCCTTTTAGATGTATGCCATTCTTACAGGAGTGAGGTGGTATCTTAGTGTTGTCTTAATTTGCATTTCTCTGACAATCAGTGACCTAGAGCAGTTTTTCATATGTTTGTTAGCCTTTTGGATCTCCTCTGCAGTGAATGTTTTGTTCATATCCTCTGCCCATTTTTGGATGGGCTCATTTGCTTTTTTGGTGCTAAGTTTGCTGAGCTCTTTATATATTTTGGTGATTAGTTTCTTGTCTGATGTCTGGCATGTGAAGATCTTCTCCCATTCTGTGAGGGGTCTCTCTGTTTGTTTAATAGTTTCTTTGGATGTGCAGAAGCTTTTCAATTTGATGTAGTACCATTGGTTTGTTTCTGCTTTAGTCTTCCTTGCAATTGGGTTTGATTCATCAAAGATGTCCTTGAGGTGTATGTGGGAAAGTGTTTTACTGATGTTTTCCTCTAAGTATTTGATTGTTTCTGGTCTGACATCTAGGTCTTTGATCCATTTGGAGTTGATTTTTGTTTCTGGTGAGATAAAGTGGTTCAATTTCATTCTTCTGCATGTTTCAACCCAGTTTTCCCAGCACCATTTATTGAAGAGAGCCTCCTTTTTCCATTTAATCCTTTGGGGCCCCTTATCAAAGATTAGATGCCCATAGGTGTTGGGATTTACTTCTGGGCTTTCAATTCTGTTCCACTGGTCTGTGTGCCTATTTTTGTTCCAGTACCATGCTGTTTTGATGACGATGGCTTTATAATATAGTTTAAGGTCTGGGAGTGTGATGCCTCCATTTCTGTTTCTTTTCCTCAAGATGGTTTTGGCAATTCTAGGTGTTTTCATGTTCCAGATAAATGATTGTAGTGTTTGTTCTATTCTCTTAAAGAAGCTTGGTGGAACTTTGATGGGTATTGCATTAAATTTGTATATGGCTCTGGGGAGAATATTCATTTTGATGATATTTATTCTTCCTATCCATGAGCATGGGATATCTTTCCATTTCTTGGTATCAGTTTCTATTTCCTTGAGTAGCGACTCATAGTTTTCAGCATACAAGTCTTTCACTTCTTTGGTCAACTTTATTCCTAGGTATTTGATTGATTTTGCTGAAACAGTAAATGGGAGTGATTTCTGGATGTCTTCTTCTTCAGATTTAGTGTTTGCATAAAGAAATGCCACTGATTTTTGTACATTGATTTTGTAGCCTGAAACCTTGCTATATTGCCTAATAACTTCCAGTAATTTTCTACTGGATTCTTTAGGTCTTTCTATGTATACTCTCATATCATCTGCAAATAGTGAGAGCTTGACTTCTTCCCTTCCAATCTGTATTCCTTTGATTTCTTTCTCTTGCCTGATTGCTATGGCAAGAACTTCCAATACTATGTTGAAGAGTAACGGTGACAGTGGACAGCCCTGTCTAGTCCCTGATCTGAGGGGGAATGCTTTCAGCTTCTTGAGTATGATGTTGGCTGTAGGTTTGCTATATATAGACTCCACTATCTTGAGGAATTTCCCATCTATTCCCATTTTTTGTAGAGTTTTGAGCATGAACGGGTGTTGGATTTTGTCAATGGCTTTCTCTGCGTCTATTGAGATAATCATGTGGTTTTTGCCTTTGCTTTTATTGACGTGGTGAATGACATTGATTGACTTACGGATGTTGAACCAGCCTTGCATTCCTGGGATGAATCCCACTTAGTCATGATGAACAATCTTTTTGATATGTTGCTGTATCCAGTTGGCATCTATGTTCATCAGAGATATTGGTCTGTAGTTTTCATTTTTTGTTCTGTCCCTATCAGCTTTTGGTATCAGGGTGATGTTGGCTTCATAGAAGGTGGAAAGGAGTATTCCTGTTTCTTCAATCTTATGGAATAGCTTAAGAAGTATGGGTATTAACTGTTTCCTGAAAGTTTTGTAGAATTCGTTTGTGAAGCCGTCTGGTCCAGGACTTTTGTTGTTGGGGAGATTCTTAATAACGGTTTCAATTTCTTTGTCTGTGATTGGTGCATTTAGATTTTGTAGTTCTTCTTGGTTCAGTTTTGGAGGTGCATAGGTTTCTAGGAATTGTTCCATTTCTTCCAGATTCTCTAGCTTGGTGGCATATAGTTCTTTATAGAAGTTACGCAGGATTCTCTGGATTTCTGTGGTGTCAGTTGTGATATCTCCTGTATCGTTTACAATTCTATTAATTTGAGTCTTCTCTCTTTTTTGTTTGGTGAGTCTGGCCCCACTAGATATTCTTATCAAGACCAAAGGGAATTTGAAAATTAAATTTAAAAAGAAAGAAAGAAAAAGTAGCGTCTTAAATACTGTAAATATATCTATAATAGGGGTGGGGGTAGATAGCATAATGGTTATGCAAACAGACTCTCATGCTTGAGGCTCTGAAGTCCCAGGTTCAATCCCCCGTGCCACCATAAGCCAAAGCTAAGCAGTGCTCTGGTAAAAAAAAAAAATATATATATATATATATATATATATATATACATATATATATACATATATATATCAGAATTATTCCTGAAAGCAGTCATGCATTGTGTGATATTCAATTTCCCCTGATTCAACCATAGTGCTCTCTCTCTCAATTGCCAATAGCTTTTTCACCGACAACCCCAATGATCCCAGCAGCCATTTTCCCTTCTTTTGCTAATAGAGACAGAGAGAGTTTGAGATGGGTGAGGGAGATAGAAAAGAAAAGAGAGAGACACCGGCACCACTGCTTCACCACTTGGGAAGCTACCCCCAGCAGCTGGGGACCAGAGTTTGAGCGGAGGTCCTTGAGCACATGCTCCACTGGGTGCATCACTGCCTGGGCCCTTGCCTTCCTTTTAATAACCATATCCTTTTGAAACTGCCTGTCTTGAGACACAATTACAGAAGTCAGACCTTCCACCTTCTGCACTCTATAAAGAATTTGAGTCCAAACTCCCAGAGGGGTACATAGTATGTGAAGCTGACCAAGGGTTCTGGACTACAATTCCATCGGGACCCAAAGAGAGAAGAAGAAAAAAATTTTAAAAATTAAAAGAAGGGTGGGGGGAGGATACTCAGAAGTAGTAGATGTGACTTAGAAAGGAAGAGAAGGTAAACCATAGGTAAAATGGGAAATACATATAAATATATGTAGTTATCTGTGATCTTGGGAGAACTACTGCAGTTTCCAATGAAGGATATAGGGACACAGAACTCTAGTAGGAAAGCTGTAGAATTACACCCCAGTTATCTTATAATCTTCTAAACAAATATTAACCCCCCAAAAAATTTAAAAAGAAGAAGTTGCCTGTCTTGGGACAAAAATGTTGCAGTGCAATGATTCCCCCCCCTTACAGTCCACCTGTGAATAGAATCAATTTACAAATAAATCTGAAACACATGCAAGTCACTTCCTGCTTTAATTAGTAAAATTTATCTGGTTGCATTGTCTTATAATGTTTTCCATCAAAATACCCTGGAAACATAGAAATCAAACAATAGGGAGTCAGGCTGTAGCGCAGCGGGTTAAGCGCAGGTGGCGCAAAGCACAAGGACCGGCATAAGGATCCCGGTTCGAACCCTGGCTCCCCACCTGCAGGGGAGTCGCTTCACAGGCGGTGAAGCAGGTCTGCAAGTGTCTATCTTTCTCTCCTCCTCTCTGTCTTCCCCTCCTCTCTCCATTTCTCTCTGTCCTATCCAACAACAACAACAATAATAATAACTACAAAAATAAAACAACAAGGGCAACAAAAGGGAATAAATAAATAAATAAATAAAATAAAATAAACTTAAAAAAAAAAGAAATCAAACAATATAATTTTTTTCATTTTTTTCAATTTATTTAAGAAAGGAGACATTAACAAAATCATAGGATGGGAGGTACAACTCCACACAATTCCCACCACCCAATCTCCATATCCCATCCCCTCCCCAATGGCTTTCCCATTCTCTATCCCTCTGGGAGCATGGACCCAGGGTCGTTGTGGGTTGCAGAAGGTTGATAGGTCTGGCTTCTGTAATTGCTTCCCCGCTGAACATGGGCGTTGACTGGTCGGTCCATACTCCCAGTCTGCCTCTCTCTTTTCCTAGTAGGGTGAGTCTCTGGGGAAGCGGAGCTCCAGGATGCATTGGTGGGGTCTTCAGTCCCGGGAAGCCTGGCCGGCATCCTGATGACATCTGGAACCTGGTGACTGAAAAGAGAGTTAACATACAAAGCCAAACAAATTGCTGAGCAATCATGGACCCAAAGCTTGGAATAGTGGAGAGGAAGTGTTAGGGAGGTACTCACTGCAAACTCTAGTGTACTTCTGCTTTCAGGTATATATTTTGCACTAGTTTATGGATACGTGTGAACATATGCTCTCTCTCATAGAAACTGGTGTATATCTAGGTTTTGGGGCTTTGTTAGAAAGTGAACCACCTGAGATGGAATTAGAGTATACTATGAAAGGAAAGGTCTCACCCGAGTAATGAGGCTGAAGGGTTGTCATTCCACACGTGAAGTCTCTGGACACAGTCTAAAGTGAAGCATGCCGGGGTGGCACTTGTTGCGTTGATTAGGTTGCGATCAGCGGATGCAATATTATTTGATAAGAATTGGGAGAAGCATAAGGGAAAGTGGGCCCTACCCTAGGGTCCCAGGACTGGGGGAAGTTTAGGCTCTATAGTGGAGATGTGAGGTTCCTGCTGTCTTAGGGTTCAAGAAGACAATGGATAGTTGCTGTTATCATCACGTTATTTGGTAATTGGGTTAACTTTGAAAAGTCCCTTTGTTAGACATACAATTTTTCCCCTCATATTCATTAAATAGTGATTTATACAACTATAATTTAATAGGTATGTACATAAACACCATTCCCATCACCAAAAGATTGTGTCCCATCCCACCCACCCACCCCCACCCCCCACCAGCCCAGGAAGCCGCATGTCCACCCTCCAATATAATTGAACTAGCTAGGCAAGAAAAAGCTTTACAGATACTAGAATTTCCTCAGGGCTGCGATGTATTAACATGACACCATATGCAAATCTGGCATTACTTTTTTCTTTTTTTAATTTTATTTTTTTCATTACTTGTTTTTATGTCTGTATTTTCTTGTCTTAAAAATCGCATAAAACTGTGGTCCGGGAGGTGGCGCAGTGGATAAAGCATTGGACTCTCAAGCATGAGGTCCTGAGTTCAATCTCTGGCAGCACATGTATCAGAGCACATGTATCTGGTTCTTTCTCTCTCCTCCTATCTTTCTCATGAATAAATAAATAAAATTTTAAAAATCTTATACAATTGACACTCCTTCAAGAAGACTATTTAAAATTTTTTTGTATTTATTTTCCCTTTTGTTGTCCTTTTTATTATTATTGTTGTTGTAGTTACTGTTGTTATTGATGTCGTCATTGTTGGATAGGACAGAGAGAAATGGAGAGGGGAGGGAAAAACAGAGAGGAGAGAAAGACAGACACCTGCAGACCTGCTTCACTGCCTGTGAAGCAACACCCCTGCAGGTCGGGGATCCTAGGGCTCGAACCAGGATTCTCAAGCCGGTCCTTGGGCTTCATGCCACATGCGCCTAACCCGCTGCGCTATCGCCGGCTTGCTAAGAAGACTATTTTATGATTATTCTGAGTACTCTTTGACACACAGATCTCCCAGTATGTAAAACACAGCTGTGGTCTTTGGTGATTTTATTATTTCTTTCTAGGGCTCCCTCTCTTCCATGCTAGATCTACAGTTCTAAGACTAATTATTTGCAATATGTAACAATTCATACCCACTGACAGTGACAGAATACTAATAATTAGAACTTCCAAGTTAGAAGGACCATGAAAAAGAATCCAATATTTGTCTTTTGTCTATTTAACCGATCAAGCATAAAAGGTTCTCACATAAAGGAAGTGTCATAACAACAACTTGTTTGCACTTCATTTTTTTTTTTTACGATTCATTACTATTTCTACTATAGCAATGTTTGCTATATGACATCTAATAAGTACACCCAACTCAAAATATCTAGAATAATTATGTGTTCAATGAAGTAATGTTTTGCTTGAATGGACACAGTATAATTTAACAACAGAAATTTATTTCCTGAGAGTTGGGCTGTAGTGCAGCGGGCTAAGCACAGGTGGCGCAAAGCACAAGGACCGGCATAAGGATCCCGGTCCGAACCCCGGCTCCCCACCTGCAGGGGAGTCGCTTCACAGGCGGTGAAGCAGGTCTGCAGGTGTCTATCTTTCTCTCCTCCTCTCTGTCTTCCCCTCCCTCTCTCCATTTCTTTCTGTCCTAGCCAACAACGACAACAATAATAATAACTACAACAATAAAACAACAAGGGCAACAAAAGGGAATAAATAAATAATATAAATATATATATATATATATATATGAAATTTATTTCCTTATAATGCTAAAAGCTGAAGCCTGGCCACTGGTGCACTTGGTTAAGTGCACATGTTACATTGCACACAGACCTGGGTTCAAACATCTGGTCCCCACCTGCAGAGGGAAGCTTCACAAGAGGTGAAGCAGTGCCGCAGGTGCCTGTATGTCTTTCCCTCTCTGTCCCCCTTCTCCCTTCAGTTTCTCTCTTCCATCAAATAAAATAAGTAAAGTTTAAATTAAAAAAGAATACTAAAGAAGATAATAAATTAAAATAATAATAATTCTAAAGGTTTTGGTGCATTATGGGGACAGATCCAGTTGAGCGTACATATTACCATGTGCAAGAATCAGAATTCAAGCCTGCCCCTTCCATCTGCAGGGGGTAAAATTCATAAGCTGTGAAGCAGTAATGCAACTTTCTCTCCCCTCCATCTCTGTCCCCCCACCCTTTTCTCCTCCATTTCTCTCTGTCCTATCAAATAGAAGGAAGAAAGAAAGAAAGAAAGAGAGAAAGAAAGAAAGAAAGAAAGAAAGAAAGAAAGAAAGAAAGAAAGAAAGAGGGGGAAAATGGCTGCTGGGAATGGTGGATTCATCATGTAAGCACCTAGCCCAGTGGTAACCCTGGTGATATTAAAAAATTAAATTAAATTAAAAATAATTCTGAAAGCTTGAAGTCTAAGATGAAGATGCCATGAGGGTTGTGTTTTAATGAAGCCCCTTTTTCTGGTTATAGATGACCACCTTCTTCTGTCCTCAACATGGCCTCTTTTCTGTGTGCACACTTCCATAAAGAGAAGAACATCTTTGGTATATTTTCCTATAAAAACCACAGTCCTATGCAATCAGGACCTCGTCCTTAGACCTCATTTAGCATCGATTACTTCCCTAAAGGTCTTGTTTCTAATTACAGTCAAACCGGGGACTAGGGCTTAAAACTATGGATCCCTACTTGCTTGGGAAACCTAGAAGAAATGGACAGATGCTTAGGACCATTTGTGTATCCTAACACTGAATCAGGAAGACAGAGACAACCTGATCAGAGGATTTATAAACAAGGAAGTTAACACAGTAACACAGTGAATATGTTTTGGGAGGTCCATGGACTGCTTGCTGGCAATAGGGATGCGCCTGACTTACTAGCAGTCAGGTGTGGGCTTGGCGGGCCTGTTTGTCTTCCAAGAGTAAGAACTCTTGATAAATATCTCCCTGCCCCTTGGTGGCTCAGTCTTTAATTAGAGATTGGTGGAGTCATCCTCCAGGACTTGCCTGCAGGGTCTTGTAACATCGAGAAAGGGTTAAACAGGTTTGGCAAAGACCTTCCACCTTCTGCACCCCTTAAAGAATTTTGGTCCATACTCCCAGAGGGATAAATATTAGGGGAAGATGACCAGAGGGCTCTGAACTCCAATTCCATCAGGACCTAGAGAGAGAAGAGGGGGGAAATGGGTGGAGTTGGGGGAAGGATACTGAGAAGTAGTAAGTGTGACTTAGAAAGGAAGAGAAGGCAGGACCATAGAAAAAAGTGGGCAAATATATGCAAATGTAAATAAATAGTTATAGGAATAATAGTCAACCCATGTCTGTGGTCTTGGGAGAACTATTGCAGTTTTCAGTGGAGAGAATGGGGCCACAGAATTCTGGTGGTGGGGACAGTGTGGAATTATACCCGATATCTTGTAATTTTATAAAACACTTCACAAGTGGTAAAGCAAGTCTGAGTTCCTTTGTTTCTCCCAGTTTTGCAGAGTCTGCTGCTGGTTATGTCTCGCCTTCTCATCTTATGTCTGGAGAAAGCTTAAATGTAAGATGTTGATACGATGCATCTTCCTGGATTCTCTACCTGTAGGCACCTGCTGCCCTGGAGTCACCAAGACTCAACTTTTCTTTTCCTGGCATCCTTTGACTTTGCTTTTCCTGGTTCAGTGGCTTTAGAAAAGGGAGGTGAAGGCGATTTCTTAAAGGGCCATGCACACCCTTTGCTGAGACTCTCAGCAGGATTCTTTTTAAAAATATATTTAATAGGGGACTGGACGGTGGTGCACCGGATTAAGCACACATGGCGTGAAGCACAAGGACTGGCATAAGGATCCCATTTCAAGCCCCAAGCTTCTCACCTGCAGGGGAGTCCCTTCACAGGCAGTGAAGCAGGTCTGCAAGTCTATCTTTCTCTCCCCCTCTCTGCCTCTCTGTCTTCCTTTCCTCTCTCGATTTCTCTCTGTCCTATCCAACAATAATGACAGCAATAAAAACAATAACAAAAAAAGGAGTGAGGGGAATAGCCTCCAGGAGTAGTGGATTCATTGTGCAGGCACTGAGTCCCAGCGACAACTCTAGAAGCAAAAATAAATATATATATTTAATAACATGGCCCTTTCCTGTATTCCCAGTCTGTGCAACTAGCCTACTTCAGTTTCAGGACAGCTTCTGTGTTCTGATCGATCAACATTTTACTGTAGTGTTGCTGATTGACAGGAGTGTTCAAAACAAGTAAACTATTAATAGATAACTAGGAATAAGGACAAAGCTTTCATCATTTTTCACCAAAAAGGACTCAGGTGAAAAGCCTAGATTTTTTTTTATTGTATTATTTTTTTATTGGGGAATTAATGTTTTACATTCAACAGTAAGTACAATAGTTTGTACATGCATAACCTTCCCCAGATTCCCATATAACAATATAACCCCCACTAGGTCCTCTGAATCCTTCTTGGACTAGATTTTAAGAAAATGTGTCTAGCAGATAAAGAAATGAATCAAGTAGTAATAGGATACACACTCCAAGGAATACTACTCTGTAATAAAAAATGATCAACGTGCTAAGTACAAAAAAGTCCATGATTGTGACAAAAGAATTAATCAGTGAGTTATAGTATATTTTCCTCTTTTGTCGTGAATTTTTTTATTGCCTCCAGGGTTATTTCTGGGGCTCGATGACTGCACTATGAATCCACTGCTCCTGGAGGCCATTTTCTTGCCCCCTTTGTTATTGTTGTTGTTGTTATTATTGCTAGATAGGACAGAGAGGAAGGGAAGACAGAGAGAGGGAGAGAAAGATAGAAATCTGCAAACCTGCTTCACCGCTTGTAAAGTGATCCCTTGCAGGTGGGGAGCCGGGGCTTGAACACGGATCCTTGCATCAGTCCTTACGCTTTGGGCCATGTGTGCTTAACTCTCTACATTACTGCCCAACCCCCACTATGTCTTTTCTGTAAATAAGTTTGCTTTGCCTGATTCATGGGGTCCCTCACTCCTGCCCCTAACCCTCATAGCATTCTTGAAAACTACCATGGTGGGGCCGGGCGGTGGTTAAACACACACATTACAGTGTGCAAGGACCTGAGTTCAAGTCCTTGTTCCCCACCTGCAAGGGGAAAGCTCCACCAGTGGTGAAATAGAGCTGCCGGTGTCTCTCTGCCTCTCTCCCTCCATACTTCTCCCCCTGCCTCTTAATTTCTCTATCTCTATCTAATGAAGAAAAAGAAGGAAAGAAAGAAAGAAAGGAAGGAAGGAAGGAAGGAAGGAAGGAAGGATGTAAAAAAGGAAGGAACAAAGAAAGAAAATTGTAGTGAACTAGACACAGCTCTCTTCCAGGAGATAACATTGTAACAATGTTATCCTAGTTTTAAGAAATGATTACTTTACCACTTTGATTTAGAAACATTGCTAGCACTGTTTGCTAATGTTGCTAACAAGAGATGGTAAAAAAAAAAAAATCCTTAGGAGAAAATCCTGGAGAAACTGATTTGTACCTTACACTGGCACCATCTGCACGTCTGAATAATAAGCACTTGAACTTGCAGTCCCGCCACATAGCAGGTTGTGTTCCCCAGCACCAGCCTAGATAAGCGCTTGACCTCATCCTGTGACCTTGCACCTGGTTTTGCAGCCTTGTCATATAGCACGTAGCAATGGAACTCAAAACAGGGAGGATTTAAAACCTGCGGAGAAAGGGCTGGAGTGTGTGTGTGTGTGTGTGTGTGTGTGTGTGTGTGTGTGTGTGTGTGTGTGTGTGTGTGTGTCTGTGTGTGTGTGTAGGTGTGGAGAGAGGAGCTCGAGAGGGTGGGGAGTGGGTGATTTGAGAGACCAGAACCTTCTCCTCCTCCCTCTCTATTGTACAAGAAAGCCCTTTGCTTTTTTAAGCAGAGTTTGAGGTTTTGCTTCACTTGCAGTAACTAGCAGCTAAGCTTATTTTTCTCCCATTTCAGCACTATCTCAGACCACTAGGATTGCCTTTATTTTAGATGGTATCTACCATATAATGAAAACTGATTAAGTAAACAAGGGCAACAAAAGAGAATAAATAATTTTTTTTAAAAAAAGAAAACTGATTAAGTAAAACAAGCAGTTAAATAAATAAAAATGACTTAACAGACTTTTGATAAATAGTGAAAACAGTGTTTAGAGAGAGCTTCGTAGCATGGAGTGCATATATTAGAAACAAAGGAAGACATGAATTAATAATTTCTACCTTATCTGTTTCCATCTTAGGGAACTAGGGGAAAAAACCAAGTTGAATCTAAGATTAGTAGAAAAGTGAAATAATATGACTTAGAAAAAAATCAGTGAAATTGAAAACAAGAAATCAACTGGAAAAAAAGTCAGCAAAGCTAGAAGCTGATTGTTTGAAAGATCAGTAAGACTCTAGTAAGACTGGGGCCAGGCAGTGGCGCATCTGATTAAGTGCACACATTACAGTGCATAAGGATCCAGGTTCAAGCGCCTGGTCCCCACCTGCATGGGGAAAGCTTCATGAGTAGTGAAGCAGTGTTGCAGGAGTCTCTCTATCTCTCTGCCTCTCTATCTCCCCCTCCCTTCTCAATTTCTCACTGTCTCCAATAATAAATAAATAAATAAATAAAAACAAGACTCTAGTAAGACTAACTGAAGCAACAGAAGAAAGAAGACCTAGGAAGTGCCCCAGTAATAGGTATGGCCTTGGATTTTCAAACATGATGCCCTCAGTTCAACCCCTGGCATTTCATGTGCCAAAGGGAATGGTTTTGTCCTCTCTTTTTCTTCCCTCTTTGCTCATTAATAAATAATAAATCTTTTAAAATATACAAACAATAGAAGGCAAAATTGGTGACATCAAATATACAACAACACTACAACAGTATGGATATTGTTTTAAAAAAGTAATACTTTGAACAATTACAATGATGCCAACCTGAATTCCCTGGGCAGACAACTTCACCAATGTGTCCTGGCGGGGGCGGGGGTGTTCAGGGGAGAGCTTCATGAATAAGGAAGGAATGCTTCAGGTCTAGTTTTCCCTCCTCCCAACTCCTGTCCCTCTCCTCTATGAAAAATAAAAAGAGAAAATAAAGTAAAGAAAGAAAGTCAAAGGAAGAGAAAAAAAAAAAAGCCTACCCAGAGTGGTAGATTTATAGTGCAGGCACAAAACCCCAGTGGAAATAATAGCTATATAATATATCTTTTGCATTTAGGATACGTGTAAAAGTAAATACATTGCAATAGCAGTGTAATAAATCTTTATAGTGGGTAAACAGATTCTTGTTAAGTCTAAGCTGTCTAGGTAACTCATGCCCAAGCTGGACTGGCATGAAAGAGATTTGTTAAGAAAAGCAAGGGATGTGAGGGGAAATAAACTGAGGAAGACTATGGTAGGAGTCAGGGTAAACTGTAGATTATACCTTTAAGTGCACATATAATACTTACCAAAATTGACTACTGGATCATAGAATTTGTCAAATAGAGGGCAACACAGTAGTGTACCCAGTTGAGTATATACACCACCATGCATAAGAACCCAAGTTCAAGTCCCTACTCCTCATTTGCAGTGGGAGGAAGCTACAAATGGTGAAGCAGTACTACGTGTCTCTCTTCCTCTCTCCCATTCTTTTTTTTCCCTTTTGTTGCCCTTGTTCTTTTTCATTGTTGTAGTTATTATTGTTGTTATCGTATAGGACAGAGAGAAATGGAGAGAGGAGGGAAAGACAGAGAGGGGGAGAGAAAGATAGACATCTGCTGACCTGCTTCACAGCTTGTGAAGTGACTCTCCTACAGGTGGGAATCCGAATCCTTTTGCCGGTCCTTCAGCTATGCGCCAGGTGTGCTTAACCCACTGTGCTACTGCCTGACTCCCCCTCTCTCCCATTCTATTTCCCCCTTCCCTCTCATTTTTTCTCTGGCTCTATCAACACAAGGAAAAAGAAGGAAATAAAGAAAAGAAGGAAAAGAGAGAGAGAAAGAAAGGAGAAGAAAGAGGCTGCAAGAAGTGTGTTCACCCCATCAAGCCCCAGCAACAATAAACAAATATTTTAAATATGTTGAATGGATTTTTTTTTCATAATTTGTTTTCTAAACAGTGTGACTAAGGTGGGAATTGGTGTTCTAAGTTTCCCAAAGGTTTGGAAATTAAGAACTTCACTTCTGTTCCACAGTCCAAAACATAATATTCAAAGTAGCTATTTGTAGTTTAATACTATATCTTGAATATTAGGGATGGAATTTAAAGGAAAACACTTATATTAAAGTATTATTCATGCCTTTCTATCTTCTCAACTCTATTTTCTTATGAAACTAAACTTGCTTTAAAAAAAATAACATTCAGGGGAGTCGGGTGGTGGCGCAGCGGGTTAAGCGCTCATGGTGGGAAGCGCAAGGACCAGCATAAGGATCCTGGTTCCAGCCCCTGGCTCTGCACCTGCAGAGGAGTCGCTTCACAGGCAGTGAAGTAGGTCTGCAGGTGTCTTTCTCTCCCCCTCTCTGTCTTCCCCTCCTCTCTCCATTCCTCTCTGTCCTAACAATGATGACATCAATAACAACAACAATAATAACTACAACAACAATAAAAATACAAGGGCAACAAAAAGGGAAAATAAATAAATAAAATATATATTTTTAAAAGATTTTATTTACTTATCAGTGAGAAAGATAGGAAGAGAGAGAGAAAGAGCCAGATAACACTCTGGTACATGTGCAGCCGGGGACTGAACTCAAGACCTCATGCTTGAGAGTCCAATGCTTTATCCACTATACCACTTCCTGGACCACTAAAATTTTTTTTTAATAAAAAAAATAATAACACAAAGTTTGGGGGCTGGGCGGTAACTCACTGGGTGAAGCTCACACAGCCCAAAGAGCATGCCCCTGCAGAAGGATCCTGGTTCCAGCACCCCTGGCTCCCCACCTGGAAGGGGGGTCACTTCACAAGTGATAAAGCAGGTCTGCAGGTGTCTATCTTTCTCTCCCCTTCTCTGTCTTCCCCTCCTCTCTCAATTTCTCTCTGTCCTATCCAACAACAATAAAGGCAACAAAAATTGAAAAAATGGCCTACAGAAGCAGTGGATTCATAGTGTAGACAACGACCTTCAGCAATAATCTTGGAGGCAATAAATAAATAAATAAATAAATAAAGTTCATTTAAACAATGAAACAAATAGCAGGTGAAAGTTATTTGGTCCAGATCATGATTTGTTGATTCTTGATCTGAATTTTATGTACCTTTTTTATGGAGCAGGGACCCTGTATAAGTGCATTTTCACTGCTGGGTCCCTTTTTCATTCAGAGAAGGAGAAGAAGGGGGAATGAGAAAGTGAGAAACCACAGCACCAGAGCTTCCTCCAGTGCCCTCGCACCTCTCATTTGATTCCAGGACTCAAACCTGGGCTGCACACATGGCCAGGATGCGCCCTATCTGGTGAGCTATTTCTCTGGTCCCTCATCTGAATTTTAATACCCTCCAGAGGATAGAGGCCCATGTTAAACCACATCAAACCAAAACATAGATAGGGAAACTTCACAAAACAATCTGCTTTCTGCAAACATGTATTGGCGGGGGGGTGGGGGGTGGATAGCACAGTGGTTATACAAGGAGACTCTTGTGCCTGAGGCTTCAAAGTCCCAGGTTCAATTCCCCGCATCATCATAAATGCCAGAGACGACCCGAACTGCCCCTGCGGCTCCAGACAGACGATGACCCACATAGTCAACGACTGCCACCTCTCCAGATTCAAAGGAGGTCTCGAAACTTGACATCAGGCTCCACCTGACGCTGTTGACTGGCTACGGAAGAAGGGCAAACGCTAGAAGAAGAAGATCATAAATGCCAGAGCTGAGCAGTGCTCTGGTAAAAAAAAAAAAAAAGTATTGGAAGAGAAAATCAAGAGAAGAAAGGAGGAACAAAACTTAACAGAGACCTAAGGGGCATATCAGTTTGCTGAAAAGTATGAATCTCACATGGATTTGATTCAGCTAAAGTTGTTGATATATAAATTATTGGAAATTTGAATGCTGATTTGATATTCAGTGATATTCACAAATTATTGCCTTTTTTTTTTTTTTTTAGGTGTGCTTTAGTGGTGTGGTGATTATCTTGAGGTAGGATACACTTCTATTATGTCTAGAATTTCTTTCAAAATATTTTGGGAATCTAGTTATACTATTGCCTCCAGGGTTATTGCTGGGGCACAGTGTCTGTACTACTAATCCACTGCTCCTGGAGGCTATGTTTTCCTTTTTTGTTGCCCTTGTTGTTTATCGATGTTGTTGTTATTGTTGGATACGACAGAGAGAAATGGAGAGAGGAGGGGAAGACAGAGAGGGAGAGAGAAAGATAGACACCTGCAGACCTGCTTCATGGCTTGTGAGGTGACCTCCTGCAGTTGGGGGCGGGGGGGGGGGGGGGAGCTCCAACCCAGATCCTTACACTGGTCCTTGCGCTTTGCACCATTGCGTACTTAACCCGATGCTGCTACTGCCCGGCCCTCGCCAATAAACACTTTAGATGGGTGAAGATATATGAACATTTACCACACTTGAATGTAGTTGTCTAGATACAAGTGAAAAACGAGTATCTCTGAGGATACGAGTGAGAGGAAAAGGAAGAGGCTTGCATGGGCGGTAGCCCAGGCTCAAACCCAAACACTGCTTATGCCAGAGCATTACTCTGTTAGCTCTCTCTACTTTAATAAGTGAATCTTAAAAACAAACAAACAAACAAACAAAAAAAACCCAGTCATACTCCATTACATGTCACAGCTGAATTTGCTTCTCTATGGCTTAGAATTTTTTTTAAAAGGGTTTCTTTCTTTCTTTTTTTTTTTTTTCCTCTCTTTTTGTCATCACAGGAGACTCACCAGTTCAGACTGATGCTTTCAGATAGGAACACAAGAAGAAGAAAAATGGGCAGGACACCACAGCACCAAAGCTTCTCCCTGTGAAGCTGGGCTCAAACATGTACCCCTGCAAGGCAAAGCTACCCCAGTGAGCTATTTAGCACTTTGCAGGCTCCATTTTTTTTAAGTTTAATGTAAACTTAAGCTTCACTTTTTTTATTTTAAAAATTATTATTTTTTTACATTTCTTTACTTTTCAATGAAAGAGACATGCAGATAGACAGATAAATAGACAGGCAGACTGACTGATCCCAGAGCACTGATCATCTCTGGTTTATAGAGGCATTGGAGATTTTAAACTGGGACCTCATAGCCTCAGGCACTAAAGTCATTTGCATAACCATTAACCACCCCCAGCCCTAAAGCCACTTTTTTTCCCCTCTCCTAAACCAGATACTATGTACATTGTTGTCATTAGGTGAAATTTAGATGGCCTGGTCAGTCTTTTTTTTTTTTTTTCTCCAACTTCAATGCCACTTCACCCAGGAAATGGTGCTCTCTAGTACTAGGCCACAGATATGCAGTCTCATTATTCCCTGAGACAGGTGTCAGTACACTTCACCCAACTGCCATCCTCCTCCACTAGGACACTAGAAGCTTCATCCACTATTAGCATACCCTCCCGCCCCCAGAGTTCCTAAATCTGAGAAAGATCACAGCCCACTGAGGCTTCAGGTATTATTCCTTGCTTTATTCCTTAAGTCCCACCTACGAGTGGGATTACCTGCTATTTCCCCTCTCATTTTAGTGTTTCTCGTCTAATATCCTGATCTTTGGTCCATTTTGATTTAGCTTTGGTGTATGGTGTTAGGTGGTGGTTGAGTTTACTTTTTTGCATCACTGAGGCCAGCAAGGATTAACTTTTAAAGAGAAATGCAAAGGTTAATTTCTTTTTTTTTTAATTTTTTAAATATTTTATTTATTTATTTTCTCTTTTGTTGTCCTTGTTGTTTTTCATTGTTGTTGTAGTTATTATTGTTATTGATGTTGTCGTTGTTAGATAGGACAGAGAGAAATGGAGAGAGGAGGGGAAGACAGAGAGGGGCAGAGAAAGATAGACACCTGCAGACCTGCTTCACCGCTTGTGAAGCAACTCCCCTGCAGGTGGGGAGCCGGGGGCTCGAACCGGGATCCTTATGCCGACCTTGTGCTTTGCGCCACCTGTGCTTAACCCGCTGAGCTACAGCCCGACTCCCAGGTTAATTTCTTAGTGAAAGAAAAAAGCAGTTAGCAGCAATCTTACTCTTCCTCCTCCTCCTCCCTGCATAAACAGAGCTTTCAATTGCTGTAATCAAAGCGGCCTTGGGCGGTGGCTTTATAATCTGCTGCTTCTGTTTAAAAGGATGCAGATAATTCAAACAAGTTGTACTCTCTGTAACCTATTAAGCGTGTTGCTATGCGTTACTATGGGAAAGTATGTAACTGCATAAAAGGACAAGTTGCATTGTGCTCAGTCTTTTGTGGACACGAGCCTGGCTGGATCTGCTTGCATGATAAACACCGCTTCCTACAGTAAAGACTAAATGTGTCCCATCTTTCTGCTTGAGAATCTAATAACATCACCATTATGATTTCTTCCCTTCCCAAGGATGTTACTTTTTAATGAGAAAATGATTCATTTTAGGGCTACTTGTCAGATTACATTTGTCAATATAGAATCTAGGGGCCTAGGAGGTGGTGCAGTGAGGTAGGGCATGGAACTTGGGAGCATGAGATCCTGAGAAGAAAAGTGGGTTCCCCCCTCCCATTTTTTAGGAGGGTGAATGCCCTTAAGTCAGGATATGTGTTAGCCCATCCACGATAACTCTGGGTGGAAACAAACAATCGAAGGAGGATGCTGCTGGGAGTTGCATGTTCCATTTCAAGTGGGCAAACCTGGGCCGAGGAAGGAACATTACTGAAGATGTTACGTCTTGTTTGGGGAAGAATTCTCTTTTTAAATTTTATGGGGGGGGGGTTTAATGGTTTAGAGTGGGCAGTAAAATACAGTAGTTTGTGTAGATGTGTAACATTTCTCCATATAACACTTTAACCCCCCACCTAGGTCCTCCTCCATCATCACGTTCCAGGACCTGAACACCAGGGTCCTTTCCTTTGGTGCAATCCACCAACTCCAGTCCAAGCTCTGCTTTGTGTTTTCCCTTCTGTTCGTGAAGAACTATCTTTAGCTAGCAGATTGGCTCAATGTCCCACCAACTCTTGCTTGGAGACCCTGTTTGATCTCCAGCATCTTTACCTGCTGGTGACTACTTCTTGCCCAGAGATACTGACATCGGTAATTTCCAATCCACTTGAGTCAGACGCCCGGGAGCCCACCATCGTGGGGGACCATTATGCTCGCCCATGTCAATTACAACAGCAACAACGTGGGGGGGGGGCACGGTGGCATCTTCTGCTCGGCAGGGTCTTGGCATCCGCTTCTCGCCCTCCGCAACACCAGGGGGCGTGCCCGGCCTCCTGTCTGCGTGCCACGCATCTTCTCTCAGTCCCCTCGCCGCTCCCTGGCACGGCCACATCTTGGGATCCAGAAGTCGCGTCAGAGTTCCGCATGGACCAATCAGAACCGTCCATGTACTATCGGGGGCGGGGCTGCCGGGGCTAGAGGAAGATGGCGGCGCGGACGAGGTGAGATGTTGGCAGTAGAAAGGGGTTCGGGCGCGGGGACCACGCGGAGGTGCAGCTATGGCCCGCGCCGGCAGCAGGACCGTGTAATAAGCCAGCGCGCCGCGGGTGTGGGGGGGAAAGAGTAGAGGGCGCCGCGGGAGTATGACGGGGCTGTATGAGCTGGTGTGGCGGGTGCTGCATGCTCTGCCCTGTCTGCACCGCACGCTCACCTCCTGGATCCGCGTTCGGCTGGGCACCTGGAACTGGATCTGGAGGCGCTGCTGCAACGCCGCCTCTGCCGCGGTCCTAGCGCCCCTCGTCTTCACGCTCCGCAAGTCCCTGGCTGCGGGCAGGAACCGCCGGCACCACCGGCAGCCGCGCGGCGGACTCGGCCGGGCCGCCGCCCACCCCCGGCTGCGCTGGCGCGCGGACGGCCGTTCCCTGGAGAAGCTGCCTTTGCACATGGGCCTGGTGATCACCGAGGAGGAGCCGGAGCCCAGCTTCTCGGACATCGCCAGCCTCGTGGTTTGGTGTATGGCCGTGGGCATCTCCTACATTAGCGTCTACGACCACCAAGGTGAGTTACGGGGCGGCCCGGGGTGTCCCAGTCGAGGGCACCTTTGGCCTCCCGGAGCAGGTGACCCCTGGACGCTCTGGTTCCTGACTGCAAAGCATGGGGCTTTTCAGAGGTCAGCTCTGTTGTACCGTTATTGAGCCCCCTAAATTCAAATCAGTGTTTTGATTTGTTTTTCTTGTACATTTGCAAAGTGATGCCTTTTTTTTTTTTTTACATAATGTCCCAGTAGGATAGAACATGTCTTGCATCCTCTTGCTTTGCAGATAAGAGACCCGAGGATCCACAGCACTGGGTGATTTCGTGCAAAGGCAGCAAGCAGTATGGGGGAAGTGTAATTTTACCCTCCCTGTGCATTTCACACCTGTTTGTCCTTTCCTCAGTGAAGTTGAAGACACTGTTGTTCAGTCACAGGCTGTCCACGATTTATGCATAAACTAAATAGATGAGACCAGGTGACATTTGAACTGGGATTATGAAAAAGGATGTGAGAGACTGGATAGGCGGAAAGAAAAATGGTCACCTTCTTTCTTAGGAGGTCTGGGATAGTCTTCTGTGGCTGACCGTATACTTGACAGAATAGTGACCCTTCCATAAGTCTTGATTGAAGGAATAAATTTTACCTTAGGGAATTTTTGTTAATTACAATAATTTACACTTAGCCTGGTGACAGCAAACCTAAATTCCTGTGCCAGTCACTTACTTAGTGGTATCTCAGCACTTCACTCCATGGACTCTCAAACTCCCATGACAGGGTTAGTAAGTGCTTTGAATAAGCAGCTGCTATGAAATGGGAAGAGAGACAATCTGAATGGAGAAACTTGAGATTCTGGCTGAGGAGACAGGGTCTAGCCAGATATTGAAGAATGAATGAATGAATGAATGATTGAATGAATACAGAATCTCAAAATGTTAAGTTTGGGTTTCAGTCAAACTCTAAAGACAGCAGAATTTCCTTAGCTGTAGAGATGTAGTGATTTAGGAAAATGAAGGGGGAGAAAATGAATGTTTTATTCTCCATTCAGAGACTTAGTTAACTGGTATGTACTTCAGAAGCAATGACCTGTTTTTTGTTTTTCTTTTTCTACTTTTTAACTTCTGTCAGGTAGTTCGAGTAGGTTGAGGTTGGACAGTAAGTAACTCTTAACAGATTGATAAAGTAATCTTTTAGTGACCTATCTCCTTCCTTGAAGCCAGCAAGGAATTTGATGACTCAGGAACCTGCCGTGAAATGATTTACCATGTAGGGTAAAGTTTAGTATACACAAGGGCTGCATTTTTTTTTTTTAAACTTACTTAAGAATTTAGCAGACTGACAGAAATCATGAGATTGTTAGGAAGCAACACAGTCTTTGCTTAAACCTGATGTAGTGGGGGTGGGGAGGGGAACCGTGAATCAAAAATGGAAATCAGTGCCGCTAAGCAATGTAAATTGGCTTACAAGTAACCACTAAGATCTAGGTGATTCTGGTAAAGCAATTACCTTTCCCTTCCAGAAGGAAAGGAAAATTTATGGTAGTTGAGTGTGGTGACTGTGTCTGCTAACCCAGATGGAAATGTTGCCACACTTCCTTGTTCTGGCAATTCCTGTTACTGAATTGCTGATGTGACCCAGAAGTGTCCTGTGTCATATTCATTGAAAGAAAAACAATTGCTAGATTTCCACTGAAAAGAAAAAAAGATCCAGCTAGCCACATACCAACGAATAAGGAAAAAGAGGTTTTTTTAAAAAATATTTATTTATTGGATAGACACAGCCAGAAATTGAGAGGGAAGGGGGTGATAGACAGGGAGAGAGACAGAGAGACACCTGCAGCTCTGCTTCACCACTTGTGAAGCTATCCCCCTGCAGGTGGGGACCGAGAACTCAAACCTGGGTCCTTGTGCACTGTAACGTGCACTCAACCAGGTGCACCACCACGTGGCTCCACAAAAGGAGTTTTAAGGCTCATTGTCAGTCAATGAATTTGGAACAATGTACCCTATAGCAAAAACAGTTTTAATTATTTTTTTTTTAGAAGGATAATTTCATTGAAACAAGACTTTTTATTTGACCCACTCTTGGCTTTTGATTGTTAATTTAACAGGTGACAGTTGGGCATTTAAGTGTCAGGTACTGTTCGTGGAGTGAGGGTGCAGAAGCAAAAAAAAAATTTCTGTGTTTATGAAACTTACATTTTAATGGGAACTTGACAGATGAGTCAATAATTTGGTGGAGTAGGTCTTGGTACAATGAGGAAACAAATCCGGAAAGAGAAATGAGAATAGTGGAAGGCGGTGGTACAGGAGGGCCTACATTTTAAGTAGGGTGACCTGGGACTCCTTCTTGGGACCTCAAAGCCTCAGGCATGAGAGTTGTTTGCATAACCAGTAAGCTACTTTCCAACCCCTCTGCTACTTTTCTTATATCAGATTAGTCATCCTTCACGTTTCATTTCATAAATGAGGAGAAGCTAAATAGTGTCTCGTAAATCATAAGGAATTGTCTTTCTCTGAGAAATCCACAACACAATGACAGAAGTCTTTAGAACTATTATTCTTTCCTTTGTTTTGCCTCCAGGGTTATCATTGGGTCTCTATGCCAGCACTATGAATCCACTGCTCCTAGTGGCCATTTCTTTTTTCATTTTTGTTGACTAGGACAGAGAGTAATTGAGAGAGGAGGGGGAGAGAGAAAGATGGACACCTGCAGATCTGTTTCGCCACTTGTGAAGGGATCCCTCTGCAGGTGAGGAGTAGGGGCTCAAACCTGGATCCTTGCGTTCCCTCCTGATCCCCTGGAACAGTGCTTTCTAGTGTTATTTCAGAGTTGTAAATCTGTAGTAGCTTATTTTATGAAATGTTTTTAGGGGGCCCACCCAGGTGGTGGCGTACTTGGTTGAGTGCACATGTTACAATGCACAGGGATCTGAGTTCAAATCCCCAGTCCCCACCTGCAGGGGGAAAGCTTTATGAGTGGTGAAGCAGTGTTGCAGGTGTCTCTCTGTCACCCTCTTTGCTTTTGATTTCTGGCTGTCTTTATCCAATAAATAAAGATACTACAAAAAGTTTTTAAGCAAATGTTTTTAGGTATAGGCTTTATACCCAAAATATTAAGAGGTCTACTCCGTGTACACCCAACCTCCTCAACCTTTTGCTGTGCCTACATCTATTCCTGGAATGTTTTCTTCTCTTTTCCAAAGTATTTTATTTATTTTATTTTTGAGAGAGCTGCAGAGAGAGAAAGGCACAGAATCACCAGGGCACTGCACAGCTCTGGCTTATTGTGGTGCAGGGGATTGAACCTGGGACTTCAGAGTCTCAGGCATGAGAATCTCTCTGCATAACCGTCATGCTGTCTACACCCACCCTATCACTGATCTTTTAAGTCCACGCTTTTACCTTTCCTGTAGTCTTCCGTTATTTATTCCTAAAAATCATGCTCTTTCCTTGGATCTCCACAGAGTTATGGACATCTATCTCTAAAAGAACTTCCATATTTTGTAAAGTACTAGTTTCATACATAGAAGCTTGAATTTTTCCCACTAGTTTGTAAGCTTTCTAGATAGTGTCTATCCTCATTTTTACTTTTTTTTACACTGTAGCTTGGTGTTATGCACGGTAGCTTGGTGTTATGCATGTAATGGATAGTCAGTATGCATTCCTTGAATTGAATGGACTGAAATTCTTTTTTTTAATTACCTATATTTATTTATTGGATAGAGACAGCCAGAAATTGAGAGGGAAGGGGGAGATAGGGAGGGAAACAGAGACACCTGCAGCCCTGCTTCACCATTCACAAAGCTTTCCCCCTGCAGGTGGGGACCAGGGGCTCAAACCTGTGTCCTTGCGCTTTGCAACATGTGCACTTAGTCAGGTGCAACACCACCCAGCCCCCAGGATTGAAATTCTTATAGGTAAGAATAGTGAAGAAGTCAGGCATATAACTCAGTGGTAGAGTGCATGCTTTACATATGTGAGGTCCTCCTGGTTTTGAATCCTGGTGACAAAAAAGAAAAAGGGGGAGTGGGGGAAGCTAACTGAATTACAATTTGTTTCTCAACATGTATATCCAGAAACCTTATTATACTAGAGAGGAATGAACATAGTTTGCCCTAGTTTTGCACAATGACATAGATGTTACTGGTAAGTATGATTTTATTAGTAAGAGTTCACTTTATGTGGAAATACAGAGTTGTAAGAAGTGTTGAAAGTCCAAATGTAATGTGATCACTCCCTTTCTTCAGTGGAAACTCATGAATGAACATTCTATTCCTAAATCTTCACTTTTGTGTGGCTCACTTCTGTACATAGTTTTACATTATCTTAACATTCTGGGGGACCCCCCCCTTCTTTTTCCCTACTGGCCTCCCTTCAAAAGATTGTCATTGATTCTTGTAAGTTCATTCTATCACCTCCCAAGTGTTACTCTCTCAACTATTTCATTTCCAGTTTGACTGTCTTAGAAAAACTATTCTGCTTTTGTTAAATTTTGAAATGATTTTATTCTCTGAGTACAATTCTATTTAACCATAGGACTGTATTTACGTAGCCCTTTCTTGAGTAGAAATATCTACTTGTTCTTGAATTAATTTTGTTCTATGCAGAGAGACGTGCTATATCTTTAGATGTTTTACAAATCAAGAAACTGAGGCTTAGAAATCAAGAGCCCATATCTTGTCAGGAGCAGATCTAGATTTTGAATGATATAGTGAAAAATGTAACCACTGCGCTATACTAACTTCCACTGATAAGAGAATCTGCAGCAACAAGTACTGTTCCTGACTGAGTTGGAATTATATGAAAACCCTGATAAAGTGGTACTTACTACAGGTGATTGAAAGTATTTGTGGAAGATATTTAAAACCATATAGAATTAAAAAAAAAACAGCATATGTCCTGTGAGTTATAGGACATAATCATTTTTTAAAATATGTTTTTTAAAAAAATTTTATAATCTTTATTTTGTTTGATAGAAACAGCCAGAAATCAAGAGAGAACGGGGTGATAGGGAACGAGAGAGGCAGAGAGACACCTGCAACACTACTTCACCACTTGCAGAGCTTCTTCCCTGCAGGTGGGGACCAGGGACTTGAACCTGGGTCCTTGCACACTGCAGTGCATGTGCTCAACCAGGTGCGCCACCACCTGGCCCCAAATGTTTTTTTTTTTAAATTGAGGAAATGGTGCTTTGCAAGACTGTAGTTGTGTCACAGCTATAATTCCACATCTCCCCAAAATATATGCTGGCACTTGTCACCCCACAACCAAAGGGCTCTACTTCTTCACTGGGGGCAGTACCCCACCTCTCTCATAATAACTTAAGATCTGTAGATACAGACCAAGACATAATTAAATAAGCATATTCATTGATGTTTCATCTTGTATTCCTTTTGCTTTGTTTCTTCTTTTTAAAAATTTCTTTATTGGGGAATTAATGTTTTATATTTGACAGTAAATAATAATAGTTTATACATGCATAACATTTCCCAGTTTTCCATATAACAGTGCAACCCCCCACTAGGTCGCATACCAACACTCTGTCATCCTCCTTGGACCTGTATTCTCCCCCCCCCCACCCCCCACCCCAGAGTCTTTTGCTTTGGTGCAATACGCCAACTCCAGTTCAGGTTCTACTGTGTTTTCTCTTGTGATCTTGTTTTTCAACTTCTGCCTGAGAGTGAGATCATCCCGTATTCATCCTTCTGTTTCTGACTTAATTCACTTAACATGATTTTTTCAAGCTCCATCCAAGATGGGCTGTAAACGGTGAAGTCACCATTTTTAATAGCTGAGTAGTATTCCATTGTGTCTATAGACCACAACCTCCTCAGCCACTCATCTGTTGTTGGACATCTGGGTTGCTTCCAGGTTTTGGCTATTACAAATTGTGCAGCTAAGAACATATGTGTACACAGATCTTTTTGGATGGGTGTGTTGGGTTCCTTAGGATAGATCCCCAGGAGAGGAATTGCAGGATCATAGGCTAGGTCCATTTCTGGTACTTTGTTTCTTACATCCCATCCCATATTGGGTAAGATAATGGGTTTGTCTTTCTCCTTCTCGCTTATATATACTATGACCCCCATCTAGTTCCATCAATGCTGTAGTAGATTGAAATATCTTTTCCATTCTTAAAGCTGATTATTGTCCCATGGGTGTGTGGTATGTATATATCACACTTCCTTTTTAAAATTTTTTATTCCAGAGCACTGAACATCTCCGGTTTCTGGTGGTTCAGGGGATAGAACCTGGGCCCTTGGAGTCAGAGGCCTGAAAGTGTTTGGCATAATCATTATGCTATCTTTCCAGTCTTGTACCACATCATTATCTGCTCATGTTGCCATACACTTGGGCTGTTTCCAAAGTTTGACTATTCTGAACAGCGCTGTGATGAGCACAGGTGTGCATATGCCCTCCTGGGTCAGAATTGTGATCTCCTTTGCATAGAGGGATTGCTAGATCATATGGCAGGTCTCTCTTTTTAAAAAAATATTTGAGAAGTCTCCATACAGTTTTCTGTAGAAGCTGAACCAGTTGACATTCCCACTGACAGTGTATAAGGACCCCTTTTCTTCACATCCTTGCCAGAATTAGTTGTGTCAGATATTTTTAGTACAGACCACCCACTGTATCAGTTAAGTAAATTTAACTGTATGCACCCCCTACTTTGTGTTGAACTATTTTTTGCCAGGTGAGCGGAATCTGCAAAGATATTCTTAAACTTAGCTGCCCAGGCTTGCTCATTGTATACGCCTCTGCTGCAGAGGCGCCGCCCTTACTCCATTATCCTGGGTCACACGCACACATGGCCCCTCACGACAGCACACTGATTCCAGTCTAATTGTCGCTCTCTGAAGTACCTTAGATCTCTCTCTTGAAATCAAATTGTTTAATGCTTTGTACGATTTATTTTGTTTATTTTTGTCATGACTACCTCAGTCATGTAAAATTTTAATGGTGGACTTCTCATCGTTTTAAATAATTACATGTAAGTATATGTTTTCTTCTGATGACTGCCTCTAACTGTGTTGTAATTGGATTATAAGATTAAATAAGAGTAACCCCTGGATAACTCACTTCCATGTCTAGGTGGAAAAAAAAAAACTAGACTGGAAGGAAGGATTTTTAAAATTTTCTATTTATTTATTTTTGATTAGAAAAGAGAGAAATTGAGAGAGGAAGGGGAGATAGAGAGGAAGAAAAGACCTGCTCACCTGCTTCAGCACTTGTGCTATGTCCTCCCTGAAGCTGGAAAGTGGGGAAGGTTTTTTTCCCCCTCCATCTGGCTGCCTTGCCTTCTTTCCTCTCTACCTCTCATCCATCACTTTTCCCTCCCTCCCTCTCTCTTCCCCTCCCTTACTTCCTTTTAAAAATATTTTGTTTATTTATTTAATAAAAGAGAAAGAGACCAGAGCCCTGCTCAGCTTTGGCTTTTGGTGGTGGTGCTGGTGATTGAACCTAGGACCTCAGCACCTCAGGCATGAAAGTCTTTTCTATAACCATTATGCTACCTTCCCAGCTCCAAGGATATTTTTAGAGAAGTATTACTTCAGTTCCGTAGCTGGTGGAATGCTTTGTTTTAGTGTTCATCTCAGTTTTCTTCCTTCCCTTTCCCTGGCTCTTACAAATACTTGCTACAAGACATTTGTTTATTTATATTGTAGATTTTTTTTTTTTCCCCTCCAGGGTTATTGCTGGGGTTTAGTGCCTGCACTATGAATCCACTGCCCTTGGAGGACATTTTTCCCATTTTATTGTCCTTGTCCTTGCCCTTGATGCTATTGTTATTGTGGCCATTTGTTGGCATTCTTCCTGTGAGTTTGGCCCCCTTCCCCCGACCTCTGAGAGAAATGGTTTGGCCCTTGCCCCTCTTCCTCCCCGCCCCGTATGCTAAGGACGTCCAGAGTCCCAGGAACAGCCACGGAGGAAGAATGATGGAGAAGCACATGGTGTGGTGATTTGCCTGTTGGTGAATAAAGATTAAACTGCAGCTTCTCAGCCCAGCCGTGTGTCTCTGAGTCTGTCTCTGTTCACCACCGCCACGCTAGCCTGGCCTGCTGGCGCCCCCCAAACCTTAACAACAGCCATTGCTGCTGCTGTTGTTGGATAGGGCAGAGAGAAATTGAGAGAGGAGGGGAAGACAGGGAGAAAGAGAAAGATAGACACCTGCAGACCTGTTTCACTGCTAGTGAAGTGACCCCCCCCCCCCCACCATACACAGGTGGAAAGCCAGGGGCTCGAACCGGGATCCTTGAGTCAGTCCTTGCACTTTGCGCCACATGTGTTTAACCCGCTGTGCTACCGTCCACCCCAAGACATTTGTATCTATAGAAGGGAAGGGATTTCCAAAAATTCCAATTTCAGATGTAACATTTAATATTAAATGTATTAATGTGTATTTTAGAAGTCCTGTTTTAAAATTCTAAGGGAAGTACTCTTTAAAAGATAGAGATAATTTTTGTTGACTGAATATTTTTCTAAACTCCTTGTTATTGCTTCCGTTCATTTGAAAAAAACAAAAAAGAAGCATGTGTGCTATGGTGTTATTACCTGATTAATGTGCTCATGCAACTGAGTAGACTAGATATTGCAACCTGGACATTTGAAATGTTGTTATGTTACTAACAAGGATTTTTACAGGATTTCAAACAAAAAGCACATGTAGTCTGTGCATTTGACTTTTGAACAACATGGGGCTTGGGGTGCTGGTCTAGAACCAGGCAGGTGTTAATAGGAGCTAACCTTTGTCATTAAAAAACAAAACAAAACAAAACTCCAGGTTTCCACACCAGGGGCCCCACATTCATGCACTCACCTGGCATTTGTGGTTGGTGGCTTGTGAATGTAGAGCCTGTGAGTAGGGAGGGAAAAAGTGTATGTTCCCTGTGGACATTGCATTTTCTTTTCTCCTGGCTGATTCTCCCACCTTCTGAACCTTCCATCTGGCTTCTCTTTGTTCTGCTTCTAAATTTTGGGGGTGCTCTCCAGTTTTGTGCCATTGTCTTTCTGCTTACTCATTGCTTGTGATCAGGGCTCGGGAAGCAGTCTTTTATTTTATTTTATTTTCCTTACTGGGGGGATTAATGGTTAATGGTCATCTGTAAAATACAGTAGTTTGTACGTGTGTAACATTTCTCTGTTTCCCACATAGCACTCTAACCCACACCTAGATCCTTCTCCATCAAATTCCAGGACCTGAGTACTGCCCCTACCCACCCCCAGTCATTAGTGTAATACACCAACTCCAGTCCCAAGTTCTGCTTTGTGTTTTCCCTTCTGTTCTTGTTTTCCAACTGCTGTCTATGAGTGTGATCATCCCATATTTGTCATCTTTCTGGTTTATCTCACTTAACAAGTGTTAAGTGAGTTTCCAAGCTTCAGGAAACATTCTTTTTTTTTTTTTTTAATTTATTCACTTTTGTTGTCCTTGTTGTTTCATTGTTGTAGTTATTATTGATGTCATTGTTGGTGGATAGGACAGAGAGAAATGGAGAGAGGAGGGGAAGACAGAGAGGAGGAGAGAAAGATAGACACCTGCCGACCTGCTTCACCGCCTGTGAAGCGACTCCCCTGCAGGTGGGGAGCCGGAGGCTTGAACCATGATCCTTCCGCTGGTCCTTGAGCTTTGTGCCACCTGCGCTTAACCCTTAACCCACTGTGACTCCCAGGAAGTCACATTCTTAAAGAGCCAGCGGGAGTGGGGGCGGGGCAGGGTAGTGGCACATCTAATTGAGTGCGCCTGTTACCATACTCAAGGATGTGGGTTCAAGCCCCTAGCCCCACCTGTGGGGTGGTGGGGTAAGGTTTGGGAGTGGTAAACAGTGCTGCAGGTGTCTCTCTGTCTCCCACTCTGTCTCCTTCCCTCTTGATTTCTGGCTGTCTATTCAATAAATAAAAGTAATTAAATTAAAAAAAAAGGAGCCAGCTGGTAAAAGTGTTTAGGCATTTATAAGGTTATATAGACCCCGGCACTGCTTTTCAGCTGTCTAGCCCAAAACCAGCCAGGGGTCTGGTTGTTCTAATGGCTTTCATTTGCTGAGGCCTATCACAGATGACTTCTCTAATTCCATAGCCTTTCTTTTTGTACAACTGGAGTCTTGTGCATGTGTGGCTTCACTGCTCCAGGGCTGCTCTTTTATTGAGATGAGAGAGCAGGAGACACTGTAGCACCAAGGAGCGCTTCCACCGCCACGTGGCCCTCCCATATGGTGCCAAGACTTGAAGCCGGTCACCGGCATGTAGTCACCTACATGGTGAGCTACCTCTCTAGTCTCCCTGAATCCTGTAACTTTTAATGTTTATATGCATACACCTAGACTTACATTCTCGTCTTTGAACAGTGGATAGAAGCTTAGATGTAATTCCTTACTCCTGTAGTCAGCTTCCCGCCTAATAGTTCAATAGTTCAGCTAATAGTTCCACTTTAACTAGGTATCTTAAAATACTTGGACAAAACTCTGGACTTTTTCTCCCAAATCTGACTCACACGGTTCCCCATCTTAGAAAATACCTTCTAGCCAGTTGCTCAAACTAAAAGTAAAAGCTCTGATGGCTATGCCTGAGTTTTCTCTCATGTCGTGTTCTACCTGTAATCTGTCAGCATCAACTTGCATTATTTTTTTTTCATTTTTTTATTTGTAAGAAATAGTGGGTTACAAGATTGTAGGATCACAGGGTATATATGGTTCCATACCACGGCTTCCACCAAATTCTGTGTTCCCTCCCTCCCACCTCCCAAAGATGACCACCACCGTTCCCACAGAGTCTTAGAAACAGTCTGCTTGCTTCTCAGCATGGATGCTTGATTTCACTTCTCAGATACATCTGACATTCGCTGTTCTGATTCTCCACTGCAGCCTACCCAAGTTTCGATCACTGTTATTGTTCACCTAGGTTATTGCTGGAGCCTCCTGATCAGCCTTTACTTCTTCTCTGGTCCATCTATAGTTCATTTGTCACCTACTAGCAAAGTGACTTTTGTAATAGATTTGCTTATTTTATTTTAAATGAAGAACGCAGAGACCAGAGCACTGCATCTTAGCTGCTGGAGATCATACCTAAGGACCTCAGGCTTGAAAGTCCTGTGTGCAACCACTGTCTTTATTCCTAGTCTAAAGTGATCCTTTTTGATAGTGTCATTCAAAGTCTGAACAATATTTCCTAGCAGCTTTCCTTTGTACTTTGAAAGCTTTCTGAGCTCATTATGAAGACCTGTAGACCTCTTCGCATTAAGACCTTTTCCTGCATGTCTGGCCTTGTATAAAAAACCCTGGATTCATTTTTCTGTTTTCACTAGTTACACTGACAGTTTTCTTTTTCCTTCAATTTGGTGAGAGCTTAAATGCTGAGAGGATATGCCATTCTTACAATAGTAATGATCTCAGCTGGAGAAGTATTGATTTTTGTATTTTAAGAATTGAACAGAATTAGCAAAAGCCTTTTTGGGTTAAATAACAAGTTTGCTAAAAAAAAGAAAAAAGCCCTGAGACTGGCACCAAGGACTGTTTATTATCTAGGTGAAAGAAGCAAGATACAAAAGCACACAGATGTCAGGATTACATATGAAGTGGACAGAGATTAGCAAATATTTAAAGCTGAAATTGTCCTGGTAGGTTAGAGAACATTAAGTCTGTTAGACTGGAAGGTTAGAACCTCTGAATGAGTATCTTACATCATTTTAATATATTTATTTCCTTTTGGAATGTCTGTTCTTGCCAGGCACTGTGCTGGCCTTGAACAGAGCAGGTAGGATTGCTGCTCACACTGTGCTTAGATGACTTCATTTAATGTCCTCCCTTAAGCCTCTTGATCTTCTTCTTCTTTTCTTTGCTTTTTTCTTTCCTTATTGCCAGGTCTTCTCTGGGCTTCACACCTGTATGATCACTCTACTCTGCGGTAGACCCCTTCCCAGATAAAAGGTGAGAGATGAAGGAGAAAGCCAAGGCGAGAGAGCACGCCCCTGCTCATGCAACTTCCTCTTTGCCCAGTGGCTCTGTGTGGTAGAGGAGATTCAGACGTCCTTGCCAGGCTGAAGTGTGCACTCCTGGTTCCCTCTTGGTCATTTCCCGCCCCCCCCATCATGCTACCTGTGTTCTTTTAAACCTGCTTTTCTCTTGTAGAATTTCCCCAACTCCCCCACCCACCCACACACTTAGGACTAAAGACATAATTTTTATGTTCACCTCTTAAGTCAGCCTCTTCATTTCTTAATTCCTACTCTGTGATTAATCCTTTTCCATTGCTTCACCAAATTATGTACAAACTATTGCAGTAGTCTGTTCCCTTCTTTTCTCTGTATTATTACAGAGAACCTGGTTAGTTTTCCTAACATTGCATTTCTGCATTGCTCATAAGTCATTTTGTTAGTTGTTTTGGTAAGCAAATCAAATCAAATAACCAGGCCTCTCTTCTTGCTTACTGATTTCAGGTCCTTTTCTGGTACATTTGACTTTGGAATACTAAATGATTCTGTTTATATGTTTTCCCCAACTGTCAGTAAATACCCTCTCCATTTCCCCCTCTTTAACTCTGCAGTCAGCTCAGCTTAAGTCTTGTTTGGCTTACAAAGCCTTCCCCTAGCAAAGGAGATTATTTTTTTAATATTTGAACTGACATTTCTCACATTGTACCGAGTTGACATTTGTATACACCATGTTCATCAGATTTCCTGTTATTTTGTGCTTATGAACTGTGTTTTCTCTCCTGGTTAAATTAAAAAAAATTTTTTTTTATTTCTTTATTGGGGAATTAATGTTTTACATTCAACAGTAAATACAATACTTTGTTCATGCATAACATTCCCCAGTTTTCCATTTAACAATACAACCTCCGCTGTGTCATCAATCATCCTTCATGGACCTGTATTCTCCCCACCCACCCACCCCAGAGTCTTTTACTTTGGTGCGATATGCCAATTCCATTTCAGGTTCTACTGGTGTTTTCTTTTCTGATCTTGTTTTTCAACTTCTGCCTGAGAGTGAGATCATCCCATATTCATCCTTCTGTTTCTGACTTATTTCACTTAACATGAATTTTTCAAGGTCCATCCAAGATGGGCTGAAAATGGTGAAGTCACCAGTTTTTACAGCTGAGTAGTATTCCATTGTGTATATAAACCACAACTTGCTCAGTCACTCATCTGTTAATGGACACCTGGTTGCTTCCCGGTTTTGGCTACTACAAATTGTGCTGCCAAGAACATATGTGTACACAGATCTTTTTGGATGCATGTGTTGGGTTCCATAGGATATATCCCCAGAGGAATTGCAGGATCATAGGGTAGGGCCATTTCTAGCCTTCTGAGAGTTCTCCAGACTGTTCTCCACAGAGGTTGGACCAATTGACATTCCCACCAGCAGTGCAGGAGGATTCCTTTGACCCCACACCCTCTCCAGCATTTGCTGCTGTTACCTTTTCTGATGTATGACATTCTCACAGGAGTGAAGTGATATCTCATTGTTGTCTTGATTTGCACTTCTCTGACAATCAGAGACTTGGAGCATTTTTTCATGTGTTTCTCAGCCTTTTGGATCTCTTCTGTGGTGACTATTCTGTCCATGTCCTCCCCCCATTTTTGGATGGGGTTATTTGTTGTCTTGTTGAGTTTGGCAAGCTCTTTATATATGTTGGTTATTAAACTCTTGTCTCATGTATGGCATGTAAAGATCTTCTCCCACTCTGTGAGGGGTCTCTTGGTTTGGATAGTGGTTTCTTTTGCTGTACAGAAACTTTTTAATTTGATGTAGTTCCATAGGTTTATAATTGCCTTAGCCTTTGTAATCGGATTCGTTTCATTGAAAATGTCTTTAAAATTTATGCGGAAAAGAGTTCTGCCAATATTTTCCTCTTAAGTATCTGATAGTTTCTGGTCTAACATCCAGGTCCTTGATCCACTTGGAATTTACCTTTGTATTTGGTGAAATACAGTGATTCAGTTTCATTCTTCTGCATGTTTCAACCCATTGTTTCCAACACCATTTGTTGAAGAGACTCTGCTTTCCCCATTTAATAGTCTGGGCACCTTTGTCAAAGATTAGGTGTCCATAGCTGTGGGGCCTCATTTCTGGGCTCTCAGTTCTATTCCACTGGTCAGTGTGTCTATTCATGTTCTACTACCAAGCAGTTTTGATTACAGTGGCCCTATAATACAGTTTGAAATCTGGGAGTGTGATGCCTCCAATTCTGTTCTTTTTTCTCAAGATTGTTTTGGCAATTTAGGTCTTTTCTGGTTCCAGATAAACATTTGTAGCATTTTTTCTATTCTCCTAAAAAATGTGCTTGGGATCTTGATGGGGGTGGGGGATAGCATTAAATTTGTAGATTGCTCTGGGTAGTATATTCATTTTGATGATGTTAATTCTTCCAACCCATGAACATGGAATATCTTTCCACTTCTTTGTGTCTTTTTCAGTTTCCTTGAGTAGTGACTCATAATTTTCAGTATACAAGTCTTTCACTTCTTTGGTTAGATTTACTCCTAGATATTTTATTGTTTTTTGTTGCTATAGTAAAAGGAATTGATTTCTGAATTTCAATTTCTTCTAACTTAGTGTTTGCATAGAGGAATGCCACTGACTTTTGAATGTTAATTTTATAGCCTGACACCTTACTGTATTGCCTGATGATTTCCAAAAGCTTCTTGCTGAATTCCTTAGGTTTTTCCATATATACTATCATGTCATCTGCAAATAAGGAGAGTTTGACTTCTTCTCTTCCAATCTGTATGCCTTTAATTCCTTGCTCCTTCCTGATTGCTATGGCAAGAACTCCCAACACTATGTTGAATAGTAATGGTGCTAGTGGGCAGCCCTGTCTAGTACCTGATCTGAGTGGAAATGCTTCCAGTTTTTCACCATTGAGTATGATGTTGGCTGTAGGTTTGCTATATATAGACTCCACTATCTTCAGGAATTTTCCATCTATTCCCATTTTTTGTAGTGTTTTGATCATAAAGGGATGTTGTATTTTGTCGAAGGCTTTCTCTGCATCTATTGATATGACCATTTGGTGTTTGGTCTTGCTTTTGTTGATGTGGTGGATCACATTGATTGATTTACGTATATTAAACCAACCTTGCATGCCTGGGATAAACCCCTACTTGGTCATGGTGAACAATCTTTTTAATATACTGCTGTATCCGGTTGGCTAGAATTTTGTTCAATATTTTCACTTCTATGTTCATCAGAGATAGTGGTCTGTAGTTTTCTTTTTTGGTTGTGTCCCTGTCTGCTTTTGGTATCAGAGTGATGTTGGCTTCATAGAAGCTGGCAGGGAGTATTCCAGTGTCTTCAATCTTCTGGAAGACTTTTAAAAGTAGAGGTATTAGTTCTTCTTTGAAGTTTTTGTGGAATTCATTTGTAAAACCATCTGGTCCAGGACTTTTATTTTTGGGAAGGTTTTTGATAACTGTTTCAATTTCATTAGCTGTGATGGGCCTGTTCATGTTATCTACTAACTCTTTACTTAGTTTTGGAAGTTGGTAGATATCTAGGAAATTGTCCCATTTCTTCCAGGTTCTTTATCTTGGTGGGGTATAGTTGTCCATAGAAGCCTCGCATGATATGTTGAATTTCTGCGGTGTCTGTTGTGATAACTCCTTTTTCATTTAGTATACGATTTATTTGGATCTTCTCCCTTTTTTGTTTTGTGAGTCTGGCTAAAGGTTTGTTGATTTTGTTCACTCTTTCAAAGAACCAACATTTACTTTTGTTGATCCTTTGTATGGTTTTCTTATTCTCAGTGTTACTTATCTGCCCTAACTTTAGTCATTTCTGTCCTTTTGGTTGCTTTAGGGGTCCTTTGTAGTTCTTCTTCTAGGTCTTTAAGATGTGCAAGCAGGCTGTTTATTTGTGCTTTTTCTTGTTTCCTAGTGTGTGCTTGTATAGCTATGAACTTCCCTCTCAGTACTGCCTTAGCTGTGTCCCAAATAGTTTGATAGCTTGTGTCTTCATTTTCATTGAATTCTCAAAACATTTTGATTTCTTCCTTTATTTCCTCTTTGACCCAGAAGTTGTTAAGAAGTGTACTGTTGAGCTTCCACATTTTGGCACTGTTACTAATCTTTTGTTGATTGTTAAGTGTTAATTTAATTCCATTGTGGTCTGAGAAGATGCTTGGGATGATTTCAATGCTCTTGAATTTGCTGATGCTGTCTTTGTGGCCTAACATATGGTCTATCCTTGAGAATGACCCATGTGGATTCGAGTAAAATGTGTATTCCAGTTTCTTGGGATGAATGACTGAAAATGCCCAATAGTTCTAGTTTATCTATTTCTTCATTTAGCTTCCTTATGTCTTTATTGATTTTCTGCCTGGATGATCTGTCAAGTTGAGAGGTGGGGGTGTTGAAGTCCCCTACTATGATTGTGTTGCTGTTAATATATTGCTGTAGCTCTTTCAGTAGAAGTTTGATGTATTTAGATGGCTTCTCATTGGGTGCATAGATGTTAATAATTGTTAAGTCCTCTTGATTGACTAATCCTCTGAGCATTAAGTAGTGTCCACTCCTATCTTTTTTAATCTTATCTATTTTAAAGTCTATCCTGTTAGATATGAGAATAGCTGTTCCTGCCCTTTTTTGTGGGCCATTGGCTTGTATGATAGTTTTCCATCCTTTCACTTTAAGTCTGTGTTTGTCTTGTTGAGTTAGGTGGGTTTCCTGTAGACAGCATATTGTTGGGTTGTATTTTCTGATCCATCTTCCTACTCTGTGTCTTTTAACGGGTGAATTCAGACCATTGACATTTATTGATATCAAAGATTGAAGATATTTTAACACCATTCTTGTAGAGTTTTAGAGGGTTCTGATATATGGCCTATTTTATGATGGTCTGACTGTTTATAGAAGACCTTTCAGAACTTCTTTCAGGCCAGGTTGGTGATAGTTAATTCCTTCAACTGTTGCTTGTCTGAGAAGGTTTGGATGCCTCCATCTAGTCTGAATGACAGTCTAGCAGGATATAGTATTCTTGGTTGAAAGCCTTTCTCATTGAGTGCTCGATAGATATCTTGCCATTCTCTTCTGGCCTGTAGTGTTTGTATGGAGAAGTCTGCTGTTAATCTTATGGGTTTTCCTTTGTAGGTGACTCTTTGTTTTTCTCTTGCAGCCTTCAGGATCCTTTCTTTATCCTTATTCCTTTCCGTTCTAAGTATGATATGTCTTGGTGTCTTTAGGTCTGGGTTAATTCTGTTTGGGACCCTCTGGGCTTCGTGAATCTTTATGTCTTTGATGTCTAGACTAGAGAAGTTTTCAGCTATTATGGCCTGGAGAATGCTTTCTTCCTCTCCTCTTTCTTCCTCTGGTATGCCAATAATGCATATATTGTTTCTTTTGAAGTCATCCCATAGGACTCTGTTATTGTGTTCAGCATCTATTAATCTCTTTTTGAGATCTCTTACTTCTTTTTTAGTTGTCTTTAATTCGTCCTTGATCTTGCTAATTCTGTCTTCAGCCTCATTGATTCTATTCTCTCTGCCCTCTACTGTTTTCTGGAGTTCATCTATTTTGTTACCCTGTTCTGATACTGTTTTAGCTTGTTCAGCTAGTTGCGTTCCTAGCTCAGCGATTTCAGCTTTCAGCTCTCTAATAACCATGAGATAATTAGTACTTTCTTCCATAGTCTCATTTGTTGTTCCTGTATTTCTGATTATAATTTTTTCAAATTCTTTACTCACTCCTGTGATTATTTCCTTAGCTAATGTTTGGATGTTGAACTCGTTATTTTGTGCTTCACCCTCTGGAGGACTTTTAGCTGGACTCTTGTCCTGGTTCGATTCTCCAATATTTCTTCTTGTTGTTTTAACGATTTTATATATTATGTTATGAGTTCCCTTTATCAGTACTTTTCAAATTACTGCTCACTATTGCCTGGATTGACTTGTGTCTAAGTAAGTTAATTAAAGGGTTCACAGTGGTGGAAGTTAACAGTTGTTTCAAAAGTCTTTTAATCCCTGAGTTGGAGCTCAGTGGTTTAAAAGCTCTTTTTTTTTCTTCCCTGTAGGCTATAGGAGCCTGAAGGCTTTTAAACTATCAATAGGCTTCTTAGTTTAATCACAGACTCCTGACCAAGAGATAAAGCAGGGTGTGGCAGAGATAATCCAGTGGTTATGCAAAGAGACTTTCACAGCCCCTCAGCTCTGCCACTGAGGTATAGGTCTCCTGAATTTCCTGGTTAGATCTCTGTCCCTTGGTGTCCCTCCCTGTCACTGCTCCAGATTCTGTGGGCAGTAGCAATGGAGACTCAGAGTTGCACTTGGTGAGTCTCTGGGGAGTCCTTTCCTCCCTTCAGCTGTCCCCTTGTTGGTGGGGCAGACTGGAGGTGGTGTCTCAACTGATAAACTGCTGGACTGTTAGCAGTCACTTAATCTCTCCTTAGGCTCCTCTGTCACCAGCCACACGTGTTTGTACTCACCGGTGATTTAGTGGATTCCTGTGGTCATTCTAGTCCTGTCTTGTTTCGGTCCTGAGTGGTCTCCTTTGGTATTCCTAGTTGATCCAGGAGAGGAGAGAAAACAATCTGCTGCTGCTCATAGCTCTGCCTCCTGAAGTCTCCCCAGGTTCAATTTTGAACTGTGTTAAAATCAGCTTTGAGTGTACAGAAGAGGAACATTTGATCAAGACTAAAAAGGCAGTGGTCCCTGAGAAACACCTCTGAAAATAGCTAAAAAGTTGTTCCTTGCTTTTAGAACTTTATATATAAAGTTTATATATATGTTTAGCCTGCAACCAGACTCTTATACTAGCAGGAGTTCTGTTCCAGGGTCTCCCATTTAGGGTCCAGTTAGGATTAGTCATAACTGTTTTATTTCAGATTTGTTTATTTTTGAGTCCTGTGACTGTTTTCAAAACAAGTGCCTCGTTAATTATTGAGGGAACTGAATTGACTAGTCTGCATTGACTTCCTTCTTTTCTTTTTAAGGTATTTTTAAGAGAAATAATTCCAGGTTGATGGATGAAATTTTAAAGCAGCAGCACGAACTTCTGGGCTTAGATTGTTCCAAATACTCACCAGAGTTTGCAAACAGTAATGACAAAGATGATGAAGGTAAGCATGAGCATTAGAATTGGGTATCTAAAACATGCAGACATGTTCTGTGTCTCCAGGCAAATTTTGTCACTCATTTTGGTCTGTTCTTTATTGCCACTACCTTTAGCAATTAGATTTAAGTTTTTCTTTGTTCAGATAATTTTCAGGAAAATTGAAAAAAATCATGACTCAAAAATGGTGATAAACCAACACTTGCTCAAGATTTTATTTTACTTTACCAGCAGCCAGCAGTAGCCAGATTCATAACATTAAAAGAAATTTTAAAAAACCAAAACATATTGCAATGGATTTTTGTAAATAGAAATAAAGCTAGTTTTACTTTGGAGTTAGATGGAAAATAATTGAAGCTCTACCAGACAAGGTAAAAAATAACACATTCACACAGGTTTGGCATTGCTGTTCATTACATAGACATCTATCCATTATAAAATAATATGCGGGCAGGGGTAGATGGCATACCGGTTATGCAAACAGGCTGTCATGAGACTGAGACTCAAGTCCCAGATTTAAATTCAGTCCCCTGCACCACCATAAACCAGAGCTGATCAGTGTTCTGGTAAGAAAGAAAAAGAAATATGCATAGGGAGTCAGGTGGTAGCACAGCGGGTTAAACGCACATGGCACAAAGCACAAGGACCGGCGTAAGTATCTTGGTTCAAGCCTCTGGCTCCCCACCTGCAGGGGGGTTGCTTCACAAGCAGTGAAGCAGGTCTCCAGGTGTCTGTCTGTCTCTCCCCTACTCTCTGTCTTCCCCTCCTCTCTCTGTCCTATCCAACAACAACATCAACAACAACAATAATAAATACAACAATAAAAAACAAGGGCAACAAAAGGGAATAAATAAATATTAAAAAAAATAATAATACGCACATTAGTTTGATAAAAAGTGGAGAATGTGCTGTAGACATTTTCCCCCTTGCACAAGTCTTCATCTCTGTCTTTCCTCTCGTGTTAGTGCTAACTGTTCAAAGAGTAAAGATTGCGGTCTAGACTAATGGAAATTGTAAAGTAGCTGATAGTGAAATTTCCCATTTTTCTAAGAGATAGGTTCACAGATATACAATCGCTAAGCTCTTGGAAAAGAAAATAATGCATAACTAAACGCACAGTGTGATGCGTGGGTCCTTTCAGAGGAGAATAGTTCAATAAGTTTCAATATTGAATTTGAAGGACAGTTGATTTTTGTTTACTGTAAGAACTGTACCTTTATTTTGGATTGAACTCGGTGTTTTAAAATGTGACTGGAAGAGGTTTGTTTGTTTGTTTTTTAATATCTTACTTGTTTTTGTTTTTCTCTCCAGTTTTAAATTGCCGCTCGGCAGTGAAGGTGCTGTCTCCGGAAGATGGAAAAGCAGATATTGTGAGAGCTGCTCAGGACTTTTGCCAGTTAGTAGCCCAGCAGCAAAAGAGGTCCACAGATTTGGATGTAGATTTGTTAGACAGTTTACTTAGTAAGTCATACATTTTTAGTTTTATCCCCAAAGGATACAGTATAAAAGAGAATACCAAGGTTCCTTTTGGTAGTACAAAACTTAACTTTTCTGTTGTTGTCTTTATACTTGGAATGATTCTGGAATTTAAAGACCCACATATCGAAAAAAGTTGTGATAATGAAATTTGTGGTCTATTCCCCTTCAGGAGAACTTGTAGTTAAGGGACAGGTTGTGAGAAGAATTGGGTGGTAGTCATATGTATTTTTGAAAATAAGACTTACACTTTTCAGACTTTTTGAGGGGATGTTTGCCTTTACTGACAGTGAGTTCTCCAGACACCAACTCGATGTCTAACAGTTGAATTCACTTCTGACTTTAACCACTCAAGAGCTGCTGACTCTGTAGACTTAAGGCTCAGTCTGCAAAACTGTCCCTGCTTCAGAAGCCAGTGGAAATTCATGGGCCACCTGTGTTCTCATTCAGTTACATGTAAATAGAGAATTTCTACAACGTCTCCATTCAGTTTTAATAATTTTGATACTACTAGAATGACAGAACTGGGGGAGACACCCTTTACTGATTTATTTAAAAAAAATAAAACTCAGCAGTAGCCAGATATAAAAGGGCAAAAATATTTCCTGGAAAGGTTCTCAGATCTTTCCTGTCACTTCATGATATAGCACCCTCTCACCCTCTCAGCATCACAGTGTGATCACCAACCTGCAAACTATTTTTTTATTAGTGCTTTAATATTTATTTGCAGAATTACAAGACAACAGCAGTATAATTCCATACCTTTCCCACCACTTCTGTGTCTCCATTCCCTCCATTGGAAGCCAACCCGCCAACTTTGAGCCCTATCCAATAGGGGCTTCTGTGGATGCACAGTTGATCGAACCATTTGTTGCTCATGATTCAACTATGGGACTTTCTCTGTCCCTGTTTTCATTACTCCTTCCTCCTTCTAGACAGTCACTGCCTGGCTGTATTCAGATGGCTGAGTAAAAGGCAGCATTGCAGGGTTCTCTGATTAGAGGTTAAGGGTCTATCGACTATTTTCTGGATTCTTTAAGACCTAAGCCAGAGAATATAAGGATGTCTTAAGAGTAATGTAATAGCCAAAGATGATCCCTAAGGCAGCTTGCAGAAATTGATCAATTTTGAATCCAGATGTTGCTTTCTAGGGTTGTGGATTCAAAGTGAATGAAAATGTGCACAATCCTTTAATTTGTCCCCCCCCCCCCCGCCCCCGTTTTCTTGTGACTGCATTTATTCTCCACCCCTAACCTCAGTGCATAGCAGTGACTAGTGACTACTCTATTATCTGACTAAACTTGCTTTTTTTTTTTTTAAGAACTTTTGTGTAAATAGGGTCATATACTATCCAATCTTATTAAAGATTTTGCTTTGTTTATTCAACATGATTGATTTATTCATGATGCAAATATTATCAGTTCACTACTTATTTTTTGTATTATCTTCAATTATTTATTGGATAGAGACAGCCAGAAATTGAGAGGGGTGACAGAGAAGGAGAGACAGAGAGACACATGCAACACTTACAAAATGTTCCCCCTGAAGGTGGAGACTGGGGCCTTGAACCTGGGTCCTTGGTGCATGTAATGTGTACCGGGTCCCTTGGTGAACAGTATTCTAGACAACGCTTAATTTATCCACTCATCAGTTGATATGTATTTGGTTTGTTTGACTAATGCTGCTAAGGTCATTTGCATAGAAGTTTTTATGTGGCATTATTTTCCTTCCTCTTGGGTAGATTGTGTGGTGAGCGAATGTTTCACTTTTAAGAAAAACTACCCAACTATTCTCCCTAAAAGAGGTCATGCCTGTTTACATTCTCTCTGAAAGTATAAGTAGCTCTAGAACCTTCATATCCTTGCCACAGCATATATCATCAGGTTTTTTGTTTTTGTTTTTTTCACATCATAAATTTTAGCTATTCTAGTCGATATATTTTCCTTATAACTAATGACGTTGAGCATCTTTCTTGTTTCTTTTTCTTTACCATTATTTTTAAAAAGTATTTTATTTATTTTTTTTTTGAGAAAGATGCAGAGAGAAAAAGACAGAGAGAAACACCAGAGCACTGCACAGCTCTGGCTTATTGTGGTGTGAGGGATTGAACCCGGGACTTTGGAGCCCCAGCTACAAGAATCTCTTTGCATAACCATTATGCTATCTACTCTCCCCCTCCCCATGTTTATTTTTCATCTGTGTCTTTCTTGTTGAAGTACCTGTTCAAATGTAATGCCACATTTAGAGGGTTTGTATTACTTTGAGTTTTGAGTGTAGATCTATGATCACATGACGAACCACTCAGCTTTTCTGGGTCTCCTGTCTGGGTCTCCTGTCTAGTAATCAGTTTCACCTTAACATATTTTTAAATTCATTTCTATTGCCCCCAGGCTAATTGCTGGGTCTCAGTGCCTGCGTGATGACTCCACCACTTCCTGTAACAATTTTTATTCCCTTTCCTACCTTCCTTCCTTCCTTCCTTCCTTCCTTCCTTCCTTTGATAGGAAGGAGAAATTGAGGGGGAGGAGACAGGGAGAAAGAGAGAGAGAGACACCCACAACAGTCAGTGTTTCAATATGAAGCTTTTCCCTCTGCAGGTGGGGGACAAGGGGCTTGAACCCAGGTCCTTGTGCATGGTATCATGTCACTGCTTAACCCCACACTTTAATTTTTCTTTTATCAGTCTGTCTGATGATTTATCTAGCTTCTGAAGAACCCAGAGGGATGGGATGCCAGATGATTTTTACTATAGCTCTTGACCCTACTGGGTCTAAAAACCTCAGGCTAGCAAAGTTGTGACTTTTTCTTTATTTACTCCCATTTGTTTTAGCTGGCAAAACCATAGATTTTCTTTTTCTTTTTTTTTTTTTTTAATTTTTATTTACAAAAAGGAAACACTGACAAAACCATAGGATAAGAAGTGGGTACAACTCCACACAATTCCCACCACCAGAACTCCATATCCCCTCCCCTCCCCTGATAGCTTTCCTATTCTTTATCCCTCTGGGTATATGGACCCAGGGTCGTTGTGGGGTGCAGAATGTGGAAGGTCTGGCTTCTGTAATTGCTTCCCCACTGAACATGGGAAAACCATAGATTTTCATCATTGTCCTCCTTCTCCTTCACACAGCCTCCAGTTAGAAATTGCATCCATATTTTTATTCTACAAGTAGCAAATCTGCGTTTTGTCGCTGCTTGTCTCATGCTGATAAAACTACAGTTCTTTCCAGAGGGTAGAGGCATGAAGGTTAGTAGTATTCCCAGGTGGGAATGCCAAAAATTTATTTCTTACCAAAAGCCTTAGCTTAGTTTTGCTTTCCCTTAAAGGCGTAATTTCTGCTTTAAATTGATATCCTTTGCCCTTAAATCTTATGGTTTTGTCTAATTTGATACTTCTTTTTGAACATTCACTCAGCTCTTCACACTACTGTGCCAGAAGTTCCTCCTTTTCGGTTTTAAAACTAAAGAGAATTTGCTTTATAGCGGGTAGAGAAATGTGTGCTCTTCTGCTTAGTCCTTAAACTATTTTATCAGCATGAACTTTGAGATAGACCTTGTTATGGAAATAGTTCTGTCTATTCCTGTCTGATCCAGTCTCCTTATTTATTAACAAGTGAAGGAACTAAACCCAGGGGAAGTTGTGTGACTAGAAATTTAATGGCAGGATGGCGAGATTGTTAGAAACTGTTAGCACATGGTTCTCTTGGATTATAACTCCTTTGTTATGCAGATGACTCAGTGTTTATTTTACTTTATTTTTAAACCCCCGAAAGCCAGATCTTACATGGAGACGAATTTATAAAACAAGAAATACTCACACCTTTGCTGTGGAAGGGATGCATCGCATTTTCCCCTCTTTGGGAGCTGGAACTCAAAGACCACTGGAGACGTGTACTGGGTAACTGACTAGTGCACCCAGCTAGCTTGTGGGCGCTTTCCCCATGAAATTAGAGTAAGAATGTCTAGACTCAGGATATAGTAGGTCTACTAGACAGGAAAATAAATTGATCAGGGATGAAATTTGGACAGTTAGCGACTGGTTTGTGTGCTATGTGTGTTTATATAAGGCATTAAGGACAGACAGTTTGTGGCAAAAGGTTGGCAAAGTCCTTTGAATGACATAGCTTCCTGCCCCCTGGCCTTCGGCTACCAACATTAGCACATGAGAGTAGTAGCATGGGATGTGGAATGTGTATTGGAAACTAGGTCAGTTTGATTGAGTTCTCTCTTCTTCTTACCTTCTGTCTGGAGAAATCCCGAAAACAGGATGTTTAATAAGCTGGATCTTCATAGGCTTTCTTCTCTGGAGTTAAGTTGCCTGCTTGCCTGGAGCCACCTTCCCTCAGCTTCCCTTCTTGTGGCTCAGCTGACCCCACTGCTGCAACTTTAGAAAGGGTAGGGGTACATGGAGTTTCTTAAAGTGATGGTGGTCCAGCTGGCACTCAGTAAGTCTTCTTCTTAATGGTATAGCCCTACTCGATGTCCTTTGTCTTTCTAGCTAGCTTACCTCACCAGGTCTTCATTTTTCTGAATGTCTGGTTATAAAATTAGAGGGAGCACAGCAGGAAGGAGTGCACATACTTTGTAAGTGTCATTCAATATCTGACATTCTCTTGATTGTATGGCTAGAACAAGCATTTCTGCCCCTAGGAGCAATGTAGTTGCCGGGATGGCAAGAAAGATTTACTTTGTGAAAGATGGTTGAGATTTGGGGGCTACCTGTCTGGCTCAGGTTACTCTTCTTTACTAATTATCATTTTAGTTAAATAAACTTTAGACATACTTGCACTTTTGGAAGTAATAGAGACAAGTAATGTTTATGTTTGGCAACAGGGTGGGATATGGAAACTGACAAATAGAGCTTCTCAAGAAAGCAGATATTTAAAGCATGAGAAATGAATTCATTTGACAGATTTTGCTGTTGGTCATTTCATCTGTAAGCTGTGAAGCTAAGGGGGGATTTCTTTCTTTCTCAGGTACAAATGGTTTCCCTGATCCTGATTTGGTCTTGAAGTTTGGTCCCGTGGACAGCACATTAGGCTTTCTTCCATGGCACATCAGATTGACTGAGATTATGTAAGTAATTGCAAGTATTCTGACTTGGGTTCAATTCTTGAGCAAATATTTCTTGAGTCTATAAAAGCATAAAGTGTGGTGAGAGTTTTCACTAGAGTATTTGAATTCTGAATCATTTTCTGCAGGTATGTCACTAATTCAGGACAGTAAGATAAAAATACTTAAGTGGCTTGGGTTTGAAGTTGTGGAAATGCTTAGTATTGATACTGATTGTTTTAAGAGATTGGGAACGAGAGTGAGCTCTGTGGGACAGTTACTTATTCTGCAGAAAAGACGACTTGATTAGCAGTATGTAGAGTAGGTAGGATGTTTGTGATTAGTGACAATGTGAGAAGTGTAGGAGATAGGCAGATGGAAAAGGGGGAACAGGTGGTTAAGTTCTTACAAAAAGAAATAAGAAACTGGCAAGCAATAAAGCACAGAGTTTAGTGTTAGATATTAATATGTAAAGTGGATTCAAGTAGTTTGAAGATGTTGACATTGGGAAGGTTTCTAGATACCACTTAACGAATGCATGTAATTATTTATATAGATGTAGGACAAAGCAGGGATTGTGATTTTGAAATTATTTTTTTTTGATAGCTGTGAACTAGAGTATATTGGACTTTGGAAATTACGAAGTTAAAAGGACAACCAAGAGTTGTAATGTAGATGGTAGTTCAGTTATCTAAGTTGAAATTGCTTATTTAGTACAGAATTTGGCAAATGTTTTGTATAAAGAACCAGATAATAATTTATATTTATTATTTTTAATTTATTTACTTTTTATGTGTGTTTTATAATTTTTTATTTATAAGAAGGAAACATTGACTAACCATAGGATAAGAGGGGTACAACTCCACACAATTCCCACCACCAGAACTCTGTATCCCACCCCCTCCCCTGATAGCTTTCCTATTCTTTATCCCTCTGGGAGTATGGATCCAGGGTCATTGTGGGATGCAGAAGGTGGAAGGTCCGGCTTCTGTAGTTGCTTCCCTGCTGAACATGGGCATTGACAGGTCAATCCATACTCCAGCCTGTCTCTCTTTTTCCCTAGTGGAGAAGGGCTTTAGGGAAGCGGAGCTCTAGGACATATTGGTGGGGTTGTTTGTCCAGGGAAGTCTGGTCAGCATCTTGCTGGCATCTGGAACCTGGTGGCTGAAAAGAGAGTTAACATACAAAACCAAACAAATTGTTGAACAATCATAGACCTAAAGGCTGGAATATAGTGCAGATGAAGAGTTGGGTGCCCCTCCATTTTGTAGATCGCTAGTAGGCCTCTTTTAGTTATATCCAAAGGGCCTGTGGCTATACTAGTTCCCCCCCCCCCCCAGCCTGAAATCTGATATGCAGGTGGATCCAAGTCATGGCTGGAAAAGGGACCGGAAAGCTGGATCAGGGAAGAGAGTAGCTCCCTAATATGGAAAAGGGGTATAAATATTGTTGACTGTAAACCCCATTGATTTGATGTGATCTGGGGCCCATATTCAGCTTAGGAGCCTATGTGACCACTGCATCCCTGTAGATCTGAACTCACATTCTGTGGTCATGAGTAGGAACATTCCAAGCTGCCCCAATATTGACCCATCTTCCTCAGGTGTAGCATAGAGTATGTTGTCCAGCCTCCCTTTGGAGGATGGAAGATTCTCTACCATTGTTGATCGAAGTTGAGGGTAAGGTCCTGTGGGGGCCCACAAAGGGGTCTGTTTTGTTGTTCCTGATAGAAATGACCAGTAACAATGGAGAGAGGGATTTATTTGAGGTCTAGGCCCATCATGTCTGTTTGGGAATCTCAGGACTCCCCGACTAGGGCCCCAGCTGTTGGGGTGGTCTGATGGTGACTAAAGAGTCATCGTTAAAGTATGCCAGTCTCTTGTCCTTGTTCAGCTTTTGCAGTCCTTGCTTTGATTAGGTTAGCTTTGGAGTGAGTGAGAGAACAATTTATTTACTTATTATGAGAGACTAAAGAACCACTTAATTTCTGGTGGTGCTAGGTATAGTTTTTGGAACTTCTGGGCCTCTGGCATTCAAATCCTGAGCCCTAAAACACTGAGCTACCTTCCTGACCCTAGTCAATATTCTGGACTATGCAGATCATACAGCGTATCACAAAACTTCTCTGTTGTTGCTCAGTATTGTTAGTATAAGCAACGACAGACAGCACAAAAGCAAATGTGCACAAACACATAATAAAACCATTGACAAAAACAGGTGGATCTAATAAGCTTTACCTACCAGAGCCCTGACTTAGGATAAAGAAGAGGTGCTTTGAGGTAGAATGCATGCCTTGATTGTTTGGGCTTCTTTTTAAAAAAAATTTTTTTTAATATATTTTATTTATTTATTTTCCCTTTTGTTGCCCTTGTGTTTTTTTTTTTTAATTATTATTGTTGTTGTAGTTACTGTTGTTGTTATTGATGTTGTCATTGTTAGATAGGACAGAGAGAAATGGAGAGATGAGGAGGAGGCAGAGAGGGTGAGAGAAAGACACACGCAGACCTGCTTCACCACCTGTGAAGCGACTTCCCTGCAGGTGGGGAGCCGGGGGCTTGAACTAGGATCCTTAAGCTGGTCCTTGCGCTTCGCGCCACCTGCGCTTAACCCGCTGTGCTACCGCCGGACTCTGTGAGCTTCTATTATATGTGTAAAACTTGGCTCTGCATAACATGATAGAGGTGGGGAGCAGACAGTGATGCACCTGTTTGAGTGCACATGTTACAGTGCTCAAGGATCCAAGCTCAAGCCCCAGTTTCTGTCTGCAGGGGGCAAAGCTTCTCAACCAGTGAAGTGGCGCTGCGGGTGTCTCTCTGTCTCATTCCCTTTCTGTCTCCCCATTCCCTCAATTTCTGCCTGTCTCTATTAAATAAATAAATAAAATTTAACCTAAAATAATAGATGGTATGTTAGCATATCTCTCACACCTGATGACAAAATAAAGGGGAGATATAGTAGTCTTAATATATTTAAATTTTGGTTCTTAAAAGAAAAATAATAATATAAATTCACCTTTAATAAATATTTGTCAAATGTAATTATAGACCTAGTACTTTACTAACTGTGATAAAATTTAGAGACGCAATAATTCATTAGTTATTAACTCTGACTAGTATGAGTTATGCTTTTATTGAGAGGAACTAGAAAATAAGGGGCATGTTGAACTTTTGACAGAATGAGGTTGAATTCAAGAATGAGATGAGTTTTAAGACCATACTCTACAGTGATGGAATCTTAATGGAGTAGATGGATATGCAAAACTGACACTTGGATGAATAGTCAGGCCAAAAGATAGATATTTGGGAAATGCGCATGCCTAAGTAGTAGAAATCATTGTACTTATGAGACCATAAAGCTGCCGTACCAGTTAATCTTTTCAAGAAATGCTTCAGACTTAGGCCAGGATGAGGAAAAGGTATTCAAGAGAGACAGGAAAGTAGTAGCATGCTGGGATCAGAAAGGGTTGCCCAGCTGATCACTAATTAATTAATTAGTTAATAAATTAACCTCCAGGGTTACCTGCCACTGGGGCTCTGTCCCTGTAGTATGAAGCCACTGCTCCTGGGACCATCTTTTTCAGTTATTATTTTTTTTTGACTTGACAGAGGGGAGGGGAAGATAGGAATAAAGAGCTACCTGCAGACCTGCTTCACTGCTTGTCAAGTGACTCCCTGCAGGTGAGGGAGCCAGGGGCTCAAACCGGAATCCTTTCATGGATCCTTGTGTTTTGTACATGTACACTTAAACCAGTGCGCTACCGCCCAGCCTCTCAATCACTCTTTATTTTATAGGTGAGGGAAATGGGAAGGAGAAGTCATTAATTCCAAAGTAGAATTAGAACCCAAGTCTCCCAAAGAATAGTTCTCCTCCAGACAGGCATGCATGTGTTTCCTTGTCTTTCTTTCTTTTGGGTTTCCCAGGTCATTTCAAGTGCTGCTTAGGTGGGCTCCAACACAAACATTGTTGATTCCAGGGAGGATGGGTTTAGAACAGATGTATTTTGGCTTGCATCATGACTGTGCAGCTCAGTACCATGACTGGAAGCTATTTACATTTCTTAATTTGTAGATTTTTTTTTTTTTTAATACGGAGTTGGGGATTCAGATCTAACAATGGAAATCAGATGTTTTAACAGGATTACCCATGGACCTTAGTATCATAACTTTACCTGAAGTTTGCTTTATATTCTTCTACCTGATGCCCATGAGACCCTAATCACTGTGATGATGTGTAAAGTGTCTTTCTTGTTGCTGAGTTTACTGAGATCTTTCTTTATTTTTGGTTAACAGTCGTTTATCTGAAGTGTGTTGTATATAGACACTATTCTGTAGGGTATCTTTCTACTTAATATTGAGTAGACAACGGGTGAACCCTGACAAAACAGACCAGGGCATAGTGAGACAGTGTCTGAAGTACTAAGCAGGGTGCCAAGTGCTTGTTAGAGTGGTAGGAGATAAAGATGTTGATAGAACTTCTAAACTAAAGAGTCGTTTGAGGAGAACATTTGAAGCAAGCTTGAGCAAGAGTGGTGTTAAATTTGCCCTTTAAGGATATCACTGCGGTGGAATCAATAAGATAAAAGATTGATAGCTGAGGTGGTAAAGTGATAAGGAAATGGAGAACAGTAGGTGACTTGTTTCTTTCTTATGGTTTCTTTCTTTCTTTCTTTCTTTTTTTTTTTTAAATACTCATTTCCTTTTGTTGCCCTTGCTTTATTGTTTTAGTTGTTGTTGGATAGGACAGACAGAAATGGAGAGAGGAGGGAAAGACAGAGAGGGGGAGAGAAAGATAGACACCTGCAGTCCTGCTTCACCACTTGTGAAGCAACTCCCCTTGCAGGCAGTGAGCCGGGGCTGGAACCAGGATCCTTTTGCTGGTCTTTGCGCTTTGTGCCACGTGCGCTAGCGCCTGACTTGTGACTTGTTTGTAAAGCAGTCAAAGGAAGTATAGAGAATAGTCAATTACTCAAAGTTGGACAGAAAATGGAAAGTTAAAGCAGAACTGTGAAGACAGACAGGAGTTTGTTCATGATAAGTAGGTTTGTTTAGTTGCCATTTTTTTCTTGTTTGTTTGTTTTTTGGTGAGGGAGTACATATGCCTGAGATTTTAATGTTATGCTTGCACTCTGACTCAGTGTTAGGCTCTGATACAGTTAGGCATTTCTAAAACCTAGCACTAAAGCTGTTCAAATAACAGCTTTTTGGTGTAACTTACTAAAAAGCACTTTAAATGGCTGTGCAACTTAAAGGGAAACCATGTGGCTCTGTGTCCAGTGTGCTTTTAAAGCAGTTATTATCCACACTATAATTGTGTGCTTGAACAGTTGGAACTTGGTAGAGATAAATATTACCCGTTTATTTGTTGCTTCAGTATATAATCAATCAGGTGGGGGTGTTGTGCTGCTCTGCCAACACTAAACCTGGTTTTCATATACCTTTCAACTAGAGTTGGCTTTGCCCTGACAGAGTCAGAACCTATTAAAGTATAAAACTAGACTAAAACAAAATTAGTTCCATGTACAAGGGATCGCAAATTTACTTTAAGACCTCTTTAGAGATTATTTGGTGGTCTAGCTTTATACTTTAATAGATTCTGAATGTCTCATTGCAAGTTACTTTTCTTGTGGAAAGGAGAGATTAGTTTTTGATTCAAAATATTTCATGGTGAGTTAACAGTTAACAATTTGCCATACTTTATGTTTATGATTTGCTTTTGTTTTTAATCTGTATTTTGGTCATTATCTCTCTGGCTTCTCCTTCCAAATCACAGCTTACTGTCTAATTTTCCCTTCCTGTGTTTCCTTTTACAGCTCTTTGCCTTCCCACCTAAACATCAGCTATGAGGACTTTTTCTCTGCCCTTCGTCAATATGCATCTTGTGAACAGCGTCTGGGAAAGTAGTGATCCCTGGTTGCGTAATTTGGCTCAGACTTTTGGAGAAAAGGACCCAAGTGACTTTGATGTTTACAAAGCACCTGTGAAAACCTGTAAACATCCAGTTCATGATCCTCATAATTTATCAATAAATACAAAAAAGTGTCTTACTTGAGAATAAGTGAGTGAGAAAGTGTAAAAGTGAGTGTGTGTGTGTGTGTGTGTGTGTGTGTGTGTAAATGTATAAATGGGGCAAATACTAGAGAAGGAAATATGTAAACCTGCAACTCTGGGCAAATAGCAGCAGTGTTTTAGGAGCTGAAATTTCATAAATAAACGCTTCAGCCTCAACTACTTCCCAGTTTTTGTGGGGAGAGGTGAGGTGATTAATACTGTTGAGCTATTTTGAGCTGGGGAATAATTTTTTGCTCAGTCTTTCCTAGTGCTTGAGTGACTAGGTGACCAAACTTTAATTTTTTAGACATGAGATGTTGTTAAAAGGAAGCGCTGTCAGTTTGAAGGACCTCCAGAGGGATGGAGTTTTGTGTTGCTCACATGGTAAAAATCCCTGTTTTCATATAGCCGTCCATTTTCATTTCTTCATCATAGCCAGATTGTGACGCAAGTCTGTGTTCTGGACTGTGAAGATTATTTGGAAAAGAATTCTTATTACTGGTGGAAGTATTTAAATAATTTAATTAGAGCTATCAATATCAGAGAGTCAAAACTGAAAAAGTCATACTTTTAAAAGTGTAGTTGGAAAGTTTCTATTAAAAAGGGAAGAACTTTCTTTCTTTCATTCTGCTTTGTTTTATTTTCTGGGCAGTTAACTAGATAGTACCTGAAGTTAATTTTTAAAAATACTCTATTAACTACTTCTTATTCTAAATGAGCATTTGAGGGAGAGTTATCAAGGTAGCTCTTTTCTTCAAAAGTAACCTGTTTCTCTTTGGAACAGCACATCTGGGGCCGTGTCAGTACCCAGGATTTTTACTCTAAATCCTGGTGGTAACATTGCATAAAAGATCCTGCAGGTTCAGGCTTGTATAAGTAATAAAATATTAGCAAAGTCTGCAGAAGTAAATATGCATACCCTTCTTCATGACAGATAACAGCACTGGTTGTTCTTTTTTAAATGAACAATGATATATATATATATATTTTTTTTTTTTTTGATACTTCTTCCCTCATAACTAGTCCTTGTCTAGAAACCATTATTTTTATTTGGTGGAGTTCAGAAAAACCTTATCAATTTGTGTATAATAGTTGCCTAAAATTATACTTTCAGAATGAAGCAGTTTACATACTAGGTCTCAAAGGTCTAACAAGTAGCAAGGAAGACGAGTTTTGGAAAGCTCTGGAGAGTAAAATGGTTCATCTTTGGATTACAAAAGTTCCGCTTATGATTTTTAAAATACACTCACAATAAAATGATTAAACTAAATTTTGGTCCAGTGACATTACTTTCACTTCACAGTTCTTTGCACATTGCAGTCTTTTTTTTTTTTTTTAAACTTTTAATTTATTGCTAAAGATTTTGTATGAAGTTAGACTTCACCAGAGAATTTCTGATTTCTGTTCACCTGTACTGTCATTCATGTTCTATGGAGACATTTTTGTTTTAGTTTAGGACTGAATTTATGTGTTTTGTAAAATGGAAAAATGTCTCAAACATTCTAGAATATGCAAGGTTTTAAAGAATAAAATTTAATGGGCCAAGTTGAGTTGAAGAAATTTAATACTTATTAAAACAAGTCTAGTCAGTAGACTACCCTGAGGTATAGCTAAAGTGTCTATAGTCTTAATCATTGTATCTTTGTACTTTTATTTTCTCTGTCTACTTCATTAGCGCTGTAGTGTCAAGACACTAAAATCAATCTATAACTTGTGACCAGAGTCTGCTATAGTCCTAGGAAGAGACCCTCATAAACAAGTTGCTGAAGACTCAGCATTGCAGGTCCCCATGAGGTCAGCTGCTACTATGATCTCCACAACTTGAATAACATTGGCCATCCATTAATTCCTGCCCAAGTCATCATAGAGTTTGCATTGCATCAGGATTCCCTTTGCACTCCCAAGAAGAACTGGTAATTTTAGCGAGAAGCTTTTGTCTTCATGTGACATGTCGAAGGATGTTGTCTTTAAATTGCATCTACTTCTCATTACTCTTCACTGTGGAAAAATAATCAGGTTGAAGCTATTTTATTAATGGCAGCTTGGAGCAGAGAAGAAGTTGGAGAATATGAATTCCATTTCCAATTCTAATTGTGCTTTGTTTATAATGTTAGCTGATGATGATGTGAATGGCGAAATTCTGACGTCGTGACTAAGGCTTACGAATGTCTGTCTCTGAGAGGAAGGTGTTAAAATGTCAATGAACAGTGCCAAATACACTGTGCATATCTACAATCTATCTTTGAATGTATGTTACTTGATTAGCTCCCTCCTGTGTGTTGGTACCATGCATAGAGTTAATCCTTGTGATGTTTTGTAAGGCTGTAGAATTGGCAACATGTAAATAATGTGTAAAGCAACTTTTTATGATTAAGGAATCAAATTTACTGACTTACTGAAAGTTGAAACAACATGTGTGAGCAAAAACAAAAGAATATACTCTTTTCATGGACTGTAGTATATGAATGCCACATTTAATCTGAACATGTAGGGCCTGTAGAAATGTAATGAGAAACTCCTATCTGGCATTACTGTTTTTTTTAAATCTGTTTTTGATTAAAATATACTTTCATTTTTACCAGGATAAACATTTGAAATCTTATGATGTTATTTCTGTATTGCTAGATAACAGCCTTGCCACTACTAAGATTGTTAAAATTCCACAATAAAAAATCAGAATTGATTTTTGCTGAATACAGAATACTAAATTAGCTATGTATATGAGTACTCCTTTAATCTGACAGTTTCTGTCAAACCAAAAAAAAAAGGGTCAAAGTTGTTTGTCATATTGCACAGAGTATTTAACTTTCTAACATGAATGTCTAATTATAAGGTGAATTGATTGTTATGTGTTACTTTACTATGAAGTCAAAAAATTTCAAAAATTACATTTTAACTTTGGTTAACAGGAAATGCCTTTAATAAAAGGGGAAAAGTTTAGAATTCTTTGAAGTAAAACCCAGGAAACAAGACTAATGTCAGCAGTTGTATAAGAATCTTGTTCGATACACCATAAACTGATCAAATTGGCGGAATGGTAGGGAGTGTAAACAGAATTCGTTTGAGATTTAAAACACACACTCTCAAAAAAAAAAAAAAAATTGGCAGCCAGGCGATAGCACAATGGGTTAAGTGCATATGGCGCAAAGCGCAAGGACTGATGTAAGCATTCGGGTTCCAGCCCCTGGCACCCCACCTTGGGGGGGGGCGTCACTTCACAACCAGTATCTTTCTCTCCCTCTCCTTTTCCTCTCTCGTTTTCTTTCCGTCCTATCCAACTACAACAGCAGTGGCAACAATAACAAGGGTAACAAAAGGGGAAAAATGGCTTCCAGGAGCACTGGATTTGTAGTGCAGGCACCGAGCCCCAGCGATGACCCTGGAGGCTAAATAAATCTAAAAAAAAAAAATCAGGACAAGAGAGGAAAATAAACTATATTTCATTAATTCTTTTATGACAATCAGACTTTTTTGTACTTAGTATTTGGAAAAAATGAACCTACTGTAACATTTAGTAAAAGAGATTCTTTTTAAATTGCATACTATAAATTGAGAATCTTGCATTCTGTTTTGTATTTAGATAATGTGTCTGGATTTAGACGATTATTAACACAGGGAAATAAAATGTTTGGAAAATAATTACAGTCCACATTCATTTCTCCACATCGAATATTTAACCTAAGTCCAAATTCTTCAAATAATTTTACACTGATTTCTGTTCTGTTTTGTAGAGATTTAGACACTGATTTCAACATCTGGGCATATGTCCAGATGAATCTGGGTGATTGCCAAAAGTAGATTTATTGTTAAGTTAATTTACTTGAGTTAACTATGATGTTTATTGTATTCTTCGTCATGAATACTTTTAAGCTGCTTTTTGAATACAAGGGGGAAAAAAGCTGCTTTCTAACTTGAACCCTGAACAAAATGGAAAAAAAAATCCTAGAGTAGGTAAGCGTTAATAGCCTTGAGAAGGTATCTTAATTTTGATGATTTTACAAAACTGCCTGTATTTCAATAAATGTGTGTGTTGCAATGTTACTCTTAAGTAGAGCATAACAACGTTAACATTTTGTTGTTACTGGGGCTTCACTGTCCCAAGCAACTTTTTCACATAGTGACAGAGAGAGGAAGAGAGAAGTTAATAGCACAGAAGCTGCCCTGAGTATGGTGGGTAGGGCACAAGCAAGTTTAACGGGAAAGTAAATGGTTAGTGGTAATAAAAACTGCCTCCAGAGAGAAGCTACAATTTTAATTAGACTGCAGGTAATTAGAAAAATGAAACACCGAGCCCCCAGCTCCCCACCTGCAGGGGAGTCGCTTCACAGGTGGTGAAGCAGGTCTGCAGGTGTCTTTCTCCTCCCCACCTCCCCCTCCTCTCTCCATTTCTCTCTGTCCTATCCAACAACAATAATAACTACAACAATAAAACAACAAGGGCAACTAAAGGAAATAAATAAAAAGAATATAAAAAAGAATATTAAACAACGGGAGCCGGGCGGTGGCACAGAAGGTTAAGCGCACCTGGCAGAAAGTACAAGGACCAGTATTAGGATCCGGGTTCAAGCCCCCTTCTCCCCACCTGCAGGGGGTGTCGCTTCACAGGCGCCGAAGCAGGTCTGCTGGTGTCTTATCTTTTCCCCTCTCTGTCTTCCCCTCCTCTCTCCATTTCTCTGTCCTATCCAACAACAATGACAGCAATAACAATAATAACGACGATGATAAGGGCAACAAAAGGGAAAAAATAATAAAAATAAAACATAAGAAAAATGTGGTAGTTAGCTAAACTGAATGGCTCACAGCTTTTGCACAGTGGAGTGATTATGCCCCCCAGTGGACATTTGGAAACATTTTGTCACAACTGAGGCAAGAGAGGAATACTGTTTATGACTTGGGTGGGGACAAGTGCACTGCTTATAGTGTAACAATCACAACAAATCAGAAAACAGTGACCTGCTCTCAAGTGTCAGTAGTGCTTGACATAGAATCCTTGACCTCAAGTGATCTCTTTGGAGACTGGTGTGATGAATATTACCTAGATTATGCTATAGGGTGATTTTAAAAAAATCAAATTAGATTTGAATCTACATAGGTTTTGTTTAGAGATGAAATAGTCATGCGTATTTTCATTATATGAAATATATTTTTCCTACGTGTGACTTGTATTTATTTTCATGTTTATCTTTGACATTTGAGACACCTTCCTGATTTCTAAACCCTGCCAATTGTCTAAGCTTATTTGAAAGGAAGTAATGTTTTTTTTTTTTGAAAGAGAGCAATAAAAGAAATTTCTTTTCTTTAGTGAAATTTAGTATTAAAGAAATTTCATGCATCCAGCTACCCATTGTATAATCATTAAGTTATTTTTTACTTACCTACAGGTAATTATTACAATATAATCACTTACTTTGTTCTTTAATATTCTTGTTGTAATATCCTATGCTTGTTTCTGAAGTACAGCTCCAAGAATAATGACTAAATCATTGTTAAATCCTTTGTCTCTTTATGTCATTCATTTAGTGGCCTTATTTATTCCTTTTCTTCTAGCGTTTGCCATTTATTCCTCTGAAAGTAGGAATTGTTGATTGAAGTGACTTCAATTTAATGTGATTTCTCCAAATATTAACTGCAAGAGATTTTGCTTCCTTTGAGAAAGGTGAGTTTGCTGAGGACTAATGATAGAGAAATAGATCTGTTTGTGTGTCAGTTATCTATTGAATATATATGTCTATCTGAAAATAGTCCTAATAGGAGTCACTGACTTTAGAGTGTGAGGTATAACACCAAATCTGAAGTGTTTAGGAGACTAGCTGGAATGCACCCAAAACCTCCAGACAAATGATTTCATTACTAAATTGCGAGCTACTTGGAAACAAGCTCATCCATACATACATATGTATAACACCAAATTACATGCAAAGCCAGACCCTATCAGAGGTGTTAAGGACCTCAGCTTATCAGGTGAAGTTTAAGACCAGCTGTAGTGCTCACAGCGTGTCAATTGATGATACTACTCTCTCCTTTTTAAATCTAACATGCCAAAGAGATGAATGTAATATAGATGGGACATGTGAAAGGAGACCGTTCCCAATACTGCTGTCAACATTAATACCTATCTTCTACCAAAATCATTTAAGGGAATAAGTGGTGTTTATTCTACAAATTCTACAAAGTTACAATTTACTGTCATACTAGACCTCTGGTATTTCGTCTGCTTGTTAGGACTTCTCAATTTTTCCTTTCTCATAGTCTGTCTCTGCTAAATTCTGCCCCTCAGTTACAAGTGCATGTTGGTATGCTTCTAAATTCTGCTTCTAAGACCCCTTCTGTTGCATTGCTTGAGGCTGTGGTCTATTTACATCATCATTGTTTTCACTGGTTTAATCCCCACTGGTTCCTAAGCTATTTTCCTTCTCCCCACCCCCTATCCTAAGTACTTCCTCTTCCTGACACTTCCGCCTCAGGAGACATAAAAGACAGGGCTTTCTAATGAAGAGAGATTAGATTAGATTGGATTGTTGAACTGCATCCCCGCTCCTCAATAAAGATTGAACTGCGTTCCCAGCTCAGCCCTGAGTCCCTGGTCCTCTGTCTCCTGCCTGCGAAGCTAGCCCGGCAAGTGCACTCAGGTCTTCAAATTTAATCCTTCAAGTTAAGGAGAGAGGGAGGGAGAAGGAGGGAGGCAGACTTCTTCCTGCACTCTTAAAACTCGTGAAAATCTTTAATTACATGTCTTTCTTAAAATATATGATCCTGCGTAGTACCCTACCATTTCACTTATGACCTAATCTGTTGTGTGACTCTTTGTAGCCTGCCTCCGTCTAGGTAGATTCTGGATTTGCTAGTTTATGCTTGTGATATTATCACTTAGTCCATTCCTCTGTCCTCTCTATTTTCTTTTTAATTGTCTTTATTTGTTTATTGGATAGAGACAGCCAGAAATTGAGAGGGAAGGGGCTGATAGAGAGGGAGAGAGACAGAGAGATACCTGCAGCCCTGCTTCACCACTTGTGAAGTTTTCCCCCTGCAGGGGGGACCAGGGACTCGAACCTGGCTCCTTGCGCATTGTAACGTGTGCTCAACCAGGCGCGCCACCACCTGGCTCCTCTCTGCATTTTCTGTAGTTAAAATTAGACATTCAGATTTTAGGTCAGGAATTTTTTTTTTTAATAGTTTTTGGTTTTGAGTTTACAATCCATTGTTTTAAAAGTACAGTTTTTCACCTTTTCAAAAATGTGTCACCTGGTCACCACTGCCATCAAATCACCAGTATTCCTCACCAAAGTTTATTGATAATCCCCCTTCTAGCCCACAACTCTTTTCTTTTTAAATTTTTATATCAGAGCACTGCTCAGCTCTGGCTGATGGTGCAGGGGGATTGAACCTGGAACTTTGGAGCCTCAGGCATGAGAATCTCTTTGCATAACCATTATGCTGTCTACCCCCACTGACCCTTTTTTTAAAAAATATATTTTTAATTAATTTGTCTTTCACCAGAGCACTGTTCAGCTCTGGTTTATGGTGGTGCAGGGGGATTGAATCTGGGACTTTGGAGCCTCAGGCGTGAGAGTCTCTTTGCATATAACCATTATGCTAGCTACTCCTGCCCTCCACAACTCAGTTCTGCTTTCCAAGACCTTACTGGGTTTTGCTTATTTTCTTGGTTTTATTTATTTTCCCCTATGGGTGACACAAAGTTATATATTTTTATTTCATGTGAGTCCCTTCAGTACTCCTTATAGATCTCTTTTCATGCTGATGAATTTCTTCAGCTGTTGCTTATCTGAAAAACTCTACGCTTTCTTCAGATCTGATCGATAATCTAGCGGGATATTCTTAGGTAGAAGACTTTTCCACTCAAAACTTTGGATATATATATATCCTGCCAGTCCTTTCTAGCCTTTACAGATCATGTTGAGAAAAGAAACTGGCAATTTTAAATCCTTTAAAACTAGCAGCCTTCAAAATCATTATTTTTTTTCTTTCAGTTTTGTCATTTTAATGTATTATTATGTGCCTTGGTGAACTTAAGTTTGAACTCATTTTTCTTGGAACCTGTCAAGCCTTTTGGAGTCTATCTGCTTTAATTTGGAGAATTCCCAGATAAAAATCCTTCAGACGTGAGTTCTATCCCTTTCTTACTTCTCTTCCTGATAGCATTGTGACATGACTGTTATTCCCTTGATGCCGTCCTATAACACTCTTAAATTGTCTTCATGTTTTGGTTTATTTCCTTTCTGCTGTTTTTTTTTTTTTTTTTGGTGGTAGGGAGGTGGCAGCACAGGATGGCTTAGAAAATCTAATAATTTGTAATTTTATACTTTGCTTATTTTTCCCCACTACTTTCTGGAATTCTTCTATACTCTCCCACTTAACTGGGATTTGTTTTTTTACAAAGTGAATTGTAGAGGGGTTTGGGTGGTGGTGCACCCGGTTAAGTGCACGAAGTATTAAGTGCAAGGACTAAACTGGAGCCCATGTTCCCCACCAGCAGCGGGTCTGCTTCACAAGTGGTGAAACAGGCCTACAGATCTCTCTTTCTCTTTCCCTCTCTATCTCCTCTCAATTTCTCTCTCTCCTATCTAATAAGATGGAAAAAATGGCCACCAGGAACAATATATTCACACCGAGCCCCAGTGATAACCCTGGAAGCCAAAAAAAAAAAAAAAGTGAATTGTAGAAAGATTGCTACTGTTAATTACCAGATTTTGTTGTTGTTGTTTAATTCAAAAGTTTGCAAAAATTTTTGAATAGCTCTTTTAAAGAAAAATCTAAGAGAGGGAGAGAGAGAGAGTAGGGGAGAGAATGTAGCCAGAACATCATTCTGGCACATGCAGTGCCAGGGATCATCAAACTTGGGACCTCATGCTTGTAAATCCAACACTTTGATCAGCTAAGCCACTTCCCAGGCCACACGATCGACTCTTCTACTCTGGGCACTATGCTAGTTACTCGGGACCTCAAGATGAGTTAACAGAAGCTCCTACTTTAAAAAGTACAGTGCGAGATTAGTCTTGACAAGGTGAACACTTTTTGTCTCAGAAACACTGAGATATCTTGAGGTGGTGGGAGACAGATACCTATCCAGGTTATTGTACTGCAGTGTGGCAAATGCAGTCATCACCTCACCATGTGCATTGAGGAGGAATCCTGCCAGTGTGGTTGTCAGCAAAGTGCCACAAATGGATGTCAGCTACTTAGAATTATTTATTGATGGTGAAAGGCAGTCGGGGCAAGCAGGACATCTCAGGAAGAACAGAGGTGAGCATGGAATCCAGGCAGTTGATGTTAATTACTACAGAATTTAAAATGGAAAGCAGAAGGGAACACAGTAGGCTGACTTGAAAGGGACTGAAGTTTGCAAGTTGCGTTTAAAAGCTTCTATCTCACCTTTGTTGGTAATAGGTTCAGGAAGGAACTGGTCACAGCTGTATTTTGAATCATTCTAGCTGGTATGGGAAGAAGAACTTTGACAAAAACTATACAGTCAGAACAGATCTGATACAATTTTGAAAAGCAGCTTTTTTTTTTTTTTGCATCCAGGGTTATTGCTGTGCTCAGTGCCTGCACTAGGAATTCACTGCTTTTTGTGCCCCCTTTTTTTTTTTTTGATAGGACAGAGAGAAATTGAGAGAGGTGGGGAAGACAGAGAGGGAGATAGAAAGATAGACACCTGCTGCAGATCTGCTTCACCACTTGTGAAACGACCCGCGGGGCTCAAACAGGCATCCTTGAGTGGGTTCTTACTCTTTGTACTAAGAATAACCACCATAGTTTTCTTTCTTTTTTTTTTTAATTAATTAATTAATTTTCCCTTTCTATTGCCCTTGTTGTTGTAGTTATTATTGTCGTTATTGATGTCATTGTTGTTGAATAGGACAGAGAGAAATGGAGAGAGGAGGGAGAGACAGAGGGGGGAAAGAAAGACACCTGCAGACCTGCTTCTCTGCCTGTGAAGTGACTCCCCTGCAGGTGGGGAGCCGGGGTCTTGAACCCGGATTCTTGTGCCGGTCCTTGTACTTTGCTCCACGTGCGCTTAACCCACTGCACTACCGCCTGACTCCCCCCACCTTTTCTTTTTAGCAGAGCCGTGTGCTTCAGTTCTTTTTGTTAAACTAGATGGTTTGCATGTAGGAGTGAAACCATCTAGTGGTTACCTTTCAAGAAACGCAATTTCAACAAAAGTCCTTGAACATATTTACCAAAATAAAGAACCTTAGAGGATTGCATATGATAAGAAGAATAAGAAAAACAAACAAACAAACAAACAAAAAGGTGTAGGAAAGATTTAAAAAACACTAGAAACAAAATTACATTTATAGACACAAAGAAAGAACTGTATGTCTGTGAATATGCTATACATAAAAATGTTATATAGATAACTTATATATGCATTTTATGTCTGTAAATTAGCAACAAGATGGCCACAAGATGTAGCTGGCTATAGGTCTAAGTGAAATTGTGTAACTGGTCCATATTAGTTACTTCATATATGTAGCTGTGTAGACTGCTTCCAGCCTCTCTTGAGTAAAACTTTTTCCCAAAACACATTTAGTCAAAATCTTCAAGCAGAAAAGTGGTTTAAAAAATGGGGCAGTCAATATCCAGACACTCTCCACTTAGATTCAGTGATATTTATTCTCATTATATGCTTTGTCAATATTTGAATATGTGTATGATTCATAGAAAACTTTCTCACTTTAGTAATTATAGAGGAATTAACTCGTGCTTTCTTCTAGCATTTTTAAAGTATTCTTTAAATTTCTAGTACATTTTATTTAACACATATATGATAGAGACAGAGAGAAGCTGAGAGGGAAGAGGGTATATATAAAGAGAGACATCTACAGCATTACTTCACCACTTGCAAAGCATCCCCCCTGCAGATGGGCACCCAGGGCTTGAACCCCATCCTTGCACATTGTGATATGTACACTCTGCCATGTGCGCCACTGCCCAGCCCCTCTTCGATGGTATTTCTAGTTTGTCTCTCCCTCGACTCCTCTTTCCCCTTTTATTTCTTTCTCAGACTTTAATCTCAGTTCTGCCTAGAGTTTATTGTGATGAATGGGTGTAAGACAAGGTTGGAGCCCGAATTTGGAATTTCCACAAAGACATGATGGGCCTAGCCCTCTAGTAGATTCCTCTCTCCATCATCACGGGTCAGTTCCAGAAGGAACATCATCATAATCCCTCTCGTGGGTGACTCCAAGAACTTGTCCTCCCTATAAAGTAGCAACAGTAGGGACTGCCCCACTCTCTGAAGGGAGGCTGGGTTATCTACCCTGCCACTCGAGGAAGGCTGGTCCTGAAATGAGTACAGCCTAGAATGTTCCCAGTTGTGACCATGAACTGAGAGCTCAGACTGACAGGGACTCAGAGGTGACACAAACTCCTTTGCTAAATATGAACTGTGGGTTAGATTGATGGGGTAAACAGTTAATTTTATTCATAGATTTTTTTTTTCAAGATTGGGAGCCACCCTCTGCCCTAATCCAAATTCTATCCCCATTCTCAACAGGAAACATTAACCTAATTCACATATGAAAAGATCTAAGAAGGGAAATCATATGATCATTTCCACATATTCTAAAATGTCTTAGGCAAAATTTAGTGTCCATTTTTGACAATGGTACTTAAACGGGGAATGCTGAGTACTACCTTAACATAATTATGTATTTACATGTTTAAGTGTATAGGAATAAATTATACATACATTTAGTTTCCAAATCAGCATCTAGTAAGAGGGGGATGTTTAAAGGCAGGGCCCAGTGAAGCTGAATTTCAAGTCACAGTATTAATTATCTCTACTAGTCATTGTGTTGGAGAAAGTAGCCAATAAAATTAGAAAAGTGAAAACAATAAAAAACATAAGGGTTAGGAAGGGGCTGGGGAGATGGTGAGGCCTATATCATGACCACACTTCTTTTTGTTATGTCAAGCCATTTTGGGATTAATAGAGATTTAGCACATTGTCAGATTACAGAATATAGTTCCACACTAAATTCACCAGACTTTCATGCTGAGGTGCAGAGGTCTAGGTTCAATCCCTACCACCATCATAAGTAAGAACTGAGCAGTGTTCTGGTATTTTCTCTACCTATCCAAAATAAATTATACATATATAAAGAATTGGAAAGAGGTAACATTATCTACTTGCTTCTCATGATAATTACATGGAAATTACCTAGGGTAAACAAAGCCCTAAAAAAGAATATTGTCAGGGGCTTGGTTGAGCGCACATGTTACAGTGCTCAAGAACCTAGGTTCAAGCCCCTTGTCCCCACCTGCAGAGGGAAATCTTTGCACATGGTGAAGCTGGGCTGCAGGTGCTGACTCGGGTCCTGGGACTGAGGGCATTGACTTGGCTCTTGGATCTGCTGGGTGTGAGGTAACCTGGAGCCAGGATCAATAGGGGCATGCTTGGTGCTGGGGCTTACCATAAAGTCAAATATTCTTGTTGATCTCTTTTGCCCATGAGAAAGATCTCTCTCTCTCTCTCTCTCTCTGCTGGTCTGCCCTACGGGACAGTGATGGACTTATATGTAACTGTGCTTCTGGGCATCTATTTTTTATTTTTGTACTTTATCCCAGTGCTGTACTTTTAAATTTTATTTATTTATTAATGGATAGAGACAGAGAGAAATTGAGAGAGGAGGTGGAGATAGAGAGGGAGAGAGATAGAGAGATGCCTGCATCCCTGTTTCACTACCCATGAAGCTTTTCTCCTGCACGTGGGAATCAGGAGCTTGAACCCAGGTTCTTACGCACTGTAGTGTGTGCACTTAACCAGGTGCACCACCGCCTGGCCCCCAGTACTGGCCCCCAGTACTTGTGAAGGTAGTTTTGTAAGTGGGCATATGTTCAGTTGATACCACTACAGGGAAATGAGTACTGGGAACTTCTGTCTCCTCATTTTGATGATATCAGACTAAACTGTAATCTAGACCATAGGGCCATTTTCCAATGTCATACCCTTTTTTAAAAATATTTTTTAGATTTATTTTTTTTAATATTTATTTTCCCTTTTGTTGCCCTTTTTATTGTTGTTGTAGATATTATTGATGTTGTTGTTGTCAAACAGGACAGAGAGAAATGGAGAGAGGAGGGGAATACAGGGGGAGACAAAGACACCTGCAGACCTGCTTCACCGCCTGTGAAGTGACGCCCTTGCAGGTGGGGAGCTGGGGCTGGAACCGGGTCCCCATGCAGGTCCTTGTGACCTGCACCACATGCGCTCAACCTGCTGCGTTACTGCCCGACTCCTGCCATAACCTTTTTACTATCCATAGCTTGTTCTTATCAATTCCATTCTTCATAAAAGAGTGGCAACATTGAGGGACTGAGTGGTGGCACACCTGGTTAAGTGCACACAGTACACTCTCTCCAGAAATGGAGAGAGGAGGGGAAGACAGAGAGGGGAGAGAAAGATAGACACCTACAGACCTGCTTCACCGCTTGTGAAGTGACTCCCCTATAGGTGGGGAGCCAGAGACTCAAACTGGGATCCTTACGACAGTCCTTGCACTTTGCATCACCTGCATTTAACCTGCTGCACTACTGCCTGACTCCCAAAATCCTTTTTTTTTAAATGACAAATCTCTCTCTCTCTCTCTCTCTCTCTCTCTCTCTATATATATATATATATATATATATATATATATATATATATTCTTACCTTTATTTTATTTAGTGAATAGAAACAGCTAGAAATTGAGAGGGAAGGGGGTGATAGAGAGACAGAGAGACACCTGCAACACTGTTTTACCACTTGAAAAGCCTTCCTCCTGTAGGTGGGTACTGGGCAGCTTGGCCCTCAGTCTTGGTACATTGTAACATGTGCACTTAACCAGGTGCATCACCACTTGGTACATCTGGATCTGGATTACTTAGTTTATGTTTCTTCTTTTGACATTATACATTCTTATTTATCTATTTGTAAAGGAAGCTGGTTTTAATGCTGGGTTATCTTTCAGAGCATATTTTTCCAGTTTTAGCACATATTTAGCCTATGTACCATGGTACAGTGTTTGGAACAAATTCACAAGCTTATAAAATGTCAAGTTTATGGTTCTTTTCCTGAATCTGCACAGTACCAGTGGGTCTCCTGCTCTTTTATCCTCGACATTATACAGTCTTATGCAGACGATGGTTTCTCTGTTTGCACTATTAGGATTCTCAGACACAAATCATTGTTCTACTACTTTGAGTATAAATTCCACCTTTGCTTTTAAAAAAACTACATGATTAGGAGTCGGGCAGTAGCGCTGTGGGTTAAGCCCACGTGGTGCAAAGCGCAAGGACCAGCGGTGCAAGGATCCTGGTTCGAGCCCGGAGCTCCCCACCTGCAAGGGAGTCGCTTCACAGGCAGTGAAGGAGGTCTGCAGGTGTCTGTCTTTCTCTCCTCCTGTCTGTCTTCCCCTCCTCTCTCCATTACTCTCTGTCTTATCCAACAATGATGACATCAATAACCACAACAATGATAAAACAACAAGGGCAACAAAAGGGAAAAAAAAATACCTGATTATTTTTCATTAGGCTCAACCCCCGTCATTTATTTTAGTTTCAGAAATGATTAACTCACCATATTTAACTTATCTTAACAATGTAGATGTCACCTTTTTACATTCAGTTGAAGAGTAAAAGGTATAGAGTGCAATACCCAGACTCTAAAAACTTGAGGAGGAGTTCATTGCATCAAGAATAACTTAATTTCACTGGCTTTTATCTTTGTATATTGTCCCTCTAATCAGCTTCGATGCCTGTCTACCTGGAGATCCACACCTGTCCCTTCTCCCTCTCCCCTTTCCTTGCACCTGAATATAAACTTTCCTAAACAAATGTTATCCACCCCACTCCTCCCCCATTGACATCAATGTGTGCAAAATAAGAATCAGGCTTGCAAATGACATTGCTGCACTAAAATTCCTGAAATCGTTTAGCCAAATCAGACCAATACTACAGGTTTATCTAACTCAAGAAGCCAAGAAGTGCATCAAGAGCACAATGGCAGGGCCCGGTGATGGCAAACTGGTAAAGCATACGAGTTACCACAAGCAATGACCCAGGTTTGAGCCCCCAGTCCTGACCTCCAGGATGGAAACTTTTTCACAAATGATAGAGCAGATTGTAGCTCTCTCTCTCCTTCCCCCCACCCTGTTTCTATCACTATCATAGAAATAAATAAATAAATAAATAAATAAATATAAAAACAATAAAAAAAAGAGCACAGGCAAATACAAAGACTTACTCTGCTTTTTCTCAAGCCTTAGGATTGTATTCTCATTCTAGGTATTCTGAATACATTCACTATTCTCTCCTTTTCTTCTGTTACTCTTGTTACAGTGTCTCTGTTAAATTGTCTCTGCTGGTGACATGCTTTCAGGCTTGCCCTCTATGATATTCTTTTTTTTGCCTCCAGGGTTATCACTGGTACCTAAACTACGAATCCACTGCTCCTGGAGGCTATTTTTTTCCCTTTTGTTGCCCTTGTTACTGGATAGGACAGAGAGAAATTGAGAGAGGAGGAGAAGATAGAGAGGGAGAGAGAAAGATAAACACCTGCAGACTTGCTTCACAGCTAATGAAGCGACCCCCTCTGAAGGTGGGGAGCCAGGGGCTCAAACTGGGATCCTTAACGCCGGTCAGTACACTTCTCACCATGTGCACTTACCCCGCTGCCCTACTGCCCGCCCCCCTTCCCCATGATATTATTTTTCCAAAAAGGTTTATGTATGTATGTATGTATTTATTTATTTATTTATTATTGAATAGAGACAGAGAGAAGTTTAAGGTGGAAGGGGGAGAAAGAGAGGGAAAGAGACACCTGTAGCCCTGCTTCACCACTCATGAAGCTTTCCCCCTGCAGGTAGGAACCAGGAGCTTAACCCTTGTAATGTGAGCACCTAACCAGGTGTGTCACCTCCTGCCCCCCCCCCATGATATTCTTGACTGTGATACACGTGCTACTTGTGGGATGCAGATGAAAAATTTTGTATTGATTTACAAAATTATAAGGTAATAGGGTATAATTATACACTGTTCTAACCACCAGAGTTCATTGTCCTCATCCCCCTTCAGTGGAAACTGAAATAGTTCTCCCCAGGTCACAGATATGAACTGACTATATCTCTGTCTGTCTGTCTATCTATCTATCTATCTATCTATCTATCTATCTATATTTTTGACCCATTTTTATTCACTTCTATGGTCCTACCTTCACTTTTTTTCTAAGTCCACCTACTTCTGTTACTACTTCTGAGAGTCCTTCTTTTTCCTCTTCTCTCTCAGATAAACAAAGCAGTGCCTGACTATCTCTGGTGGTTTCCAGATTTGCTTCCCTTTTAGTGATGGTGTAGCCATAAAATTACTGGTGACAAACATTTCAAGTCCTGATGGAATGGGGGTTCAGAGCAGTCTGGTCACAGGCTCCTCTCATCTCCTCCCCTCTGGGAGTATGGACCAAAATTCTTTTTGGAGGTGCAGAAGGTGGAATTTCTGGCTTGCACAATTGTTTTGCTAGATATGGATGTTGGCAGGTTGTTCCATACCCCTAAGTAGAAGTACATATTTAGAGGCACAGAAAATGGTACATTGATTATTTCATTCCTTTCCCCAGAGAGTCAAAGAAATGCCTACCTACTAAGACCTACTGTATGCTCAGTACTTAGGTATTAAATAATAATAATAATATAAATAATATACAGCATGACAGAAGACAAGATCAGAGACAATAGTGTTGTTTATTTTAGGAGGCTCCAGCTGGCTGGGCTAGCTTCACGGGCGGGTAACAGAGACTCGCGGACACACGGCTGGGCAGGGAAGCTGTATTTCTTTATTCAGGAACAACGATTCATAAACTAACCCAAACTAATCACCAAACAGAACTCTCCTGCCTCCTTCCCCCGCGGCGGCGCCAAGAATTCTCGAACTCTGTCACTCTCGAACTCTGTCGGGGTTCCTTGGGGCGGGGACAAGCGGGCCCGCGAAACTAGCAGGACTAAACCAATTTTCCTGGCGGGGGAGAGCTAGACCAAACCAATGTAAAGCATACAATACTATAGGACTAAGAATGTGGATAACAATAGGTCTGAGATTAAAAAAAGAAAATACAAAAGTCTTTGCTGGTGAGGTTTTTTCCATGGTAGTGTGTGTGTGTGTGTGTGTGTTCTTATCTGACATTTTACTCTCAGAAATGTAATCATGGAAGTACCTTCACAGGGAAGCTGCAGGAGTGGTTGAGTGGTGTATTTCCCCTTCTGTCTCTCTACTCCTCTGTCTTCCTATCTTAGGGGAAAAAAAAAAAAGAAAAGAAAAAGAAAGTTTACTAGGAGCTGTTTACTGAGAATCTTGCAGGTGCAGAGTTCCTGTTATCACCCCAGTGACAAAAAAAATGACTCTTCTGTCACTGATTTTTTTTTAAATACAATGATATTTATTTAGCACTTTGGAAATATAGATAGCACAATATATGACAAAAGGAAAAACCAAACTTACATGTTATATGATGGTCTCAAAACACAATAGCATTTAACAATAAATGTAAAAACCCCCAAATTTATCATTATCTGCTTTCCTCCTTCAGCTTTAACTACCTGGATGCTTTCCCAATTTGTGTCCTCTTTTATTATTATTTTATTAGTGATTTAATGATGAGCGACAAGATTGTGGGATAAGAGGGCTACAGTTCCTTACAATTCCCACCACCTGAGTTCATTGGAAGGTTCCCTATTCTTTATCCCTCTGGGAGTGTGAACCCAAGGTCTTTATGGGGTGCACAGGGTGGGAGGTCTGGCTTCTGTATTACTTCTCTGCTGGGTATGGGCATTGACAGGTCAATCCATACTCCTAGCCTGCTCTATCTTTCCTTAATGAGGTAAGGCTCTGGAGAGGTGGGGTTCCAGGGTACATTGGTCAGTTTGTCTGCCCAGGGAAGTCAGGTTGGCATCATGATAGCATCTGCAACTTGGTGGCTGAAAAGAATCAAGATATAAAGCAGAAAAAATTGTTTAATAATCAGGAATCTAAAGGTTCAGCAGATGAGCATTTGGGGTTTTCATGTTGGGAGAAGCTAGGAAGTCTATTTTAGGTATATTCCAAGGGGTCTGTGACTTCACTAATTTCTGGGCCTGACAGCTAACATGCATGTGGGACTAAAAGTGTTGTCTGGGAATATGTTGTCAGAGTTGAGAATAGGACCAGAAAGCTGGATTAGGCAGAGTAGCTCCCAAATATGGGAAAAGCATATAAATACTGTTAATTGTGAACCCCATCAATCTGACTTAGGACCCATGTCTATTTGTGTTTTTTTTTTTTTTGTCTTTTTTTAAAATTAAAAAAAAATTTATTTTCCCTTTTGTTGCCCTTATTATTTAATATTATTGTGGTTATTGATGTCGTTGTTGTTGGATAGGACAGAGAGAAATGGAGAGGGGGGGAGAGAAAGACAGACACCTGTAGACCTGCTTCACCGCTTGTGAAGTGACTCCCCTACAGGTGGGAAGCCGGGGGGCTCGAACCGTGATCCTTATGCTGGTCCTTGCGCTTTGCGCCATGTGCGCTTAACCGGCTGCACCACCGCCCGACTCCCCCCATGTCTATTTGTATTTAGCACAGGAGCCTGTGTAACCTCTGTATACCAGCGCTGAAAGTTGTGATGTGACTGACTGAGGCTGAGAACTCGCTTCCACAGGAAAATGGATTTCTGTCCTTGGGAGTCAGAACTAAACGAAGACCTTAAACACCGGATACTTTCATTGAGATCCTTCTGACATGAGGGAAGGCAAGGGTCACCCACTGAGACACAGCCCATCCTAGGTGTAAATGTTCCTCCAGTGATACAGTTCTCCACCAAGCCCAGCCTGCTTGTCAAGCTGCACCTAAAGTGGGGGTAACAAAACTGAAGGGAGGGAATTGCAGTGATATACCCGGCTGAGCACACATATCATCAGGCCCAAGTACCTGGGTTGGAGCCCCACTCCCCATGTGCAGGGGGTTGCTTCATGAGTGGTGAAGAAGGTCTGCAGGTATCTATCTTTCTCTTTCTATTTCCCCATCTCTCTTAATTTCTTTCTGTTTTAGCTAATATAAAAAAATTAGAAAGAAAAAAAAAGGCGGTGGGGGGAATGGCTGCCTGACAGGTGGGTTTATAGTGCCCCAGTGATAACCCTGGTGGCAATAAATAAATTAATTAATTAAAAATAAAAACTGAAGGGACAGGATTTTTATCTTTCTTTCCTGATGCATCATGTGGGGTTTCCTAATTTTATTACAGCTCAGACCAATCTCGTTTTCTTTTTTTCCCAAACTGACCACCATGTGATCTTGTTGTAAATGGCAAAGCTGGTGTTTATTGATTTCATATTACTATTGATGGATTGGAAAAGAATCAGCATTTATTGATTATGTAGCAGCTGATATGCTTGACCAGTGCTAGACGTTTTACATATGCTATTTCAATTAATTCTCACTATAATCTAGCGATGAGATTATTTTTATCCTATTAAATAAGTACACTTGGGTTCAGAGAGGGTTTATGCAATTTGATGGTGACCAGCAGAGCGCAGAAGATGATTCCAAAAGCATATTATCAGGTGTCAGGGGGGTAGATGGCATAATGGTTATGCAAAGAGACTCCCAAGCCTGAGGCTCTGAAGTTCCAAAAGCATATTATCATTCTACTTCACAGCGCTACAAGTCTACTGAAACTAAGAAGTACCACAAAATCGAGCATTTAACTTCCCTTTTGTTCTTACTAAATCTTTCTGTCAAAAAATCTCATTGTGGTTCTTAAATATTTTGCTTTTTGTAAACCACTTTGTAGGGTATTTTGTGTCTACATATACATACATGGATTTGTACAGCAAGTTAGAGATAGTTTTGTTTATATATTTGGAGAGTTAGATAATAGTATTTTCTAGTGAGAATGTTTCCATTTTCTATACTTCCCATCTGAGAGTTATATAAATCATCTATGACCTGCAATATGAAAATGTATAATAACAATTTCTTTTACAAAACTTTGAAAGAGTTGACATGGTCCAAATTCTCCTCTTCTTTTCTGTCCTACTATCCTTTTAATGCCATTTTTCTCTCCTCACCATATGTTCCCCTCCAACTTGACCAATTGATACCTGATTCTACCTCTCTTGCCCCTTTCTCTTTTTCTTTTTCTTTAGTCAGTTTGCCTCAGATATTTCTCTGTTTACTTTCATCTTTGACCTCCTTTAATCAGAACTACAAATTGAAACTGTGAGGCAAAGTTTCAATGTTTGTTAGCTATAGTTCTCTAAGTAACTTAAGAGAGTAAGTCTACTGGTTGCAATTTTATTTATTGTTTTCTCTTTAAACTGGTACCCAGAGGTTGATATGAGATTGGGCAATGCTTACACTTGGTGAGATCTCAACAAATAGTGCTAGGTTATTGGTTATGACTGCCTATGAAATTATAGAGTGGGGGCAGTCCTCACCTCTCCTGACAAACTCTTCAACATTTTGCTAGACTGTAAGACTCACCTCCAAAATTACATGCAACCTAGAAGAGTTTATAAGGTAATGAGAGGAGGGGTTTGGCTACTCTGGGGTAATAGGAACTTGAAATAGAAAGCAGGTTGCATAATTGCAAATTTGAGGAATAGATGTTCCTTTGCCACTGAATTATCTTAGGCCTTTCCTGCTATACTGTGAGCCGTGTGATTCAGGGCCTGTCGAGTTCACCAGGCTGTTTTCAGTGCCCAGCACATGATAGGTGCACACTGACTATTTATGGTTATGTGAATAGTCAGATTTGGGGCAAGGGAGAGGTCTTCTGTCTATTGGTGTGTGACCATGAGAAATGACTTCACAGCAGCAAGAACAGAGAATCAGGTGAGGAGGAATTTCTTCTATGGATTATGTCCTTTTCTTCTAAAGGTCCAAAGGCTAAATATCACTGAATCTATTTCCTGGGAGATAACACTGTCTACTGGTCTTAAAATTAAAATTACCAATAGCAAAACATCTGCCACCTTTGTGAAATAAAGTCTTCTATTCATGCAGGCTTAACACTAGGGTGCTAAGCTCAGAAGACAACAAACAGATGTTCACCGATAAGTTCCCACTGTGATATTTGTTTTTATGAAAAAACAAGCTTATACATTTTCCATACTGTGTCTCCATCACTTTGATTTCAGTCATAATGAGGACAAGCCAAGAATCAATAGGGGGTTTATATGATCTGGAAATAGAATATTTGTTAACAACTTTAGAGTGGTAATTTTTAATGTAGGATATGAGACTTTCACAACTAGGTTTTCATTTTACGTGACAATTATAATCACATTCATAATTATCCACATTGTCATAGTGAGGATCATCAATTGAATGCTTCCTTGAAGTATTAGTTATTTTAAATTACTTTTGAGCTTATGGTTTAGTGGGTTGTAAATCTATGTCTAGGGAAAAAGGAGAGACCTTTTCCCTCATCTCTCCTGGGATGATATCCCTAAAAGGCAGATGCCCAGGATGATCTAAAAGAATCAGACTATTAGAGGCTAGTGGCTCACACTCGTCAACATGGTCCGAAGAGATGTGAGGACTAAGAGAAACTTGGATTTCAGGGTGGAAGAGGGTTGAATTTTGCTTCTCCACCTTTCCACCCCCGAGATATGCCCATGTAGAACCGAAGAATGTGAACTTATTATAATAAAGATTTTCAGGGGCCAGGTGGTGGCACACCTGGTTAAGCTCACACATTACAGTGAGCAAGGACCCAGGTTCAAGCCCCTGGTTCCCACCTGCAGGGGGAAAGCTTCATGAGTGGTGAAGCAGGGCTGCAGGTGTCTCTCTGTCTCTCCCCCTCTCTATCTCCTCCAGTCCTCTCAATTTCTCTCTGTCTCTATCCAATAATAAATAAATAAAAAGATTAGAAAGAAAGATTTTCATAATATAATTATGATAAAGATCTTGAGGTGAGATCTACTAGATTAAGTTGGATCCTAAATCTAGTTGCAAATGCCTTTTTAAAAAATCCAGAGAGAAGGACATGTAAAGACAGGTAGAAGTTGTGAGTTGGGTGGTAGCACAGCGGGTTAAGTGAAGTGCAAGGACCAGCGTAAGGATCCCAGTTCAAGTCCCCGGCTCCCCACCTGCAAGGGAGTCACTTCACAGGAAGTGAAGCAGGTCTGCAGGTGTCTATCTTTCTCTCTCCCTCTCTGTGTTCCCCTCCTCCCTCCATCTCTCTCTGTTCTATCTAACAACGTCATCAATAACTACAACAATAAAACAACAAGGGCAACAAATGGGAAAATAAATAAATATTAAAAAAAAAAGATAGGCAGAAGTTGACGTTATATAGCCCCAAGCTAAGGAATACTAAGGGTTGACAGTAGGCACCAAAAGCCTGGAGTGAGGCATGAGATAGATCTCACAGCCTTCAGATGGGACTAATACTACAAGCATTGGTTTCAGATTTCTTGTTGCCAGAACTATGACAGCGTAAGTTTCTGTTGTCTCAAGCCACCCGTCTTGTAATAATTTATTACAGGAACTCTAGGAAACTAATGCTAGAACAAAACTAGAAAGGAGCAGTCAGTGGCAAGGCCAAGATATCTGAAGACAGCCTTACAGACAGGAAGACAATCCTGCAGATTGACCATTCAAGCCTAAGGGGTGTTTCTCCAGAAATGAACTGGAGTAGCCTTGGCCTAGAGTAGAGGAATCAGAGTATGGAAACCTTGGACCTAAAGGAAATGGCTTGGACTTCCCTGTTGTCAGTGACAGATGAGCAGGAACAAGGACAGCTGGAAACTGGTAAAGACCCAATATGGTATGTGAATGCCCCATGATGAGGGAGAGTAAGAGACATCATGGAGATGTTTCGGTTCTGCATGCCAACATGGAACCCTCTAGGACCTTTCTGTCTACTGTCAAGGTTGCCTCTGACATTTTACTACTCAGAAAGAAGAGGAATGAGAGAGGTGAAAGAAGTCAGAAAATTAAATATGTATCATAATGTGCCCAAGCATTATATGAAGGGCATTATTTTATACTGAAAGGGAAAGTTATTTTCAACTTTGCCTGGAATATGGCATGTAGGCACACAAGAGGTTCAAGAAAAAGATGAAAACAATCTACTGTCATGCACACCTGAGTTGTTTGCATGAATAATTCTACATCTTCTCCTTCTCTATCTCCTCTTCCTCCTCCTCCTTCTCTTTCTTCTTTTTAAATTTTTAAATTATTTTTATTTGTTTTATTTATTGGATAGAGACAGCCAGAAATTGAGATGGAAGGACAAGATAGAGAGACAGAGAGACACCTGCAGCCCTGCTTCACCACCTGCAGGTGGGGACCCGGGGCTTGAACCTGGGTCCTTGAGCACTGTAATGTATGTGCTTAACCAGGTGCGCCACTGCCTGGCCCTTGACACCATTTTTATTAAAGGGCTTATGGTTTACAGTGTAGTCCCAGACACACACAGGCACAGTCTCATTATGTACCAGGACCCCCAAAGCTCTTTGGCTCCTCCATTCTCATCTTTCCCTAGAGTATTTTGCTTTGATGCAATACTCCATTCCCAGTCCATGTTTCACTTTTGTATTCTCCCTCCCTGTCCCTGTTTATTAAGTCCCACTAATAAGTGTGATCATTCAGTGTAAGTCCTTTTTTTTTTTTTTTTTTTGCTTTATCTCACTTAACATGATATCTTCAATTTCCATTTTTTCTTTCTTTTATTTGATAGGACAGAGAGAGAGAGAAATTAAGAGGGAAGGGAGAGAGAGTCGCCTGCAGCACTGTGTCTTCTTTTGTAAAGCTTCTCCCCAGCAGGTGGGGGTCAGGGACTTGAACCTGGGTCCTTCTGCATGGTAACATGTGCACTCTACTGCTTGCACCACCACCTGGCTTCGGTATTAGTTTTACTGTTATCTAAAAGGAGATCTGAGTCAGAAGAGTCTGGTGCCTCTGCAGACAAACTCCCTGGGGAACCCTTTTGAACAGTTCCAGTTGGCTCAGATGAAGTAGGATCCTAGCAGGAACCTCTTTTAAATTTAAATTAGACCATTAAGATACATGTACATACTGGTAGCCATAGACTGGGAATTTGTCAGTGGATGCTTATTGGTGACAAGAACACACAGGAGACAGACCATGGGGGACTATGGGCTTGCCTTTGTTGTCTGTTATGACTACAAAGATATGGGTTCAGGCAGTAGCTCACCAAGGTAGGATCACCAAGTGGTGAAGCAGGTCTGCAGGTGTCTATCTTTCTTTCCCCCTCTCTGTCTTCCCCTTCTCTCTCCATTTCTCTGTGTCCTATCCAACAGCAATGACATCAACAACAACAACAATAATAACCACAACAACGGTAAAAGAACAAGGGCAATAAAAGGGGGGAAAAATAAACGTCAACTGCAAGATGTCATTTGAAGATGGTTATTTTGTTGTGCACATATTCACAATAAAACTTATGTGTTACACAGACATGCCAGTTTTTTTGTTTTTATTTATTTATTTATTTATTTATTTATTTTTTCCTTTTACCTCCAGGGTTATTGCTGGAGCTTGGTGCCTGCACTACGAATACACTGCTTCTGGCAGCCATCTTGTTTCTATCATTGTTGCTGTTATTATTGTTGTTGTTGCTGCTATTGTTGTCATTGGACAGGACAGAGAGAAATTGAGAGAGAAGGGGAAGGCAGAGAGGGCAAGAGAAAGATAGACACCTGCAGACCTGCTTCACCTTTTTCAAAGACCCCCACCCACCCAGTATGTGGGGAGCCAGGGGCTCAAAATGGGATCCTTGAGCAGGTCCTTGTGCTTCGCACTATGTGCGCTTAACCTGGTGTGCTACTGCCTGGCTCCTGACATGTCAGTTTTAACCTGACAGATTTGAGTGAATCAAACTTCAGCAGTTAGTCAACAGGCTAAACTTGCACAGTCTGTTTTTTCATTGGAATAAGGATAAAACACCAACCACAATCAAAATTTTGTACAGGTTTAAGTGGAATAACGTGTGTGTAAGCACAGAGTATCTGATATATGTTGGGACTATGTATAAGCTTGATAGAGCTTAGGGAGAACTCCTCCATCCTTGGATGGAGGTCTGAGAAGATACCCTCTTGGTTAGTCTCTCTCAACCGAGGTGAGCAAAGAGGAGAAGCTCAGAGTTAGTTAGTTAGTTAGTTAGTTCTTTCCTTCTTGACTCTCAGGCCCACTAAAAACCCCAATACTTCTCCCCATTAACTGCAGGCCACATGGCCGCCTACTTTAAGATTTACTTACTCAAAGTCACCTTACCTTCTGATCACAGAAGAACACACCTTATCACACACTCCATCATACACCTCAGACCCCAGACAAGAGAAATTCCAAACTATATGGCCTTTTGATATCCATCTTCTCTCTGTCTCACCCTACTGGTTTGACCCCTATGCTTCTCTCAAATACCTTTGGATAATTAAGTTGCTTGCGTCATGGAGAATAACTGTCTTGTATCTCATCAATTCCTATCATACCAGCCCCCTACCGTAAGAGCAAGCTGATCTTTAAGAAACCTGTAATTTATGACATATTTCAATAATTCCCTTTGTTTGGTTTTCTATTTAACTCATGTCAACCTGCTAATAAAAGAGATCTGAGCACGCGGCAGTCTCCCCAGTGTCTTTACTTCATGTCATCTCTTGTGAGAGCAAGAAAGAACCGGTCCGTTACCTTTCCCCTGGAGATCACCCCGCCAGAGACCCCAACAGATATACACTTAAGTATTCTATTAAAAAATAACATGGGCCGGGCGGTAGCTCAGAGGGTTAAGCACACATAGACAAAGCACATGAAAGTGTGAGGATCACCGTTCAGCCCCGGCTCCCCACCTGCAGTGGGGGTCGCTTCACAAGGTGTCTATCTTTCTCTCCTCTTCTATGTCTTCCCCTCTTCTCTTTTTCTGTCAGTAGCAATGACAACAACAAGGGTAACAAGAAAAGGGAAAATATGGCCTCCAGGATCAGTGGATTCGCAGTGTAGGCACCTAGCCCCAGCCATAACCCTGGAGACCAAACAAACAAACAAACAAAAATAATTAAAAAGTAGGTGAGAGCATTGCCATGTGCACAGAAATTGCTTCAATGCTATGGTGTCTCTTCCTATCTATCTCTCTCATTTTCTCTCCAACCGCCTATCTGTAAGAACAAAGAAGTGACCTGGAGAAAAAAAATGAAGTGACCTGGAGCAGTGAGATTATACATAGAGGGGTAGACCCTATGCTACTTCTCCCCAATAGCTGTTACAGTCAGCAATTTGCAACATGGTTTTCTATTCATTTATGATTGGATAGAGAAAGAGAGAAGTTGAGAGGGGAAGGGAAGATAGAAAGGGAAAGAGGTAGGGACACCTGGAGCCCTGCTTCACCCCTCATGAAGATTTCCTCCAGTAGGTGAGGACTAGGGTCTTGAACCCGGGTCCTTGAACACTGTTATGTGTGTGCTTAGCCAGGTGAGCCACTGCCTGGCCCCTACAACATAGTTTTCTCTAGGCCTACCTTTTAAAAATAGCTGAGGTACAAGTTAGCGGATTTAGCCAAATCTGTCACACACTGTGAGGCTGTCACAGGTGAGTGCTAGTCAGCCCCAGGATGTCCTGTCTTCTGAGATACAAACCGAGAGAGTCAGTCTGCTTTAGGACCAGATGAGAAAGCAGCTGCTTCCTCTCCTCAACAGCAGTCACAGACCCAGAGTGAGAAGAACTCCTGGGGGGGTGGGGCGGGGGAGGAGAGCTCAACAATACTCTCGAATGTTTTCACCCACAGACCGGTCCTAGTAGGCAAAGGTGGAGGACGGCATACTTCAGATAACAATAAAAATTCGGATGACAAATATGTCCCATCTTCTCAGCGGAGAGGAAGTTGTGAGTTTGAGGAGAATATTTCTGGAAAGTGTCCCTGAAATTTTTGATGACATGCCTGCAGAGTGCAAGGAATGACTTTTAGGAGAGAAACTGTAAAGAACATTTTGAACACTGGTGTGGCCAGACGACTGCCTGGTGCATTAATTTGGAAGTCTTATTTTCCATGTCACATACAGCTAGCAGATTACTCACTGCTTGTTCCCCCTCTTCTTTGCTAATAAAATTCAGTTTTATGGGGGTTGGGTGGTAACGCAGCAGGCTAAGCGCACGTGATGCGAAGCTCAAGGACTGGCGGAAGGATCCCGGTTCGAGCTCCCCGCTCCCCACCTGCAGGGGAGTCGCTTCACAGGCTGTGAAGCAGGACTGCAGGTGTCTATCTTTCTCTCCCCTTTGTCTTCCCCTCCTCTCTCAATTTCTCTCTTTCCTATCCAACAATGATAACAACAACAATAAAACAACAAGGGTAACAAAAGGGAAAATAAATAAAAATAAGTACTAAAATTTTTTTAAAAATTTAAAAATTCAGTTTTATTTGGACGCCAGCTTGCTGAACCTCAGCAATTCATCATGCCTGAACTAAGTCAGTCATAGCAATCCTGTTCCCTTTGGCTAGTGATTAGGCGTGTAGCCAGTGGTATAAGAAGTCAACTAGGGGGGATTCTCAGAAAGGTTTTTCTTCCTGTTGCAGGACAGTCAGTCCATCCTTCCTGTTTTGGAATTTTTTTTTCTTGTGAGCTTGTCATACTTGGATCCACTGCAGGCAACTAATTACCCAAAGGTCAAGAGAAGTACAAAGTACACACCTAGAACTCTGACATCACTGATCTACCGAGTCCACCTTGAAAGTATGTTTCTCCAGACTTCCTGTGAAGTGAGAATATAACCAAAGGGCTCATCTGCTCTACTATTTTGACTCTGATTTAATTGGGGGTGGGAGGGCAGGCACTTTTATATCCTAGTCAGAGTCTGAGAAGGCTAGTTAGGACAAGATCTAGTTAGGAGGCTGGTGGGATAACTCATCCAGGAAGGTTCCTGTGTTGCCATGGGCACAACTCAGGTGCAAGCCCTCAGTACATCACCTGAGTACAAAGCTCTGGAGGGAGGTGTCAGTGCTAGGGAGGCTTCAGTGTGCTCCCTCTCTGTCTGCCTCTTTTTCTGAAAATGTCAGCTTAGTGAAGCTCCACCTATGATTTAAAAAAAACACACAAATCAACAACAACAAACATCTACCTTTTTTTCCCCCTGCTTAATACTGCTCTCAAACTATTTTTGTTAAATACTTTACACTGTGCTTTGTAATGGATGGCACAGGAATTTGATGCCATTGATACACCTGTTCTGACTCTGAATCAACCTTGTACAGAGGATTCTACAGACAATGGCTCTTCTGATTTTGTTGTGTCTGTGGTTAACAAGTTCATTTCACACAGCTGTTGGGGCAGCAGAAACTTCCATACTGACAGCTCTTCAGTTGTTGATTGCTAGTGGGTTGTTGGCAGGGGTAGGCTTATTATCAGACTCAGTAAGTGATTCCATAACAACAAAACAGCAATGAAAAATGCCTAAAAACAGAAGGAAAAAAACCCCTCTCTCCTACCCAAACTAAACAATATCATCCTAATAGTTAGATTGATATATATATATATATATATTTCTTATTATCTTTATTTATTGGACAAAGGCAGTCTGAACTTAAGAGAGAAGGGGGAAAATAGAGAGGAAGAGAGACAGAGAGATACCTGCAGCCCTGATCCACCCTTTGTGAAGCTGGTGGGGGCTGGGGGGTTTGAACTCTGGTCCTTGCACATTGTAACATGTGTGCTCAACCAAGTGTGTCACCACTGGCCCCAATTTCTTTCTTGCTTTTTTTTTTTTTAAATAAAGATTCTTCTTTTTTTTAATGTCAGAAAGACTTTATTTATTTCTGAAAAATGATAGGAGGAGAGAGAGAGAAAGAACCAGACATCACGCTGGTACATGTGCTGCCGGGGATTGAACTCTGGACCTTATGCTTGTGAGTCCAATGCTTAATCCACTGTGCCATCATTTATTAGATAGAGACAGAGAGAAATTGAATAGGGAGGTGGAGATAGAGTGGGAAAGAGACAGAGAGACACCTGTAGCCCTGCTTCACCACATGCAAAGCTTTCCCCCTGCAGGTGGGGACCAGGGGCTTGAATCCGGGTCCTCGTGCGCTATAATGTGAGCACTTAACTGGATGCGCCACCTGGCCCCCAATTTCTTTATTCTTTAAATATTATCTATTTACTGTTATGCGGGGGTGAAATACATCAGCTGTGGCATATGGCGATGCTGAGGATCGGGCCTGGGGCCTCAGGCATGGAGTCTATTTCTTCATTTTATTTATTTTTTATCATAGCACTTCCTAGTCCTGACTTCCGGTAGTTGTGCCAGGGAATCCCAGGACCTCAGAGTCTCAGGTGAGGAGGTTTTTACATAGCCATTACAGTGGCTATCCCTACCCTATTACTTTCTTTGTTTATTTTAGCTCTTAGAAGTGTTTCTTTGCTATCCTGTTTTGTTTTTTTTTTAAAGTACTGAAATCTGCCACATGCTTGACACAAAGAATGTGTTTTGCTTGTCCTAATGGCTAATTATTTGAAGTGGGAAACAAATTCTCAAATACAGACTGATTAGTAGCACAAGCTTGGAAGCTACCACCCACATATGGAGCCACTCAAAAATGTTTCATAGAGTTCCATAAATCCACACAGAAGCTTAAACACTTCATTTCGGGAGGAGAATCAGGCTTCTAGGGAAGAGACTCAAGGGCCTCTCTCTCTCTCTCTTTAATAGATTTTATTTATTTATTCATGAGAAATGATAGGAGAGAGAGAAAGAACCAGACCACTCTGGTACATGTGGTGAAGCAGGTCTGCAGGTGTCTGTCTTTCTCTCCCCCTCTCTGTCTTCCCCTCCTCTCTCCATTTCTCTCTGTCCTATCTAACAACGACGGCATCAATAACAATAATAACTACAATAAAACAAGGGCAACAAAAGGGAATAAATAAATAAAATATTCAAATAAATAAATAAATAGTCTTCTGGGAGCAGTGAAATCATGCAGGTGCCCTAGTTCCAGTGAGAATCCTGGCAGAAAAAAAAAAAGAAAGTATATAAATACCTTTAAACTGTTAACTCCATCGATCTGACCCAGGGCCCATATATATTCATATTTAGCACAGGAGCTTGTGTAACCTCTGAGTTCCTGTCAGTCTGAGCTGGCATTCCATGGCCACAGCTGGGAACATTCTAGGCTGTACTCATTTCAGGACCAGTCTTCCTTGAGTGGCAAAGTATATTGACCCAGCCTCCCTTCAGAGAGTGGGGCAGTTTCTACCATTGGTGCTCTGCAGTGGGCAAGGTCTTGGAGAGGGTGCCTCTCCTTCTTTTTCCATCTCTCTTGCCTTCTCTGTTTCTTACCAGCTAAAAATAGTCTTCTGGGAGCAGTGAAATCATGCAGGTGCTCTAGTTCCAGTGAGAAACCTGGCAGAAAAAAAAAAAAGAAAGACTAGGCAGTGAGATTGCTGGATGTTTTGCTCAAACAACCTGCCTAGATGTAACTAATTAATGAAGAGTTTTATTAAAAGTTTTCATAAGATGTTAATATCTCACACATATTTATAGTGTAATTATTGCATTTTATTTAAAGAATCTATTGCATAGTATAGCATTTAATATTTGTAATCAGTTTTATTTCTTTTGGGGGAGTTTAGAATTTGCAATAATTTTTATTGAGATGATGCTTGTTTAGATGACTGGATATGCTTTAAAGGTACAATTTTGCATCTCTTCCAAACAAGTGTTATCACAGCATGACCTTCACAAAATACTTAAATCTCACCATTGGGTCCATAACATCATGATCTTAGTAAGATCCTATAAATTTGTAAAGGAAATGTTTCTTTTTCAAAGAGAGCTATCCTGGTTTTGTTTTGCTTGTAAATGTGACATAAATTCCATGACAAGCACTCAAACTACACATTCAAATGTTCCAGTGAGTGGTGTGAAAGTTTCCTTGTAAGCTTACTTCCCTAGAGACAACTACTTACAATTCTTTAATGCACCAACTTTGTTTTTGATGTAGACATTACATATTTATATTGATTGCAGAGTAGTACTAGTAGTATTCCATGAAATACTTCTTTAGCCTGTCATCTGTTGATGGACTTCTTTCTCTCTTTGGATATTGTGAATAATGCAGCTATGAACACAGGGGTGTATATGTCCCTTTGAATTAGTGCATCTTCAAAGCAGCTTCCCAAGCCATTCCTCGGGGGAGACGTGCTAACTATACGCCTTGTCTTGATGCTGAATGCGAGCAACTACTAAAGCAGTATGATGAGTCGGGCGACCCAGATGTGGCTGACCATCTCATTGCCTCCCTGGATGCAGCACGCCAAGCCCGCTGGCAACAACTCACAGAAAGGCTGAACTTCACCCACTCAAGTAGGAAGGCCTGGAAGCTTCTTCACAGACTGGATGCCGGTAGCCAACCCCCTCCCGTCTCCCATCCTCCCGTATCTCCAAACTCAGTGGCCAGTCACCTAACTCAAGCTGGACGTGCTAAGATCGACCCAGTCTAGAAAAGAGAAATTTCCCATGAGTGGTCATCCCACTTCCGGCTATCTTGTCCATCTCCAAAAATCTCTCCCTTTACACTGTCTGAACTGGAAGATGCTTTGAAGAGGGTTAAACCGGGAACAGCTGCTGGTTATGATAACATCACCCCAGAACTCATTCTTAACCTGGGCCCCGCGGCAAAGAAGTGGCTCGCTTCATTCCTGTCCCACATCTTGGAATCTGAGTCTATGCCCAAAGTTTGGTGTCCTGCGAAGATTATAGTGGTTTTGAAACCAAAGAAAGACCCAACACTGGCCGCCAGCTATAGACCAATTTCTCTCCTCTCCGTGTGTTACAAACTCCTTGAGAGGCTGCTTCTGTCACGTATTTCTCCTCTTACAGAGAAATTCCTATCACCCGCCCAGGCTGGTTTCCGCCCAGGAAGATCTACCTGCGAACAAGCCCTGGCCCTCTCAACTTACATTGAAAATGGATTCCAGAAGAATTTAAAGACGGGTGCTGTCTTTGTTGATCTCACAGCAGCCTATGACACGGTCTGGCACCGTGGTCTCCTGGTCAAGATCTCAAGATGCCTGCCTCCATGGGTGGCCAACACTATATCGTTTTTTCTCCAAAACAGAAGATTCCGGGTACATCTGGGTGACAAGTCTAGCAGATGGAGACTTGTCTCAAGTGGCCTCCCCCAGGGCTCTGTTCTGGATCCTACGCTATTTAATATTTACATCAATGACCTCCCAGAAACTTCTTCAAGGAAGTTCATCTACGCCGATGACATCTGCTGTGCAACTCAGGCATCAAAGTTCGACATCCTCGAGGAAACACTCACGAAAGACATGTCTCTGATATCTGATTACTGTAAAAAATGGAGACTAATCCCTAGCACTGCAAAAACGGTATCATCTGTTTTCCATCTACACCATGTCTCGGCCTCGCGTGAGCTTAATGTGCAGCTTGGTGATACGAGAATCCGGCATGAAGCCCAGCCAGTCTATCTTGGTGTTACTCTCGATCGCACTCTGTCATTTCACAAACATCTCATAAAAACTGCAGCAAAGGTGGGCGCAAGGAATAACATCATTGCAAGACTGGCCAGCTCCTCATGGGGCGCGAGCGCTTCCACACTACGATCATCATCTCTGGCATTATGCTATTCCACAGCAGAATACTGTGCCCCAGGATGGTTCCGTAGCTCCCATGTCCACTTGGTCGATTCCAAATTATATTCCTCCATGAGGATAATTTCTGGAACCATCCGTTCCACCCCGGTTCCATGGCTGCCAGTTCTTAGCAACATCGCCCCGCCAGATATTCGTCGGGATGCGGCATCATCTAAGTTCATTTCCCACGTCTACGCTCGACCGGACCTGCCAATATACGCGGATATCTTCGCCCACCCTGTCCAACGCTTGATGTCTCGTCACCCAATCTGGTCTCCTACGCCTACACTGAACTTCTCTGTTCCAGTCTCTTGGAAACAGAGCTGGCAGTCAGCTGAGGTAAAGAACAAACACCTCATCACAGACCCCTGCAAGCGTCAACCCGGCTTTGACCTAGCACGTTATGATTGGGCCCTCCTCAATTGCTATCGAACAGGCCATGGCCGGTGTGCCACTATGTTCCATTGCTGGGGAGCCAGAGACGACCCCAACTGCCCCTGCGGCTACAGACAGACTATGACCCACATAGTCAACGACTGCCACCTCTCCAGATTCAAAGGAGGTCTTGAAACTTTACATCAGGCTCAACCTGATGCTGTTGACTGGCTACAGAAGAAGGGCAAACGCTAGAAGAAGAAGAAGTGCTTGAGTGTCCACTGAATGAATGACTAAGAGTGGTATTAAGCTAATTCATACCTTAAAAACTCAGAGTGTGGTGGATGTGTCTTCTCTTGTTGATGTTCTGTCCTCCATCTGGTTAAGTCTACTTCTAAGGGCTCTTACCTCAACCTGAACTACATTTAAAGTGTCCTTTATAGGCCTTGCAGCTCTGTTTGGAGTTTTTTCTTTTATACTTTGTAATTGACTGCTTAGTTCTTGAACGGATTTCATAATGAGTTTTCTGAACTCTATCTCTCATTTGTTCTAAATCTGTTTCTGTCTGGTCATTTGGGGCTTCTGTCATTGCAATCTGTATGTTTGTTTCTTCATTTAGTGTGGATCTTGTTGTTGTGCCAGCAGGAGGTGCTGTGTCTAAGGTATTCAATTTCTTTCTTTATATATCTTGGTGGTGGGGGGGGGGATTTTATCCTGAGTCATTGGGCTGGTTCTGTGATATTGATGTCAGTATAAGGTTTCCCTGCTGCTGTTCCAGCCTCTGTGGGACAATAGCAATGGAGACTCAAGAAGTCATAGTTTTAAATTGATGAGTTTTTAGGTTTTTTGTTTTTGTTGCTAAAACTCAAGCCCAGAAGTGGTGTCTCAGTCATCGATCTAATTTGGAGCCTGCCACCTGTGAGCACTGGTTTTTGGTCCTGGGGAATCAATCACTCACACACCCCCTCTCCATCCTCAAGCCACATGTGTCTGAACTCACCTGTGGCTTAGGTGGTTTTCTTTCTTTCTCTCTCTCTTTCTTTCTTCTATTCTCTCTCTCCCTCTCTCTCTCATTCTTTCTTTCTAATTAATGGTTGTTTCTTTAATTCGGACCTGGAAGTGGTGAGCCTCACTGCCAAACTCCCAGTCAGATGCCAGCCATCCCTGATTATGGCCTTTTAGTCCCAGGAATCATGCCCTCACCCCCTTTCTATCCACGGGCCACACCTGTTTGCACTCACCTGCGGCTTGATGAGGTTTTGAAGAGATCCTGGTTGTATTTTGTGAATTTACAGGTGATTCTCATTACTTTTCCTAGTTGGTCAGGGAGAGCAAACTGCGGCTGCCTGCTATTTCATAGCCATGCCTCCAGAAGGCCCCTCTACATCTCATACTTTATTGCTTGCTTGAACGTGGCCTTTTGTCAATAGAAAGGTTAATCTTTACCATGTAAGATTAGGTTTTATAGGTGGGGAGATAGCTCACCCAATAGAACACATGCCTTGCTGTGCATGAGGCCTTGTGCATGAGGCCTTGGGGCTACACTGATTGTAGAGTGAAACTATGGGATCTCTCCTATTAGTCTCTCCTTCTCCCTCACTCTCAAAAATCACATATATTAGGACAGAAGTATATTTGTAGAAATAATTTGCTTACTGATGATCATTTATCTAGTTAAATGAAGGTTAGTTACTCCTATGCCCAGGATACTCAGGGAAAATTACTTGAGTTAGGGGTGCCTTCCTTTTGTTTATGACTCTTTCAGACATGGCATTTGTCACTCGTGCTGAGTGTTTTAGGATGAATGAATGATGACTCCTTCATCAGACTGTTGCTCCTACGAGGCCAGAAGACTCCTTGTTAGCTTTGTACCCCAAAGCCTACTGTGATGCTACTGAAAAGTATTGAAATAAAAGCAAGCTCTTTTTTTTTTTTCTATTTCAAAGTGTAGCTAAATCTGTTTTATAGGACTTGAAATTTACCATTGTCAATCCAATTTGAGGGCTTACAGTATGCCAGCATTATACTAGAGCCAAATGATACCCAGAAAAGGAGACCTGGATTCCTCCCCCAGGTCATTTGCATATTTTTATTTTATGATTTCTATTTTTTTCCAGATGGATGATGAGAGAAAGGAAGAGAGACAGAGATGGAGGCATACCACAATGCCACTCCATCATCCATGAAGCTTCTGCTTTGTTTCCCATACACTGCATGAGGACTTGAGTCCAGATCCTCATGCAAGGGAAAAAGGACACCCAACTAGGTGAGCCGCCTTCTGTCTTTACCTACATTTAGATTCAAAGAAAAGAAATCATTTCTCAAAATCAGGGGTGGAAAGAGGTAAACTATTAAATCTGTTATCTGCACATATGGTGCTGTATACAAGTGGAGAAAATTAAAATAAAGATCTAGTTCTAAGAAGACTTAGCATTACACCCCCCCTCAAAAAAAAACATTAATGTAGAAAGGATGTTGGCTGTATTTTAAAACATAATTAGATATTTACTCATTTATTTCTAGATGCATATATATCTATCTTTGTAGATTAGTTTTGAAGTTTATTCTCTTTATATTGATCATGCTGATAACTGGATTTTCTGAAGAGCTGTTGCTAAGCAACATAACTTAAAGAAACTTGAAGCATGTAATGAAAGTTTCCTGTGACCACTAGAATGTGAAAGTACTCTATTAAGTTTACTGTTTCATTATCCAGTCTCTTTGTGTGAGTATAATGTCTCTGTGATTGCATTCTTCTTCCTTACCTAATTAAAAAGTTTTGTATCATATCTCAAACCGATCTAATCACCTAGTGGAAAACTTGAGGAAATCTCCTTCAGGCAAATATGTTTATACAGTGACAAGGAGATTCGATTTTTGTATTCAACATTGGGTCATCTGCCATGACCTAGCTGGGTCACTTTGAGCATGTCCCTTCTTGTGGTGAGTCCAAGATGTGAATGTCCCTGCCAATGGTATAAGACACAAAAAAGATATGGAGTATCAGCTTGGGGAAAAAGACATTACTTTCTACAAAAATTGTACTCCATTAAATACATTTAAGAATCCAAATGACTTTACAAATCATTAGATATAATAAAATAGTTCACCTAGTTTGCTGTAGAAAAGATTAACATCCAGTGGGTGGATGGTGGGTGGGGGAAGAATACAGGTCCAAAAAGGATGACAGGGGACCTAGTGGGGGTTGTACTGTTATATGGAAAACTGGGAAATGTTAGGCATGTACAAACTATTGTATTTACTGTCGAATATAAAACATTAATTCCCCAATAAAGAAATTAAAAAAATATTAACATCCAAAATAATTTGTATTGTCATGTCAGTAGTAAGCAGATAAGCACAGAAATAGAAAATTTAAAAAATAATAATAATAAAAGAAAGCAACAGTTGGTGTATTGCACCAAAGTAAAAGACTCTGAAGTGAGGAGGAGGGCTCAGGTCCTGGAACATGATGGCAGAGGACCTAGTGGGGGTTGTATTATTATGTGGAAAACTGGGAAATGTTATTTAGACACAAACTATTATATTTACTGTTGAATGTAAAACATTAATCCCCCAATAAAGAAATTAAAAAAAAGAAAGCAAAGGTAATCAAGAAAGGAAATTGTGCATGTTATCCATAGAGAATATTAAGCTACATTACTGAAGGGTCTACAGAAAAAATATTAAACCAAGGTATATACTATGGTAACAAATAAAATGAATTACTGCTGTAATTTATGACATTTATTCCCAGAACTTACAAACTCAGTAACCTTTCAATAAAACCCCAACAGATAATTTTAATTTTTACGTTTTTTTTTTTTTATAGATTTACTTATTTAGTTGTGAGGGAGTAAGGACCAGAGTATCACTCTGATACATATAATGCCAGGGGTTGAACTTGGGACCTTATATTTAAGAATCCAACACTATCCATTGTAATACTTCCCAGGCAACTGCAGTGAACTTTAAGATTTATTTTTTATTTATTGTCAATAGATTTTTGTGTGTGTGTGTGTGGAAAAATTCTCCCCATCTGTAGACAGGAAGCGTCACAAGTGGTGAGGCAAGGCAGCAGGTCTCTCTGTCTTTCTTGCTCTCTGTCCCTTCCTGCCCTCTCAATTTCGGTCTGTCTCTATCCAATAATAAATAAGTAAGTAAATATAAAAAAATGAAATGGGCCAAGATAGTATAAATAGTGAATCACAGGAAAATCCCTGAATTACCTTTGAACATATGGAAAACATCTCAACTTCTAGTTACAAAAGTGAAAGTAAAAATAATATTACACATGCCTAAGATGTACAACAGTGGAAATATAAAATAATAGAAATGGGAAAACTGTCTTCAACAATCCCTGAGCATCAGGGGCAGATAGTTTAGTGTGTAAGAGCACAGAGGAGGCCATCCTTCTTGACAACTGAGTCACATTGTTACACTGCTATAGATGAGATTGCCTTAGCAGCCCAAAGTGTGAATGAAACACAAGTAATAGTAATAGCCAAATTTAATTGAGCCCATATATAGGTAAGTCCTAAAATGTTGGTATGCTTCTAAATTCTGCTTATAAGACCTTCTGTTTTGATCATCACATTAGGTTCGCTTGTATTACTTACAATGTGGTCTATTTACATAATCACTGTTTTACCTGGGTCCCGCCCTGCCTGCAGGGTATTGGTTTCATCCCCACTGGTTAGATGGAAGCTTTCTATGTTCTGTTCTCACTCTTTTTTTGCTCTGCCCCCTCTCCTAGTCATTTCCTTTCCCTTGTCACTTCTGGTGAAGAGATGCATAAAAGGCGATGTATCTGATTAATAAATGAGATACTGCTTCCCAGCTTAGCCATGAGTCCCTGGTCATCTGTCTCCTGCCTGCGAAGCTAGACTGGCAAGTGGTGCCCCGAATTGGGACTGGCACTAAAATTTGTATGAAGATTAAAAATAGAGCTCTACATAGTGCCTTCTCATGAAGTTAACATTATACAAGTGTTAGATATTTTCATTTGTTAATATCTAGCAAAACTGAGCTTTCATATGCTTCATTCTGATGATTCTATTTTGAAGTGCAAACTCTTAAAAATTCTTACAGGGACCTAAATAATAGTGTAGATTACAGTGTTATTTTTAATATTAAAAAAGTAAAACTACCTAAATAAGAAGTAGATAATAGATAAATTGTGTTATATTAATTCACTATTGCAAAAGAATAAGTAGATACTGTCAGAAATATATTAGCTGGTAGCCAGAGAAATAGTTTTGCTAGTAGAGGACAGAGCTTGCATTCTTAAGATTTCCAGTTCCATTCTTGATGCCACATGTACTAGACTGGTGCTCTGGCTTCTCTCCCTGCGTCTCTCTCTCTCTCTCTCTCTCTCTCTCTCTCTCCCTCTCTCCCTCCCCCACCTTCCTTCCTCTCATTCTCTCTCATATAAAGTTTTGTCTGTCTAATATGGAATCAATAATTAAAAAATTAACCAAAAACACACTTATATGGTAAGATACCATTTGTTCAAAGTTCAAACACTTTTGTGATGTGATGAGTTTATTATGATTTGATAAATAAATGCAGCAAAAGTATGAAACAGGAATGAAGGAGCTCACCAAGCTCATGGTAATAGAGCTTTTTTTTTATTGGGGGGATTAATGGTTTATAGTCAACAGTAAAATACAGTAGTTTGTACATGTGTGACATTTCTCCATTTTCCACATAACAATTCAGCCTCCTCTAGGTCCTCCTCTGCCTTCATGCTCTAGCACCTGAACCCTCCTGCCCACAACCCAGAGTTGTTCTTTAGTGCAATACACCAAACCCAGTCCAAGTTCTGCTTTGTGTTTTCTTCTTCCTCTTCTTCTTCTTCTCCTTCTCCTTCTCCTTCTCCTTCTCCTTCTCCTTCTCCTTCTCCTTCTCCTTCTTCTTCTTCTTCTTCTTCTTCTTCTTCTTCTCCTTCTTCTTCTTCTTCTTCTTCCTCTTCTCCTCCTCCTCCTCCTCCTCCTCCTCCTCCGCCTCCTCCTCCTCCTCCTCCTCCTCCTCCTCCTCCTTCTTAGTGATTTAATAATGGTTGGCGAGATTGTGGGATAAGAGGGATAAAATCCATACAATTTCTACCACCAGAGTGCCATATACTCTCCCTTCCATTGGAAGCTTCCCTATTCTTTATCCCTCTAGGAGTATGAATCAAAGATTTCTATGGGGCGTAGAAGGTCAGAGGTCTGATTTCTGTAATTGCTGGGGTGTTGACAGGATGGATCCATAACCCCAGCCTTTCTGTATCATGGTAATAGTTATGAGACAGAAAGGGACAGTTACTGCAGACAGGGAATAGGGGTCCCAGGCAGAGGACCAACAGCTCTTTGGTCCCTATGTCATCAGAAGACAGCATGTCTGAGATGTCTCAGTGAGTCAAACAGATAACATTCATACAAATGCAGAACTTGCCACACACTCAGTTACGCAGAAGACCAGGTTGCCATGTAACCATCAGAGGTATCATAGCAGGAGCTGACTGGGTGAATATGGGAGCACCCTATGAAGCTTCCATATAAACAGAAGAGATAATGGAGCTCTTTCCAAAGACTCCAGCGCTTGCCCAATGCTGGTACCTACCTCACACAAGGACCACCACCATTGGCAGGAGTATCTCTGCATCTGCCCTCTTATTCCTTCCTTCTTAGGAAGGCTACTTTGCTCTTAATAAATTTTCCTGGCAAAAAAAAAAAAAATTCCCTGAAAAACTTAAATGCCTGGTTTTCTCTTTTTCCCTTCATCAAAATTGGTGACCACCACCTATTCTTGGGTACACAGATCCCAAGAACTAGAAAATCTGTAATAGTTCTATGCCAGTAAGAACGGGGCATCACAAATCAGAGGAATCACTGTTCAGGGCTAATGGGAATGGAGTCATGTCAGGGCTGCATTCTCTGGAACACACATCCTCCTCTGTTGCTGCACAAACAAACAAGATAAATTTTCTACCACCTCAGCCTTAGAAATGAACAAGGTGGTTTCTGCTCACATGAAGATGGCTAGAGATCTCACTTGGCTCCACCCATCTACCAAGGAACTGAGGAGGCATATTCTTTTTGGTGAACCCTAGAGGTGTTTCCTATAGTTGGGTTGTGGACCAAATGTAAACAGAACACACTGAGTTCCAGAATAAAGAATCCCACACTCCTTTGATTCCTCTGGATCAGAAATCTATAATTCAGTCTCCCTGAATCTCTCAATCATTGGATCTTCAGTGACTGAAGATCAAATGCCTTCAGTGCCTTCATAGAGAGCAAGTGTTTATTTCACAGAATCACCAGATGGGAGCAGAAGTGACTAGAATTTTCTCCAACAGTGACCCAAAGAGAAAATTTGGAGTGGTTCTACATCTTTTGAAGGGTTCAAACAAGTGTCTAGAATATTTTAAATTTGGAAAAGTAAATGCTAAATAGTAGTTGTTTGTAGCTATTGTCTTAAAATAATTTAGGATTTGCCCTTTAGTGACTTAATAAAGCTCTTTGATTAGAGAGCCTTTGAGTGAAATGCACGCTGACTGGTAGATCCTCCACAAGCTTGGAAGGCTTTGAAAAACTCATTCATCAAAGCCAGCAATTTTGGCAAACTCTAAGGTACTGCTTTAATTGGCATTTGATGCTTTCTTCAATTTAGATTTTGCATAAGATAAAGCTGCCAGGAAAATATTTTACTAAACTCCACCTGCTCACTCAGCATCACCTATCCCTTTGGATTTCCAGAAATAGCTCAGAATGAAGAGTTGATGATCTCCTTGTTTCCATACTCACAGCTTGGGTATCTCAGCTGAACATATGGAAAGATCGAGATAGGGCTGTTGTGACTTTTCTTGAGCCAAGCAAGCCTGAAGCTGTTTGCTTAGTGCCTTCCTGGATCTCCATCTGGCTTTCAGGTTTGGAGCTGGCCTTATAATCAAGTCAGAGTTCAAGTTGATTTTGTCAAGTTGTTACTGGTATGATCAATTTCTAAGTATTCTTAGAAACCAGCACTCTCAAGTCACTCTCTCAAGCCTAGATCCTATATTTATGGGCCTTTTTAAATCAATGATTTAATAGTGATTTATTGGAGGAAAGGAGAGTCTCTTTAACAAATGATGTTGGAAAAATTGGGTTGAAACATGCAGAAGAATGAAACTGAGCCACTACAGTTCACCAAACACAAAAATAAGTTCCAAATGGATCAAGGACTTGGATGTTAGACCAGAAAATATCAAATACTTAGAGGAAAGTATTGGCAAAACTCTTTTCTGTATTAATTTTAAAGGCATCTTTAATGAAACAAATCCAGTTACAAAGAAGATTAAATAAAAAATAAACCAGTGGGACTACATCAGATTAAAAAGCTTCTGCACAGGCAAAAGGAACCACCATGCAAACAAAGAGACTACCCACAGAATGGGAGAAGATCTTCACATGCCATACATCAGACAAGATATATAGCAAAATATATAAAGAGCTCACCGAACTCAACAACAAGAAAACAAATGACCCTATCCAAAAATGGGGAGAGGATATGAATAGAATATTCACTACAGAAGAGATCCAAAAGGCCAACAAACAAATGAAAAAAATCTTCCAAGTCATTGATTGTAAGAGAAATGCAAATAAAAACAACGTGATACCACTTCACTCCTGTGAGAATGTCATACACCAGAAAAGGTAGCAGTAACAAATGCTGGAAAGCTTGTACGGACAAAGGAACCCTCTTGCACTGCTGGTGCCAATGTCAGTTGGTCCAACCCCTGTGGAGAGCAGTCTGGAGAACTCTTAGAAGGCTAGAAATGGATCTACCCTATGAGCCTGCAATTCCTTTCCTGGGGATATATCCTAAGGAACCAAACAGACTCATCCAAATAGACTTGTGTATACCTATGTTCACAGCACAATTTGTAATAGCTAAAACCTGGAAGCAACCCAGGTGCCCAACAACAGATGAGTGGTTGAGTAAGTTTTGGTACATATACACAGTGGAATACTACTCAGCTATTAAAAATGGTGAATTCTTTTTTTTTTTTTACAGCTGCATTTAAAAAAATTGTATTTATTTATTTATTTTCCCTTTTGTTGCACTTGTTGTTTTTTATTATTGTTGTTGTTATTGATGTCGTCATTGTTAGGACAGAGAGAAATGGAGAGAGGAGGGGAAGACAGAGAGGGGGAGAGAAAGATAGACACCTGCAGACCTGCTTCACCGCCTGTGAAGCGACTCCCCTGCAGGTGGGGAGCTGGGGGGTCGAACAGGGATCCTTACGCTGGTCCTTGCTATTTGCGCCACGTGCGCTTAACCCGCTGCGCTACCGCCCAACCTCCGACATCTGCATCCCCCCCAACATCTGCATTTTTTTTTTATTTAAGAAAGGATTAATTAACAAAACCATAGGGTAGGAGGGGTACAACTCCACACAATTCCCACCGCCCCCCCAAAAAAAAATGGTGAATTCACCTTCTTTACCCCATCTTGGATGGAGCTTAAAGATATCATGTTAAGTGAGATAAGTCAGAAACAAAAGGATGACTATGGGATGATCTCACTCATAGAAGTTGAAAAACAAGATTAGAAGGGAAAACACTAAGCAGAACTTGGACTGGAGTTGGTGTACTGCATCAAAGTAAAAGGCTCCGGGGTGGGGGGTGGGGCAGTAGAATTCAGGTCCTGAACATGATGGCAGAGGAGGACCTAGTGGGGTTGTATTGTTATATGGAAATGCCATGCATGTACAAACTATTGTATTTTACTGTGGACTCTAAACTGTTAACCCCCCAATAAAGAAATAAAAAAGGGGAAAATAGTGATTTATAAAATTATAACTTAGTAGGGGTAAGGCTTCACACCACTTTCACCACCATAGTGTGTGCTCCATTTCCCCAAAGACAATCACCCGCATAATTCTCCTAAGTCCTTAGAAATAGGTGGATCTGTCTATCTTTTAAGTATAAGTGATAATTTGTGTCTATAATTAAAATAATTTATATTAACGTAGAATTGAAATAGAACATGTTATCCTACAGCACAGATTATACTATATTTTCCAATCACTTTTCCTTATTTTTGCTCATTCTGTCTGATATATAAGAGTTTATCTCTAGTGCTGGTGGAACATGTATACAATGGAATAGGTGTGATAGTGCTCACCATTCACAATGCTTTATGCTTTATGGTTGTTTAGGAAGATTCTCTTTCTCCTTCATTGTTTCTGGAAGTGGAGACCTGACTCTAGACTCTATAGTTCATAACTTGTACATTGTTGTTCTTAGCAGAATAGGACAAGAACTTGGGACCCACTGCCTTTTTTTCAGTGCTTTACTTGTGAGGTCCAGCTACCTCTCTCTTAATGATACATTTAAGTGGAATCTCATTTCAGCTGACACTTGAAGACAGAGTAGGCAGGGCCGGGCAGTAGCGCACCGAGTAAGTACACATAGTACCAAGCGCAAGAACCCGTGCAAGGATCCCAGGTTTGAGCCCGGGCTCCCTACCTATACCATCAGCTTTACAATCAGTGAAGTAGGTCTGCAGGTGTCTTTCTCCCTATCTTCCCCTCCCCTCTCAATTTCTCTCTGTCCTATTATAAAAAAAAAAAATCTAAAAGATGGCCACAGGAGCTGTGGATTTGTAATGCAGGCACCAAGCCCCAATGATAGCCCTGGAAGAAAAAAAAAAAAGAATAGGTTATATGTACATTTCAAATGCAGTGTTATGAGAAGGCAAGACACACATTATGAGGCTTGATTGACAGTCTCTTAGTAAGAAGCTGAAATTGGATAGTGTTGAATTATCACAAGACAGTGTTTATTATTCTGGGATAATGACATGGGAAGCAACTCCTCCAATCAGGTAAAGTGAGAGTGGTTTCCAGGAACCACCCAACAGATGGATAGTTTTTCCTCCTGAAGAGAAATAAGAAATCATCTGAGGCTACAGGGGAAAAATAAATCGTGGAGAGTCAGGTGGTAGTGTAGTGGATTAAGTGCATGTGGCACAAAGCTCAAGGACAGGCATAAGGATCCGGGTTCGAGCCCCCCCCCCCCCTCATCTGCAAGGGAGTCGCTTCACAGGCGGTGAAGCAGGTCTGCAGGTGTCTGTCTTTCTCTTTCCTTCTCTTGTCTTCCCCTCTTCTCTCCATTTCTCTGTCCTATCCAACAACAAAGACATCAATAACAACAACAACAACTACAACAACAATACAAAACAAGGGCAACAAAAGGGAAAATAAATAAATATAAAAAATAGCTCTTTCTCTCTACATCCCCCTCCTTTCTCAATTTCTCTCTGTCCTATCAAATAAATATGAATTAAAAAATAAATATATTTTTTAAAAAGTTGTGATTTAAGAAGTAATCACAACTTCACTGATGATGGGACAAAGGGGGTTAATTTTCCAAGGTAGGAGAAGAGAGAACTGACTGAAAGTTCTCAAAAGTCATTTTACAGAGTGGGTTGTTTGGGCTGGTGATCATAACAGAAAAAAGATTGTGTGCAAAGGAGGTTTATTGAAAGTCAAGGTCATAGGGAAGTTTGAAGAAACTAGTCTGAAGGCATGCCCCACACAGGGAAAAGAAGGTATGAGGGTTCCACATACTCACCAAGGTCCACCCAGAAACCAAGCTGACTTTACACAAGATCACAGCAAGCTAAAGCTGGATCAGGGCAGCTTCCCCAGCCCTCTCTTACAAGACTAGCTTCTTATCCCTTCTAAACTGCCAGGCTTTTGCCAACAGAAGTGATAGCTCAAGTCACAGAAATCATAGTGGGGAAGTGGGAGAGTAGGTCCCAGCACAATGCCTGCAGTGGCCACTAGTGGGAGTGCTTGCTTTGAGGTTTGAAAGCTTGTATTACTTTTAAACTTCATTTGGTATTTATTTAAGGGCAACTCTTCCTGTTCTTGGAAGCCTCTTACTGCCTAGGAAAAACACCGTGGGATTGATTCATGATTTTGAATTCATTCAAGTTGGGGCTGGAGCACAAGTTACATATACTAAGAAGTCAGCAACAGATTTTCAGAGGAATTGAGACAGAAAAGTTGTTATATGAATCCCCCAGAACAATGTGGTTAAGAGTAGGGAGCGTGGGGAGTCGGGCAGTAGCCCAGTGGGTTAAGTGCATGTGGAGCGAAGAGCAAGGACCAGTGTTAAGGACCCTGGTTCAAGCCCCCGGCTCCCTACCTGCAGGGGAGTCACTTCACAGGCAGTGAAGCAGGTCTGCAGGTGTCTATTTTTCTCTCCCCCTCTCTGTCTTCCCTGCCTCTCTCCATTTCTCTCAGTCCTAACAACAATGACATCAACAACAACAATAATAACTACAACAACAATGAAAAACGACAAGGGCAACAAAAGGGAGAATAAATAAATAAATATAAAAAATAATAAAATTTAAAAAAAAGAAAAAAAAAAGAGTAGGGAGCACATAGTTAAATGACCTCAGTTCACAGCTGACACTTAGTCACTTTTTGACCTTGGGACAGCCACATATATTCTTTATGCTTTTGTTTCCTTATTTGTACAGTAGGTATAAGAATAGAGCATACCAGGCATGGGAAGACATAATAGTTATGCAAATAGCTTTCATGTCTGAGGCTCTGGACTCCCAGGTTTAATCCTTAGCACCTCCATGAGCTAAAACTGAGCAGAGCTCTGAAAGAAGGAGGAAAATGAGGAGGAGAAAGAAGAGGAAAAGAAGAAACTTCAAAAATTATTATGAAAATTGGTTAACACACAGGAAACATGTAGAACTTTGCCAGGCAACATAGAATTATAAATATTAGCTATTAAAGGCTAGAACTTTTGTTACCTTTGCATAAACATGTGTGAGTGTCAGAAAGATTACTGTTCCAGAGGTGACATTAAAACTAAAGAACAGGGCAGGGGTAGGAGATAGCATAATGGTTATGCAAAGAGACTCTCATGCCTGAGGCTTCTAAGTCCCAGGTTCAGTCCCATGTACCATCATAAACCAGAGCTGAGTAGTGATCTGGAAAACAAACAAACAAAAAACTAAAAAAAGCAAGTTTTAGATAAATTCTCTCCCTTGTTAAAGTAGGGGAAAAATATGGTCTATGCTCTGTAGTCCAGATGAGAGAAATTCATGATCATTCTGCTGTTAGTTCTGCAGATTTCTTTTCTCTCTAGGGAAAGGTAGAATGTATGCACATCTGGCTGTGTAGACACTGGCAGGACATCCTAGCAGACAACAAAAATGCTGTTTCATTTCATTTATTTATTCCTTTATAATTTCCTTTAAAATATTTTTATTTATTTATTATTGGATAGAGACAGAAATTGAGAGGAGTGGGAGGGGGAGAGAGGGAAAGAGTCAGAGAGACACTTGAAACCCTACTTCACCTCTTATAAAACTTTCCCTTTGCAGGTAGGGGCTAAGGGCTTGAACCCAGGTCCTTCGGCACTGTAATGGGTATGCTTAAGCAGGTGCACCATTGCCTGGCCCCAAAATACTGTTTTAGACAAAATGATAATAATAATAAATAATAATAATTTTCTCTTAGGATTTTGTCCAAGAGCTTAATGTTGAAGGATTTCCTCTGCGCACCAGCAGGAGGCACTGTCTGCTGTGTAAACCCAGTAAAATGACCACATTTCACATTCAAGACATTGTGAATGTTTTGCTTTTTGTGGAAAAGATTGCTGGCCTGTCTTGTGAATTCAGTCTGAGTTTCACTGTTAGCTAATAGAAAAATCTTTTGCGGTTCCTTGCACATGACTTTAATCTGTATATTTGCAAAGGAAGAGGGAGTGGGAACAGATTTCTTTTTCCTCTCCTAGAAAAAAATCAAATGTTTGATTTTTGAACTCTGTGTAATGGTTTCCAAGTATTCAAAACAGAACCTAAAGCAGGGAATTTAACATTTAATTTGCATGTCAATGAATTATGTCACTTGTTCTTAATGATTTACAGTTAGCATTTAAAATGAATGACCACATTTGCACATTATACAACTGAACTAAATAATAGTCAAATATGAACAAGCAGATCAAGAATATATTTTTCAGGTGGTCCAAGAGGTGGCACAGTGGATGGAGCATTGAACCCTCAAGCGTGAGGTCCTGAGTTTGATCCCCGGCAGCGCATGTACCAGAGTGGGGTCTGGTTCTTTCTCTCCTCCTATCTTTCTCATTAATAAATAAATAATATATATATATATTTTTAAAAAAGAATATATTTTTCAGTTTTATAACTTTTGTATTTACTTATCATGTCACATAAATTATATGAAATATGATTTCCTAGTACTAGAAAGATAACTGAGGCTCCATCAATATGATGACTTTACATACAAAGAAGAAATAAATTATTATGAATACAGTACAGATATCACCTTGCTAAGGTGGAACTCACTCTCTCACATACACACATACATACACACATCAACTGGAGGTGTATAGTTTGGGTTTCTTTTTTATCTTTATCGGTCAGTTTTTAAAACTATAACTGATCCAATTTATGAAAAGTAAAGCCAATTAGATATTCTAAATCCAACTAAAACAGCATGAATGCAAAAAGAACTGTTAAGTTTTACAGACATCATTAAGTCTAGTAGGGTAGAAATTTTAGAGCATAAGGCTGATTTTTCTTGTTTTGGAAGATAACTGGAAGTTTGTGTTATTTCTGTTCTATATATTTTTTGTCTTCTGTTCTCTAGTATTTTGCTTTAATTACTAACAGACAATAAAACAGCAAAAATCTGAGTGACGGCATATGTGCAGAATTAATTATAAAAGTGAGAAAAATGTATGTCTTACCCCTTTCATGTAAATTTCTTTAATCTTAGTTATCAGCAGACCCCCCCTCCCCCCCAAAAGAGGTTTCTTCACTTGGGATCGGAAACTGGCAACTCGGTAACAACGGGGAAAGTTGTTGCAAAGTGTTAGTGAATGGATGTGTGGATAGCTCTGCAGTAGAGCATAGGACTAGTGTGCATGGGAACTGAGGTCAATCCCTTGCATTGTATATGTCAAAGATAAGTGATATTCTGGTCTCTCTCATCTCCCTCATTTATCTTATGAAAATTAATAAACAAATACAAATAAAACAAACCCAAAACTGTAAAAAAAGTGTCTACAGTCAACAATATTTATACCCCTTCCCATATCAGGGAGCTACTCTCTTGCCTGATCCAGCTTTCTGTTTCTTTTCCAGCCATGACATCATCTCCCAGACAATAACTTGGATTCACTCTCTTGTCAGCCACTAGGTTCCAGATGTTAGCAAGGTACCGACCAGACTTCCCTGGACAGACAACCCCACCAATCTGTCCTGGAGCTCCGATTCCCCAGAGCCCTACCCCACTAGGGAAAGAGAGAGAGAGGCAGGCTGGGAGTATGGATTGACCTGTCAATGCTCATGTTCAGTGGGGAAGCAATTACAGAAGCCAGACCTTCCATCTTCTGCATCCCACAATGACCTTGGGTCCATACTCCCAGAGGGTTAAAGAATAGGAACGCTATCAGGGGAGGGTATGGGATACAGAGCTCTGGTGGTGGGAACTGTGTGAAGCTTTACCCCTCTTATCTTCTGGTTTTGTCAATGTTTCCTTTTTATAAATAAATAAAAAAATTGTCAGTGATTGAATCACCCCTACCGCATTCCAGTTGTAGATTAGATGAAAAATATTTGTCTAGTTTTGGTGCATTGCTCAGCATTGTACCATATCTACAGGTCTGCATTAACAGCAGGGAAAGCAATGTCTACATAGTTAGTAAATGGCAAAAAGTGCTGTGTGAATGATATAAAAGAGAGCCAGGAGTTGGGGCACCCGGCCAAGTGTAAACATTACCATGAGCAAGGACCAGGGTTTAAGCTCCTGAAATCTCTTTTTCTCTCTCCCTTTCTATCTCTTCCTCTACCTCAATTTCTGTATTCTATTAAATAAAACAGAAAGGAGAAGAAAGAAAGAAAGAAAGAAAGAAAGAAAGAAAGAAAGAAAGAAAGAGAGAAAGATGCCTGCCTGGAACAGTGGATTCCTAGTGCCACCAAGCCCTATCAACAACCCTTATAGCAAAAAAAAAAAAAAAAAAAGTGGGGTAGAGAAAGAGAGAGAAGGAGAAGACTGTGTTTGTCCTTGTCAAAAGTGGCATCCTCAGTCAGATTATATGTGTAGCCAGGCATGACTGATGTTGAGCCTGGAACTGTGCTGTAAGTGTCCTCATGTGGGTAGCATGGCCCTATAACTTGTGGGGAGCTTATTGAACTTGATAGGGTTCAATACCATCAGTATTTTATGAATCACCATCTTATTTAGATTGGAAAGACAGCATAGCGGGGTAGATAGCATAATTGTTATGCAAACAGACTGTCATGCTTGAAGCTCCATGACCCCAGTTTTTTTCCATTTCTCTCTGTCCTATCCAACAATAACGACATCAGTAACAACAACAATAACTACAACAATGAAACAAGGGCAACAAAAGGGAAAAATTAGAAAATACCAATTCAGAGTTCTCACTTCAGAGATAGATAATACTACTTAAATCTGCATGAAAGGGATGTTACAAATAAGTATTCACTGGAATAAAATGAGTGATTTCTAAGGTATATGACCGGCTAAAAAGGTCATACAGATATCTTTAGTCTTTTATGAAACTGAAGAAAATGAACCTAACAACAAGTGAAGCAGTACAAAGTGTTCAAAGTGATACCTTACTTCTAGAACTAGTTTAAGTCATTTGCGTCTCCTCTTTGGAAGATTTCTTGACCTTGTCTTCAAAATATTGCTAGATTTGTTTTGGAAGTACCCACAGTATGTTTTTATAGCGTTTTCTTAGTCACCTTAGGCTGCTATTAAAAAAAAATTGAAGGGAGTAGGTAACTTAGACAATAGACATTATTTCTCATAATTCTGCAGGCTGGGTGTCCAAGATTAGACTGATCTCAAAGCTGGGTCCTGGTGAGAAAGCTCTTCTTGACTTGTAGATGGCAGGCATCTTCCTGTATCCTGACATGACACAGAGAGTGGGAAAGAGAGAGGAGCAGAGTGGACACAAGTATTTCTCTTATCAGCACACCAGTGCCACAATGGGTATCCATCCTCATGACTTCATTTAAATTTAATTTTCTCCCAAATCATTAACCTTTGAATATCATTACTTTGTGGGCTAAGGCATAATCTAAGTGAAGATTTTAAGTTTGCACGATAGATTTATGACTTTTTCTGTAGCTGCTTGTAAATAAATATTTGCATGTGTGACTCAATTCAGTTCAAGTTGTTTTCATTTAACATACAATCTGGAGGCCAGGTGGTAGGGAGGAGACATAGATACCTCAGTTCTCTAGTTGTTATTGTGACCCTTGGGAGATACTGCTTTGAATATAACTTTATTCTGAATCTTTTCTTAGCTTCTAGCTAGAGAAGCAGTTCTTCTCAACTGGATTTTATTTTTTCATCAATAAATTCAAGTCATCTAAACTTGTGAAATCCTTTTAATTATATATGTGAAGAACTTCAAATGCTTTCTTGAGATATTTCTTTACACAGAGGTTTTATTAATTATTACCCAGAGTTCTGAACCACAGGATGGTTCAAGATGATCTCAGCAAGGAATTGGGTGGCACTGAAAACTGTCCTTATTGATATGTAGAAGGAAAGCAGATAATTCATTATTTTATAATGACTCAGATTTTCCCAGGATGAAGTTTAACTACAGAGTTTACTTTTTATCGACATACTGGATAACACAGATGGGCATTCTTTTTTTTTCTTTTGCCTCCAGGGTTATTGCTGGGGCTCAGTGCCTGCACCATGAATCCACTGCTCCTGGAGGCCATCCCCCCACTTTTATTGCCCTTGTTGTTGTAGCCCTGTTGTGGTTATTATTGTCATTGTTGATGTTGTTCGTTGTTGGATAGGACAGAGAGAAATAGAGAGAGGAAGGGAAGACAGAGAAAGATAGACACCTGCACACCTGCTTCACCTGTGAAGTGACTCCCCTGCAGGTGGGGAGCCGCGGGCTCAAACTGGGATCCTTATGCCGGTTTTTGCACTTTGTGCCACGTGCCACTTGACCCCCAGATGGGCATTCTTTTTCTTTTTTTTTGATATTTATTTATTTATTCCCTTTTGTTGCCCTAGTTGTCTTCTTGTTGTAGTTATTATTGTTGTCGTTGTTGTTCTTAAGTACTGCAATGCCCATAGAAAATATTACTTATGGGGTCAGGTGGTGGCACACCTGGTAGAGTATACATGTTACAATGAGAGCAGTCCCCATCTTCAGGGGGAAAACTTCAAGAATGGTGGAACAGTTAGGTGTCTCTCTCTCTCACACACACATACACACGTTTAAAGAATTTTTTTATCACTTTTTATTTTTAAAAATCTTTTATTTATTTATTATTAGACAGAGACAAAGAGAAATTGAGAGAAGAGGGGGTGGCAGAGAAGGAATGAGACAGAGAGACACACCTGCAGCCCTGCTTCACCACTTGTGAAGCTTTCCCCTTGAAGGTGGGAACCAGGGGTTCAAACCTGGGTCTTTGTGCACTGTAATGTGTGTACTTAACCAGGTGTGCCACCACCTGGCCCCTCTCTCACATTTTCTTTAAGATTTCTTTCAATTATTATTTTTCCTTTTGTTGCCCTTGTTTTATTGTTGATGTCGTCATTGTTGGATAGGACAGAGAGAAATGGAGAGAGGAGGGGAAGACAGAGAGGGGGAGAGAAAGACAGACACCTGCAGACCTGCTTCACTGCCTGTGAAAGGACTTTTCTGCTGGTGGGGAGCCAGGGGCTTGAACCAGAATACTTAAGCTGGTCCTTGCGCTTTGCACCACGAGCACTTAACCCGCTGCGCTACCACCGGACTCCCCTCTCTCAGACTTTCTATCTCTCCTTTCCCTCTCTAGTTCTATTTTCTGTCTCTATCCAATAAATAAAACAAAAACATAAATGACTTAAATTAAAAAAGTAAGAAAAAATAATTTATTTACATTTTTTACATTCATGAAGACATTTTATGTGTTGTTTACAGGTTTATGATTTTTGTATGGTGACCATAGTTTATCTTTTATTGATAATTTTTTTTAAACAATGATGCAAATTACTTTGTTGACTGAAGCGACTGTGTGTTTGGAATGTAGAATTTATAGTGGGAGTCTTTCTTTTCCTTTCTCTCTCTTTCGGCCACCAGGGCTTTCACTGGGGCTTGGTGCCCACACAATGAACCCCTCTACTTCCAGCAACCTTTTTTACTTTCTTTCTCTCTTGAGAGAGACAGAAATTGAGAGGGAAGGGGGAGATGGAGAGGAAGAGTGAGAGAGAGAAAGAGACACATGACATTTCCCCCTCCTGCAGGTGGGGGTCAGGGGTGTGAATCTGGATTCTTGTCTTTGTAATTACTGTGTGTACTCTTGCAAGTGCACCACCACCTGGCTCCTTTAGTAGGAATTTTAAGAGTAAAGGAATGAAATGGATGAGTTTCAAAGCACAGATTGGTTAGAATTAATGGAATATGCCTTAGAGACTAGTTTCTATTAGATTCAAAACTTTGTCTATTACTTTGTCTATTAAAATCACTTTACAAAAGACTGTGTAAAGTGACACGGATAATTAGGAACTGTAGATTTTATTTGGTTTTAGTTTGCTTTGTTTAAGAGGAATCATGACTTTCTTCCTCCCCAGAACACCGTTCAGCCCGTCCTTTGGTGGTGTCAAGGGTTAAACCTGGGACCTCTTGCATGCAAACCCTGTGTACTACCACTGAACTATTTCTCCAGCCCCCTTGAAGAGAATTTCCTTTTTTTTAAATTTATCATCTTTATTTATTAGATAGAGACAGTCAAAAATCAAGAGGATAGGGAGAGAGACAGAGACATACCAGCAGACCTGCTTCACCACTCACAAAGCTTACCCCTGCAGGTGGGGACTGGGTAGGGGGTGGAACCCCAGTCCTTACGCATTGTAACATGTGCGCTCAAGCAGGTGCACCACTACCTGGCTTCTGAAGAGAATTTTCTTGAAGTATTCTGAAGCATTAGATCACTAGCCAGGCAAGTTCTTATCTAACAAAAATTAATTTTCCTTTCTCTACATTGAAAGCTTGTTCATGTACCCAGAGATCCTGCTTGCTAGTAAAGAAATAGATCAATTGATTTGATTTTAATTTCAATAGTATATTGAAATTAATATACATATATATATATATATATATATATATATATATTTGTCCCCTCCCCTGCCACTGGGGTTATCACTGTGACTAAGTGCCTGTATGACTCCACTTTTCCTGGTAATTTTTTTCTTTTCACTCAATAGAACAGAGACAAATTGGAAGGGGAGATAGATAGATAGATAGATAGATAGATAGATAGATAGATAGATAGATAGAAATAGATAGAGAGTGAGAGAGTGAGAGATCTACAGACCTGAGTCACTGCTCGTGAAGCAGCCCTGTGGAAGGTGGGGAGTGGGGGCTCAAACCTGGGTCCTTGAGTAAATCCTTGCACAAACTACAATGTGCATTTAACCGGGTGTGCCACTGCCCAGCTCCTGTGATTTTTTAATAGAGGATGAGAGAGAGAGAGAGAGAGAGAGAGAGGCTTGCAACACTACTCGACCACTAAAAACTGCTTCCAAGCCTCACAGGTGGGAGCCAGGAGCTTGAACCTGGGTCCTGCAGCATCGTGACATATGCCCTCCACTGGGTGTGTCATTGTCTGGCTCCTACTACACCTTCTGATTTTATTTTATTTTAAACAATTTTTTATTTATAAAAAGGAAGCATTGACTAAACCATAGGATAAGAGGGGTACAACTCCACACAGTTCCCACCACCAGATCTCCGTATCCCATCCCCTCCCCTGATAGCTTTCCTATTCTTTATCCCTCTGGGAGTATGGACCCATGGTCATTGTGGGATGCAGAAGGTGGAAGGTCTGGCTTCTGTAGTTGCTTCCCTACTGAGACTTTCTGATTTTAAACCTAAGGCCTCTTCCAGACTAGTTCATGTAAGTTTGTGATATTCTCAACCATGGAAAATTGTGGTATATCAATTTCATTTTTTGTTAATGCTTCCCTGATTTAAGTGACAAGTGATACAGCGATAAGTGATAGAGGGAATGACATCACAACACCTCCAATGCAGTGTGTGTGTGTGTGTGTGTGTGTGTGGTGTAGACTTGAAACTGCGTCATGTACATGGCGAAGCAGGCACACTATGCAGGTGAACTATGTTGCCAGGCCAAGCAGAGATTATTTTTTAGCTTTGTCTCAGTTCTTAATATTATATCATTAGGTATGGATTATCAGTGTTCAGTTATCATTATTTAATATCATTTAATCTATCAGCTTCAAAAACACTTTCAAATTGGAAACCTTCCTTTTTCCAAAGGCTAAAGAGGATATCAAATGAATATGTTTCATTTAAGTCAAGTGTTCCTCTAGTTTAAGGTAATATGCTAAATGTTCTAAACAACAACCAAAGATGTGTTGCTTTTTTATTTTAAATCTACTGTTGAACCTTTTTGCCTTATGCAATATTTTCTCAGAATTTGAACCTAGCTACCTCTCTTTGATATTTAAAAATTGAAAATTTCTTTTCAAGGTTGTCCTTGAATTCGTTTTTATTTGTTTCTGCATTCTTGTTTTGCACCTTAACTTCAATTTCAGTTTGCTTCTCTTTTCTTGTTATCTTTCCATTTAAAATAAACCCTTTCTCCTCTAGAATACTCCTCTATTCTAACCCCCAAGACTCATTATTTCATTTCTTGAACTATATTTATTTGAGGACTTTGAGAAAGTTTATTATCTGCAGGATTCTTGTAGCTTCAAAAGTCTTTTGATCCAATGACAATTACAAACTCTTCAGTGGCATAATCTGACCTTTTATTACTTCTTCTTCAGTGCCATGTAGCACTGAAGTACAGAACTCAAGTACAGAACCACTTACATAGACTTTGCACTTTCCCCTCTGAGTAGCAAGATTCTTCTCTATTTTTTAAAAAAATGTGTTTTGTTAGTTATTTAATAATGGTTCACAAGATCATAAGATTACAAGTGAATTGTTTCACACCTCACCCAACACCACAGTTTGTTGTTGTTGTGGCCAGGTGTCTGGCTGCACCGCGGAGAAGAGAGAGGAAGTCCGGAGCAAGGGGGTACACAAATCTTTATTATAGGATGGGGGGGGGTGGCTCAGGCCATGTGGAGTCAGCCGACAATGGCCATCCCCACTACCTGACCACGGGGCGAGAGAAGGGAGAGAGATCTGCGAGAGGGGGATCCGAGAGCCCAGAGAGGGGGGGTGAGGGAGGCTTTTATTGGGCAACAACCAGGGGTGATGTGTGGGGCCAGGACTGGTTGAAGGGGGCACTGCTAGGATTTTGCGGGGCGTGGTAAAACCTGGGGGCAGAGACTGCATCAGAATAATTCCTCAGTGTCATCTCTTCCTTTCCCTTTATATCTAAATGGACACAATAAAGAAAAATGGAATGGAGCAGGCTTAAATGTTATTAAAGAGTGCCGTGCTCAGGTGGGAAGATGTAGGACTTTCTGTGGAGGAGGGAAGGCTTAAATGGCTGCCAACCTTGTGAGATTTATGCGTCCTCCTGTACTCAACCCCTCTTTAGAGAGAGAGACTTACCTGGAGGGACTCATCTCATAGGTTTAAGCGCAGCCTGCTCAACCATCTCTTCACAATATCTCTACATCTTTTCTATCTTTCTATCTAGTAATAGCATAAGATGGTTCAAAGTCTGTTAAAGACTATCATGGAGCAAAACCTTTTGGGTATAAACCTAAATGATATAACAAAACAGGAAGGGACAAGCAGGGGAGTAGTAAAAGCCAGTGTGAAGTGAAGGGAAGGACTGGTGTGTAAAGGAACATTCCCTGCTTGGGGGGGGAGGGGCAAGGGTACATAATGAGGGGGAGGTGGGAGGGCATGACCCACCAAACAGAGGGGCTATTTGGCATTGTATAGTCCTCAAGGCAACAGTCTGTAAAGTCTATGAATTACTCAGGATCAGTCTATAAAAAACCAGCAGCGTGAAGGGAAATAAGCTGCTTTAAAATTGTGTAAAATGGCTATAGGGTATGCCAGAAAGTCTGATACAAGTCTCAGTCCGAAGTAGATGGCTAGGGGAAGAACTGGCAGGGGATGCAACGCTGCATGAGGGAGGTCAGCTGCTGGAATTTTGCTTTTCTGTAGATAGCCAGCTGAAACTGCCAACACGTGACAGGCAGGTCAGAAGCAGGAATGGCAAGCAGGCATTAAGAAAGTTCTGTCCTTGGAGTCTGTGTATCAGGTTCTTCAGATCGCGTTAAGTGACATCTAGGGTTTCGGGAGGTGTGCCACTGTAGTCATGCCGTCTAGTGGGTGACGTCTTGGTGTGCAGGGGTTCAGATGGTTTTTCTGGGATTCCTTTGAAAGAAACACAAACAATCTGCTTCTCATGGTTAATCTGAACTTGTAACAAGTTATAGGTTTGTTATAGTTGATACCTCGATGATTATAATTGGTTTAAAATCTCTTTATGATTTTATTTAAAGGTCATCTAATGTGACCTCCTGTAGCAGTCTCTACCACAGGATCTTGAGACCAATTTTAGCTAAAATATGTATTTTAAACAGACTCAAATTGCTTAGAGAGTTAACGCATTTTTGTGATAATGATTTTAACGTTTACAGTGCCAGATTAATGCCAGATCTGTTGTGGATTAATTTCCACAAGATAGTTTACAGGGCACCTTTGGGGGCCCTTCAAAGGTGTCCTGTATATAAAATTTATATATTTTAGTTTTGGGAATGTATAGTCACGTTAAACATTTAGACTTTTACCTAAATAGTTAGTTACCTTAACAAATTAATATTTACCTTGTCTGGTAATAGTGTAGCTGTAGGGTTACACTTTTGACCATTAAGTTAGTGTTACCAAACTTGAGACATACCCATAAACATTTAGTTATAACACACTGGAGGAAAAAGAACTTTTGTTATAAAAGCATATTATTTTTTTTAAAAAAATTTATATCCGTCATTAGTCACACAGTTTAAGACTAAACACTTACATATATACCAAAACTACATATAAAAAGTCAAAAGAGGGAGAAAAACAAAAATTTTGGAATGTTTCTGGATGTCTCCAGAAACTTTGGCTGCGTCCAGCATTTTTATATAAAGCCAATTACCTTTTAGAGTACTCCAAGCAGATGGGTCATGCAAAAAAAAATATTTTGTCATTCAACACACTCACTCACAAAAACAGCTGGCCAGTTATAACATAAGACATTCAGGGAAAGGGTAGGAGAGAGGTCTCTGTGAGCCAGATTTTGTAGGTACTGCCGTGTCGTATTATGGGTCCTGGGATGTATCCTGCATCTGGTCCTCTTGTAGTATTTCTTGTTTTCAGGGATAACAGCACCATCCTGCGGGTATTGTCGGACATGGCGGGCAGGAACCCAGACAGGTTTAGAGAAATTTTGAGGGAAAACATATGCGAAACCCCTTCTCATGGTCAATAGTGGGTCAGGTCCTTTCCAAATTTTATCGAGTGGGTCTCTCCATTTGACCTTAATAGATGGGAGGGTAGATGGTGTTTGCCAGTGAAGAATGATAGGAGGTAGGTCCGAGTTATTGTAAATATTAAAGAGATTTAACGTAGTTAAGGCTTTTGCTAGCTGGATATTGGGGGGATATGTTCCTCCTTTAATTTTATTTAGTTGAGCCTTAAGGGTTTGATGGGCCCTCTCGACAATGCCTTGTCCCTGTGGATTATAGGGAATGCCTGTGGTATGAGTAATGTTCCAGAGGGAACAAAAATCTTTAAACTGTTTGCTGGTAAACACTGGTCCATGGTCAGTTTTCAGTTGAAGAGGTAAACCCATCACAGCAAAACAGGAGAGCATATGGCTTTTAAGCTTTTTAGTGCTTTCTCCTGTCTGAGCTGTAGCCCACATAAATTTAGAAAAGGTATCAATTGAGACAAACACATATTTTTGTTTGCCAAAGTTTGGTATGTGGGTGACATCAATTTGCCAAATAGCATTAGCTTTTAAACCTCGGGGGTTAACCCCAAGGGTCTGGATAGCAGGTGTCTTTATGAGACTTGCACAAGAAGAGCATGTAGCGAGGATATGTTTTAACTGTGGTACAGGAACATCAGGAAATCGAGCTCGAAGGCCTTTAATATTAACATGGGTTAGAGAATGAAAATTAGCAGGATAAGAGACAGAGACTGGGAAAGTTCCTGTGCAGGCAAGGCGGTCAACTGCGGCATTCCCTTCGGACAGGGAACCAGGAAGAGGGCTGTGGGAACGAAGGTGTTGAATATACAGTGGTTGGGTTCAAGAACAGAGCATAGAGGCGATTTGAATCAAGAGAGGGGAAAGTGGGTTGTCATCAATTTTCACATAAGAATGAGCAAGCCATGGAAGTAAGTTAACAGTATACACACTGTCAGAAAAAAGGTTGAAGGATTCTGGTACAGCTTTTAATGCAAGGAAAACAGCATAAAATTCTTTGTACTGAGGGGAATTCTCAGGAAGCTCAGTAAAGAGAGGTTTAGGAGATTGTTTGTCTGGGTAATATATAAGGGCAGCAGCTCCCTTTTTTCTGCCATCAGTAAAGATTGTAGGAGCAGAGGGAATGGGATCCTGAGAGAAAAGTTTAGGTGCTAGTAGAGGCAGAAGAGGTAAAGAAGCTATCAATTTATTAGAAGGAAAATGGTTATCTATTTGTCCTGGAAACCCCACGAAGCTTATGGCAAAGCGGGAATGATGGCGTATAAGCCACTCTGTATCTGTGAGAGAAAAGGGCAGAATAATTAAATCCAGTTCTTTCCCTAAGACCTGCACAGACCTATTTCTCCCTTGGCGAACCACGAATGCTAACGCATCTATCTCAGTGAGGAGTCTTGGAGCTCCTCCTACTGGCATGTGAAGCCACTTGAGAACCCCATGGTCTTGCCACAATGCCCCTACTACTGTGGGGGGTGGAGTTGAAGATTAGAAGGTTTACCGGAGAGGAGGGGGAGAATTGAACAAGGTGCATGTCCTGGAGGGCCTGGTTAACCCTCTCCAATGCCGAGGAGGCCTCAGGAGTTAACTTACGTTTTGAAGAGGGCTGTTTGTTTCCTTTCAACAGGTCAAACAGTGGTTGGAGGCAGCTTGTAGGCAGATAGAGATACTGCCTAAGCCAATTTAAATTTCCTAGAAAACTTTGTAATGAAGCAAGAGTAAGGTTAGAAGGGAAGGTGACATTAGGTTTTAAGGGATGAATTTGCGTTTGAGAAATCTCTGAACCTAGGAAGGATATTGGAGGGATTAGCTGTATCTTCTCAGGGGTTACATTAAGGCCGCTTTTCTTTAATGCAGGAATGAGAAAATCACGTAAGGCATAGAGATCTGTATCTGATTTTCCCCATATTAAAATATCATCTGTATAATGAAAAACATGAAGGCCCTTATGAATATATGGGAAAAGGGCAGATTTAACAGCCTCCTGACAAATTGTAGGACTATTGGCCATACCCTGTGGTAGCACCACCCATTCAAATCTATCAGCAGGGCTGGCGTTATTAATAGAAGGAACAGAGAAGGCAAAACGTTTACAATCTTGCGGATGCAAGGGGATAGAGAAAAAACAATCTTGTATATCAATAGCTATGACTGGAATTCCCGTGGGAATTGCAGAAGCAAGAGGCAAACCCCTTTGGGGGGAGCCCCAGACCTGCATGGTTTTATTTACTGCACGGAGATCTTGAAGAAGGCACCATTTTCCTGTGCGCTTTTTAATCACAAAGACAGGAGTATTCCATGGGCTTCAAGAATGATGAATGTGTCCCAATGACAACTGCTCTCAGACGAGCTCTTTTGAAATTTCTAGTTTATCCCTAGGTAAAGGCCACTGTTCCACCCAGACAGGCTCATTAGAAAGCCAGCTTAAGCGTGGTGTTTGGCTACGAACAGTGGCATTTAGTATTGGGGGTGCTAATTAGACCTGGTCTTGCAGAAGCGAGTGTTACACTCTGCAGAAGCATCTGTGGACATCCTAACATCAAGACATTCCAGAAGATCCCTTCTCAGTAGGTTGGTGCTAATATTAGCTACCAAAGGGCGGAAGTGTCTGGTAGAGCCTTCCAGGTCTTCCCACATGAGTGAATCTCCTATGCGAAATGATGGGGTCATCCCTCCTACTCCATGTATACTGGGTTCAGGAAGGAGTTCCCAATCTTGGGGAACCTCTTCTTGCCTTAAAATCATCTTTTCTGCCCCCGTGTCAATCAAAAATTTAAAAGGAATATTGCCAATCTTTACTGTCATAGAAGGGTGACCCTGTTCTAAACCAGGAGTGGTCCACAAAATCTCAGGCCCCGAATTTGTACCATTCAGGGGTGAACCATCTTTATGAAATTGGGACCAACAATCTCTCTTCCAATGAAACCCCTTATGACATTTTGGACAAACAGTACGTGGCCTCTGGCTCCCTGACTGAAAGCGGGGTTGCTCTGACTGGAGGCGTGGCTTCCCTGACTGGAGGCATGGTTGCAGCTTATCAGGACATTGGTTATGCCAATGTTCTTGGCGACCGCACTGAAAGCAGGCCCCGTTTTGATTACGTGGGGTAACTGCATAAACCTGTGTCATAGCGGGTGCCCCATAATTGCCTGATGTAAGTTCCTGTGTCGCTAAAATCCAATTATCTGGGTGTAGGTGTTTAAGATTAAGGCATACCTGACAAAATTGTGGTGTCATGCCTTCCCAGACAATAGAGTGCAGGAGTAGTGAGCGGACGTCAGGATTATAAACCTCTCTCTCTAAGCTTGTCTTCACCCTTGAGATGAAGTTCACCAATGATTCATCAGTGTCTTGGCTAAGAGAGTTAATGGGAACTGGCGAATCTACATCGGGTGGGGTCACCCTTTCCCATGCTTGTGTTGTGCAGATGCGTACCTGTTCAAAATAACCAGTTGGAAACCTGGCTTCTGCCTGCTGAGCTCCTGCTCCAAACAAAGCATCAGAATTCCATTCTCATAAGCTCCTGTTCCAAACAAACCATCAGAATTCCATTCTACCTGTTTGTTACTATTTTCCTGCGACTGTCTAGAGCACTCATCGCGGAAGCATGCCTTCCACTGTAGATAGAGTGGGTCTGGGAGTGCAGCACGAGCCAGGTCTTTCCTATCCTGGGGCGTGTTAAGATGCTGGTAAACACTCCTTAAAACGAACTTGGTCCATGAAGCGTGAATCTCATCCTCCCTGACTGCTTGTCTGAGTTGTCTGAGCTCTTTAGAGGTGTATGGCTGCCACGGCTGAGGGTTTTGTTTAGAAGGGGCCACGTTTACTGGGAAGGTGTGGATTTGGTCCGATGGCATGGGAGAGGGAGCTACAGAAGTGGAAGGTGCCGTGGAAACTGCTATAGTGGCTGCAGGGGAAACTGAATGCATATCTACGAGGACGGAGCTCTCAGGGCGGACTGCACATGGTTTAAAGTCCTTAAATGCTGAAAAAATATCCTTTAACTCTCGTATCTCAGCCACAAGGTCCCTTAATGATGATGTATCAGCAGGGGGTGTGGTCAGAGCCTCAGGAGAAGCTGAAAGCTGGGCGGCAGGGGGCAGGCTCAGAGGAGGAGCGTCCGAACACGTGTACGTGTCTGTGGGAACGGAATTTTTGGGTCTAGCCGCTGATCACATAGGGCATCTAAGTCTTAAGCACATGTGCTTTAACTCTCGTATCTCAACCTCAAGGTTGCGTATCCTCAAGGCAGACCACGTTGTACATATCTTGTAAGTCGCGATTATAGCTATGAGAACCCACAGTGTAGTGAAAATTAAACCGTCTCTGAGAGCGCGAATCTGTCCCAGGACAGAAGGAGATAATGACTGGGACACCTCCTCATAAAAAGAAAAATTTCCCATGGTGGAGGGAAACGTGGGGCCACAGAGGTGTGTGGATGCCACTTACCTGTGTCTGGGCAGCTTTCAGGGACCTCAGGCCAGGCCGTCCAGCAACACGATGGGCTCCAGATGTTGTTGTTGTGGCCAGGTGTCGGGCTGCACTGCGGAGAAGAGAGAGGAAGTCCGGAGCAAGTGGGTACACAAATCTTTATTTTAGGATGGGGGGGGGGTGGCTCAGGCCACGTGGAGTCAATGGCCATCCCCACTACCTGACCACGGGGTGAGAGAAGGGAGAGAGATCTGCGAAAGGGGGAGCCGAGAGCCCAGAGAGAGGGGGGGTGAGGAGGCTTTTATTGGGCGACAACCAGGGGTGACGTGTGGGGCCAGGATTGGTTGAAGGGGGCACTGCTAGGATTTCGCGGGGCGTGGTAAAACCTGGGGGCGGAGACTGCATCAGAATAACTCCTCAGTGTCAACAGTTCTGTGCTATTTGAGACTGGTGTCCTTCAAGTGTCCTTCTGAACCCTGTAACTATTTCCAAGTTTTCCATTTTCCTATCAAATGAATCTTTGAAGTGACAGATTTCTTATGTAATCCTTTTCTCCATATAAAGTTGAGAGTTTTGTATTTCTTCAACTTTCCTAGCTCATAGGACTCTTCCATTCCACATCAGGTGGTGCACTTCCTAACAAAGTCACAGAACCTGGATACAGACCAGGGCCCATGAGACGGAACACATGTGCACATGTATGCATAAGTTAAAGGAAAATATATACCTTAATGTAAAAATGCACAATAGTTTGTGGTGACTCAATAAGTGCAGCAAGCAAACAGAAAGACCTAAAAAAAGATACGTTCTGTATTAGGTACCATAAAGTACTTAATCAAATAGTTTCCTCCTCACCTACTTCCTGTTTCACTTTCCTCAATCAGTCCAGGGCTAACCTTGTCAGACAAGGTAAGGACTATAAAAGCTGGATAGGGGCATGAGACTGGCACACTTTAACTCTTTTGGCTCCTTTGCTTGTCCCTATCTGTTCTTCCTTCTCAATTTAAATTTATGAGTGAGATTATCCCATAGTCCTCTTTCTCTTTCTGATTTACCTCACATAACATAATTTCTTCTAATTCCATCCAAGATGGGTCCCACTTAACTCCTCTCCCTCTTCTCTCCCTCTCCTCTTCCCCTCCCCCCACCCCTCCCCCCCTCCTCACCCTCCATCTTCTTTTAATGCCACTCAGTCCCTGAGTGATTCCCCACAAGACCTTTTAAATCTGCCATGCGAATTTGAAGTGTTTGCAAATATGGCACCCACTGGCAATGTGTTGCATTTCTGCTTCATTCCTCCTCTCCTGCTCCTTCTGTCCATGAGCAATATCTAACCTTCAGATAGTAATGTTCTTTTTTTTAACTAGAAATTCTAGCTGTTCTCTGATGAAATTCATTGAGTAATTTTGTTGTAGTATTTGATTTCTGGGGGAGAGCCAACTTTCCATGACTAGGTCACCATAACTCTGTCTCAGAAGTCTCCTGACCAGCTTTTTTTTTTTTCTTTTTTCATATTTCTAGGTTTTGTTTTTAAATGAAGTTCATTATTAATTATCCCTCCTTGTAAATGTGTATGCATCTTATCAAATTTCATTGGCTGTCTTTATTTAAAGGTCTAATATGATGTTTTAGTCAGCTAGGGACTAGGTCATTTAATTGACAGTCACTTGTCACTGTTCCAGAGGGTGGGAATTCTAAGGTTAAAGAGCCAGCAGACTCAGTGTCTGTTGAGAATCTTTTTACATTTATATGTCTGTTTTCTTGCTGATTTTCACTTAGCATAGGTAGGAGAGGTGTTCCTACTTCTTTAAAGGTTTTTTTTATTTTTAAGATTTTGTTTATTTATTAATGAGAAAGATAGGAGGAGAGAGAGAAAGAACCAGACATCACTCTGGTACATGTGCTGCTGGGGATTGAACTCAGGACCTCATGCTTAAGAATACAATGCTTTATCCACTGTACCACCTCCCACAGCCACACTTTCTCTAAGTTCTTAAAAGGGTACTGAAACCTATCACTGGGGCTCCAGCTTTATACTTTTATCTAAAGCACCTTACCTCTCAGTGTCACCCACCTCCAGATATCATCATATTGGAGATTAAGGCTTCAACATATACATCTTGAAGAAATATTTAGTTTATAGCAGAGACTTATGTCATAGTCTTTGCTTTATTGGAAGCTTCCCTATTGTTTAGCTCTCTGGGAGTATGGACCAAAATTCTTTTATGGGGGTGCAGAAGGTGGGAGTTCTGGCTTTTCTAATTGCTTCTTCACTGTGCATGGGTACTGGCAACTCAATCCATACTCCGAGTCTCTTTTTATCTTTCCCTAGTGGGGTACAGCTTTGGGGAGGTGGGATTCCAGGACTCATTGGTGAGATTGTCTGGCCAAGGATGTCAGGTTGGCGTCATGGTAGCATCTGCAACTTGGTGGCTGAAGGGAGCCTGTTGAACCTCTGTATCCTTGTCAGTCTGACCTCATAGTTCATGGTGACAGCTGAGAACATTCTAGACTGCACTCATTCCAGGACCCATCTTTTATCTTATGGCACCCTGATGTGTGCATTATAGCCTCCTCAACTGCCCAGATTACTTGGCCTCTTCAGGTCCCTGTTTTGTTTCCTAGAGTAACAAAGAGGCAGCAGTGTTAAAACTAGCTAATAAATCATGTGACCATCTGTAGTACAGAGTTTATTGAAAAAGACTAGAATTACATACATTTCCCTAGATGCCTCCTGAGTCCTGACATTTCCTTCATCAGATAAGTAATTTGATTCAAGGCTCTGGGAAGTGAGATAAATAAGATATTAATAAGATTGATTTATGCAAAGGAAGCCACAACAATGAATATATTGTACATTATGCAAAAGAGAGTCACTTGGAATCTTAATTACAATGGTTGTATATTAAGGCACATAGTAATGGCAATATCTTGTATTAAGCATGTAGCTCCAAAGACATCCAGTGGTAAAATGCAGTTTTAAAATAAAAAAAAATTTAAAACAATTTAAAAACTATCATACCTAAATTGTTATGAACTTGCACATTTTTTTTTAACGTAAGAAGTGTGACAAGATGACAAGCAGTAGGAGCTGGGCTTATTTGATATGTGACTTTCAGCCTCACAGCACACCTTATATGCCTCAGTGAGGAGATAGCCTTCTCTGTTTCAACAGGGCTCACATCCCATTTGGGAACAAGACAGCCATTAATGCACAGCTGTTAGCGGCTCTGGAATAAATAGATGTGGAGCCAAACATCTTCACTGTTGTCTTTTCTGTGAAACAGCAGAGAAATTTCATACTTTGCTACTATGATAGTAATGGCAATAGCCCTTTTGATCCACTTAGTTATTTAGTTTACAAAGTGTCTAATTATTTAGAATAACAATAGCTACCATTTATTTACTGCCCTGTGTGTGTGTGTGTTGTGTGTGTGTGTGTCACTTTTTTAAGTGCATTCATTTCCCATTTCCAGATGAAAAATTTAGCTGTGAGAGATTAAATATTTAGACACGATCATGTAACTATTAAGTCAGAGCTGACATCCCAGTGACAAAGGGAAGTCAGTAGTCAAAAGACTGTGTGTGTTTTATGTCTCATCTGAAGTCACACAAAATTTATCCTGATTTAAATAATCATAGTTGTTCCATAGCATTCTCCCAAAGAGTTAAATACTATGATTTGAAAAGTAATGTTTATCTAAAGAGAAAAGCAAGGGGGAAAAAAACCTTTTCTGGCTTTTTCCCTCTGTATTTGCTTAGTTATTTTCCATATCTTTCATATTCCCATTTACTACTACCTTAAAGCCTGTTAGTCTTTTAAAAATATTCTTTCTTTATTTATTTTTGATAGAGAAATGCAGAGAGAGAGAATGACCAGAGCACTGCTCAACTCTGGTTTATGGTGATGCTGGGGATTGAGCCTGGGAACCGAGATTCATGCATGAAAGATTATTATTATTATTGTTATTATTATTACCTCCAGGGTTATCACTGGGACTCAGTGCCAGCACTGTGAATCCATTGCTTCTGTGGCCAGATTTTTTTTTTTGGATTGGACAGAGAAATTGAGAGGGGAGGGGACAGTAGAGAGGGGGAGAGAAAGATAGACACCTGCAGACCTGCTTCACTGCTTGTAAATTCGTCCCCACTGGGGCAGGTGGGGAGCCAGGGCTTGAGCAGGTCCTTGCAATTGGTGCCATGTGCTTCCTACAATGTGCGCTTAACCCTGTGCACCACCACTCAGCCCCCCAGGCATGAAAGTCTCTTACATAATCACGATGTTGTCTCCCTAGCCCAAGTCTGTTATTCTTTCTCCTATCCTTTACCATCTCTTAGCCTGGCTGCCCAGTAATGAGTAGGTCAAACTGCATTTAGTGAGGGGCTATCTTCACCCAGCACAACTATTCCACAGTGTGTATTTGTGTGTGTGTGTGTGTTTGAGAGCGATTAGATATATGCAGACTCAGATTTAACAAGACCCCATTTAAAGTGAGCTATTGAATTTTCTGTGACAATCTAATCCACGACTTTTGAGACTTTGCTAAATCATTCTGGATATTACTCATATCCATTCATTGGAAGACTGAATAATAGTTGATCCAAGTTTTATGCTAAATGCTGGGAATACAGCTAAAATACATCTATTTCTTGCTCTTGTGGAACTTAGAGTTCAACTAGGAAAATGTATATTACCTATTACAGTGTGGAAATTACAGTGTAAAGGTTATTTTAAAAATGGTGGAAAAGCAGAAGTCATAAATCTACAAAGAACAAAGGAATTTTTGAAAGTGGAGGAACACTTCCTCCAAACTGATGTTTTCATCCTTGTTGGGAGATATGAATTAATATAACTGATAGAGCATTGTACCATTTTTTTCTTTATTGGGGGGATTAATGGTTTACAGTCAACAGTAAATAACAGTAGTTACTACATGTGTAACATTTCTCAGTTTTCCATGTAACACTCTAAACACCCCCCCCACTAGGTCCTCCTCTGCCGTCCTATTCCAGGACCTGAACACTCCTCCTCGCCCCAGCTTTGTATCATTTTATATGGTATTGATAAGTAGTTCTATGCAAGAAAGAGGGACAAAGTTTATCATCTTCAAAGGGAGAAGAGGACCAGAAGCAAGAGACAAACCCCTACTTTGAGGGAAGTGTACACTGAATTTTTTTCAGGTGGAAATGGCATGGGGAAGGGAGAGAGAGAGAGAGAGGCAGAGGGAGAGAGGGAGAGAGAGAGAGAGAGAGGGAGACAGGGAGGCAGGCAGTGGATACATGCATCTGTCCATTGGTGCTTTTCCTCAGCACATCTTGGGGAGGTTGCTACATTCATCATGCCTAGTACTTACAGGACAGGGGCAGGGGTTTCTGGAACAACCTTGAAATGCTTGCTGAATGTGACTATTGTCTTTTCCCTTGAGGACAGAAGTCCATTTCTCTGAGAGGACTGAGTGACAGAACACACACAGGTTAGTGTAACAGACTCCATCTTGCATCATTAGCCATCTTAATAACATTCAGTATCTTTTTAGCTTGTATTTCATTCTCTGAGTGTCACTCTTGTTTATCCTTACTCTTGTTCTCCAACTTTCTCCATTAAATTTTCCCTTCTTAAGTGAATTTGGAAAGAAGGAACCAAGCAGAGAATCCCTTTCCTTTCATTTCCTTTATCTTTGGAAGTGAAATTTATACTATTTCACTTAGCATAATAGTTTCTCAGGCCATCGTGTGCTCTAGTCTATTCTTTCATACTGTCACATTACTCTAGACGGGTTCAGCCTTCTGAGAAGGCCTTAGAATTTCTGCCCTGCCCGAGACTAGCTACATACATTTAAATTCTGTGGTGTTAATCTTTGAAACATACTGTTGCTGCACAATTAAAGTCACACCATTCCACAGAATAGGAAATCAGTGTTTTAACTCTACTGCACCTTATTATTTTGTATTTTTTTTCTCAAATGGTTCAAAAAGTTATTTCGGTAAGCAGAGACTTGTATAAATTGTTGAGTACATGCACAGAGTATAATAAATATTTTTTCAAACATCTTTAGAGGAAGATTAAGAAGCAGGATTATTATAATAGCCCAGTTATCCAGATAACTACTTGTTATTTTATTTTACAAAGTAATGTCATTTGAATAAAAGTTGTGCTAGATTGAAAAGTTGAGAAACTGTTCCAAATTCAAGTAGTGATTTCTAATTATTTTAATCTTTACTATAGATATGATAATTATTAAAATACATTTTTAGTTATTTTTATTTTATTTTACCTCCAGGGTTATCACTGGGGCTTGGTGCACTCTGAATCCACTGCTCCTGGAGGTCTTCCCCCCCATTTTGTTGCCCTTGTTGTTGTTATTGTTATTGCTATTATAGCTATTGTTGTTGTTGGATAGGACAGAGAGAAATGGAGAGAGGAAGGGAAGACAGAGAGGGGAAGAGAAAGACAGACAACTGCAGACCTGCTTCACCGCTTGTGAGGCAACTCCTCTGCAGGTGGGGAGCTAGGGGCTCGAACCGGGTTCCTTGAGCTAGTCCTTGGGATTTGCGCCATGTGCACTTAACCGCCGTTTAGTTATTAATGAGAGTGAGAAACAGCATGTGAGGACCGAACTCAGAACCTCCTACGTGCATATACTGCATTCTTTTATTTTTTATTAAAGCATTATGGCATTATACTATTATTGAGGTTTCAGGTGTATATTGTTGAAAATCACCATGTGAATCCCTTTTGTCTTGATTTACAGCTCTTTCAGCCCTCCCTCTTGACCATTCCAAAGGTTTAGTATTACTTTATTTTGTTCCTTTGTTTTCTCAGTATACCTCATATATATGAAATTAGAGTTTTGCTTTCTCCACTTGATTTATTTCACTTAGCATAATATCATACTTCTTCAGTCTATCGTGCTACTGCAAATGGTAAGTTCAACTTGTAAATTTTGGGGCTTCACCATGACAGAACCACTTTTTCAGAAGAAAAGAGAAAGAAAAAGAGACAGAGGGACACAGGAAGAGACAGCTTAGTGTCGAAGCTGTCCCTAGTACTGTGGGTGCTGGGTTCGTACCTGGCTCACACGTGAGGCAGAGCAGGTAGCTGACTAACAGCTTATTTTTCATCAGTGTTTTACTGCTGCTTTACAAGATTATAAGAGTATGGGGTATAGAGTCAAGCCACATCACACACACCACCAAAGTTCATGTTCTCACAATCCAATGATAACCACAGTAGTTCTCCCAAAATCTCAGATACAACTTGGCTCCTTATTTATTATTTATTTATTTATTTTTGCAAGTTGATGTGTTTCAGTTCTCTAGTTTCCACATATGAATGAAATCATCGTGTCATTGTTGTTCACCTCTTCATTGACTTCACTAGGTATAATTTCTCCCCCCCCCCCAGTTCCATCCATTTTATCCCAAAGGACACAGTACATTCTTTCCATATATTTTTCTTTTTCTTTTGTTTAATATTTATTTATTTATTCCCTTTTGTTGCCCTTGTAGTTATTATTGTTGTTATTGATGTCGTTGTTGTTGGATAGGACAGAGAGAAATGGAGAGAGGAGGGGAAGACAGAGAGGGGGAGAGAAAGATGGACATCTGCAGACCTGCTTCACCGCCTGTGAAGCGACTCCCCTGCAGGTGGGGAGCCAGGGGCTCTAACCGGGATCCTTACGCGGCGGGTCCTTGCGCTTTGCGTGCACGTGTGCTTAACCCATTGCACTACCACCCAACTCCCATATTTTTTTTCTTTTAAAATTTTTTTATTATCTTTATTTATTTACTAGAGACAGCCAGAAATCGAGAAGGAAGGGGGGGGCGATAGAGAGGGAGAGAGACACCTGCAGCCCTGCTTCACCGCTTTGCGAAGCTTTCCCCCGGCGCGTGGGGACGGGGGCTCAAACCTGGGCCATTGCTCATTGTAATGTGTGTGCTTAACCAGGTGCGCCACCGCCTGGCCCCCATATTTTTCTTTTTCTAAATAATTTTAACTTATCTGTTCTGCCTTGTAAATTTAACTTTACACTAATACAGTAAGGCATTTTTTTTTTTCAGATCACTCACTTTCCGCTGTCCCCTCACCAGGGTAATTACTGGAGTTCAGTGCAGGCACTATGAATCCACCACTTCTGGCAGTCTTTTTTTTTTTTTAAATTGAATAGGTCAGAGAGAAATTGAGAAGGGAAGGGGAGATAGAAAAGTAGAGAGAAAGAGACACCTGCAGGCCTACTTCACCAGTCATGAAGTGTCCCCCTGCAGGTGGGGAGTGGGAGCTCAAACCCTGGTCTTTGCGCGTGGTAACTTGTGCACTTAACTGGGTATCTTTTACAGCTGCAGAATATACATCTTACGTCGTGGAGTATATATGCTATAACGTCTATATCCAGTGGATGGGCATTCCGATTTTTTTGGTTACTGTAAATAATGCAGCTATGATCACGGGGACTCATTTGTGCCTTCAAATTAGTGTTTGCATGTGCTTAGGATAAATGCTTAAAAGTGGTATTGCCTGATTGCAAGGTAATTCCATTTTCACTTGTTTAAGGAGGACTCTCCCTACAGTTTTCTTTTTTAAATTTTTTAAAAATATTTATTTTATTTATTTATTCCCTTTTGTTGTCCTTGTTGTTTTATTGTTGTAGTTATTATTGTTGTTATCGTTGTTGGATAGGACAGAGAGAAATGGAGAGAGGGAGGGGAAGACAGAGAGGAGGAGAGAAAGATAGACACCTGCAGACCTGCTTCACTGCCTGTGAAGCGACTCCCCTGCAGGTGGGGAGCTGGGGTAGGAACCGGGATCCTTATGCCGGTCCCTGTGCTTTGCGCCACATGCACTTAGCCCGCTGCACTACAGTACGACTCCCCTCAGTTTTCATTCCCACTAGCAGATTGACAAGAGTTTCTCTTTTTCTGCCTCCTTGTCACCATTTATCATTTCCTGATTTTTAAAAATTATTTATTGGGGGAATTAATGTTTTACAGTCAACAATAAATACAATAATTTGTACTTGCATAACATTTCCCAGTTTTCCACATCACAAAACAACCCCCACTAGGTCCTCCTCTGCCATCCTGTTCCAGGACCTGAACCCTCCCCCACCCACCCCAGAGTCTTGTTCTTTGGTGCAATACACCAGCTCCAGGCCACGTTCTGCTTCGTGTTTTCTCTTCTGATCTTGTTTTTCAACTTCTGCCTGTGAGTGCGATCATCCCATATTATTTCCTGTTTTGTTCATCCACCATGTGACTTTTTTGTGTGAACAGCTATCCTTCTTTTATTGTATTAAACCATGGAGACTTAACTCACTTATTAAAATCCCACCATGTTTAAAAAGAAAAGCTAGCAAAATGTTTCCACTAACATGAGCTGGACGACTGAATTCTTTTAGCTGTCACTGCCTTGGGTGTGAATCCTTATTTACTAATATAATGAGGAAACTAATAAAATGAGTTACTTTATATGTGTTTATTCTTCACTTGTCAATGAAATCTAGAAAGCTCTGACATGAGTGAACATTTGCATTCTTTGCTCTCATCTTAGCAGAGCCATTCTCAGAGTGAAGTCAATGATCAAGACCACCTCCAATCTGTTAATTGTCTGTGTGTGACTGTGCTGGGTGCTGCAAAGATTGCTGTTTTCTCTTATATCATTAGTATCTGGAATTATGCATATGTTTGTGCAGAAGGTTCTTGGCAAGAAGCTGTCAATTTGATGATAATGTTGCATCTCCTTACGGCCTTTTGGAGGGCTGAAGGGGGAAAGAAAGAAAAAGGTAATCACTTTTTACAGTGTAAATCTCACAAGTAAAAATTTCATAGATGAATCCCCTAGTTCACTTATCTAGGAACTTCAAACTTATTTGATGCACTCTGATCTAAATACCGTCGATCCTTGCTCTAAACCATATGCATGAACAATTTTCACCCTATAAATATGCGTTTTCTGAATATCGTTCTTGCATTTATTCAGTCATTTATTTAACATTTAGTAAGACTATCACTGGTCAGGGTAATACAAATATGAATAGAAACAGAATTTTAATAAACTTGTAGAGTGAATTTGGAAAATAGCTTTGGTGGATGGGCATGTGAAATGAAAATAAGATTAAATAAGGCAGACTGTATCAAAGTAAAAAGCTTTTACATATGGAGAACAGATTACACAAGGATAACTGTACAACCCTGTTATTAGGGGAAGATGTTTGCACATTACACATTTAACAAGTGATTGATATCAAATATCTGGGGCTGGAGAGATAACATCTGTTTATGCAAAGAGCTTTCCATGCCTGAGGCTTTGAGCTCCCAGGTTCAATCCCCAGCACTACCATAAGCCAGAGCAAAGCAATGCTCTGGTAGAAAAACAAGAAGAAAGTCAAGTAAAGAACTTGTACAAGTCAACAGAAGGAAAAAAAAAAAAAACAATAAAATGTTATAGAAGAAAAAGAACATATGGAAGTCATCTTGAATAAAAAGTTGTAGTACTTTTGCTTTGTTATTTTCAGGCAAAAGACTACCCAGGCATAAGACAAAAGATAGTCTTTTCTGTGCTGAAGACTGCAAAAATACATTGGGTGCTTTGCTTATGTGTTAACTTCTGGAAAACAGCTAGACAGAGCAAATATTGTTTAGTTAGCAGGAAATAATAGTAAAGGCCAGTTCATTGGAAATAATGCAAGTGTAATTACAAACATGTCTTAGAAATAATGCAAATAGAACTACAAAACATATTGCTTCTAAGATTTTGATCCAAATAAATTCTGATTCAAATAAATATGGATCAAAAACTCAAGTTGGGGTTCATCTCCCCTGTTTGTCCCATTTCTCTGAAGTCATTCTAGTCCTGCCTTGTTGTGGTCCCAGGTGATCTATCTCCTTAGGTATTCCTAGTTGACCTGGGAGAGGAGAGGAGAGAAACACAGCTGCTGCTCCGCAGCCCCGCCTCCTGTTTCTCTGCCAATTCTTGTCACCATAGCTTCGTAAGACAAAAAGTAGACCAAAGAACTGAACTGTCTAGGTTTCTAAACAAAAGATATACATAGTTCACTGACATACAAAGAAATGTTCCACTTCATTTAATATTAGAAAAATGCAAATGAAAACTATACTGAGATTCCACCTCATACCTGTAAGAATGGCTTACATCAACAAAACAGGAATTGACAGGTGTTGATGAGGTTGACGATAAAAGGGGACTATTCCACTATTGTTGAGAATGCAGACTAGTGCTACCCCTTTGGAAGACTGTATGGAGACTATTTAAACAAATAAAAATGGAATTACCTTATGATCCAACAATACCACTCTTAACACATTTATCCTAAGGACATGCAAACACTAATTTGAACAGATAAATGCACCCCTCTATTCATAATTGCATTATTCACAATAGTCAAAGAGAGGAAACAGACTAAATGTCCATCTAAAGATGACTGGATAAAGGACTTATGAATTATATACTTTATGGAACGCTACTTAGCAACGACAAAGGCAAAGTTGTATCCTTTGGGACAAAATGAATGGAACTAGAGGTGATTATGCACAGTGAATTAAAAGGTAAAAGATAATTACAGGATGATTTCATTTATGTAGAATCCAGAGAACTTGCAAAAAAAAAAAAAGGAATAAACAAATTGTCTCTAGTTCTTTGTGAAGATAATTATGGTGGTCGTCACTGGGTGGGGAGAAGCACAAAGCTTTGGTGACTATTGTAGTGTGTAACTATATCCTGTAATCTTACAATCTTATAAACCACTGTTAATCACAAATTTTAAAAAATGGCTTAAAAAAAGAAAATGGATTTGGTGGGGCAGGTGGTGGCTGACCTAGTAAAGTGCACATATTACCATGCACAAGGACCTGGGTTCAAGCCCCTGGCTCCTACGTGATGCAGGAAAACTTCTTGGGCATTAGAGTAGTTTGCAGATAACCACTCTCCCTCTGTATCTTTTTTGTCTCTCAGCCTTTATCCAAAGGAAAGAAAATGCAAAGGGGGAGATGGCATAATGATTATGAAAAAAGACTTTCATGCCTGAGGCTCCAAGCTCTCTCTGTATCTCTCATTAAAAATAAAAGAAAAAATTTTAAAAATATTAAAAAGGAAAGGAAAAAGAATGAAGGGTCACAGAAAATGATGAAACCCCACAGATACTTGCCACCCTGGTGTCAAGAAAGAAAGAAAACAGAAAGGAAGGGAGGGAGAGAGAGAGGAAGGGAGGGAGGAGGGAACGGCAGGGGAGGGGAGTGGCGGGGAGGGAGGAGGAAATGTACTTGGCAGGGCAGAGGATAAAGCGTTTACTCTAGACAGGAGTAAGAGCGGTAAGTTTATGATAAAGGGAATAGGGGAAACAATCTGGAAGAAGAGTTTACAGAATATTTATTTAGTGTTTTAAGGGGCACATCTGGAACTGAAACGTAGGTCACATACATGGGGAAAAAGTGTACTATCCAAAAGTGATGTCTTGCTTTGTTTTTTGAAAGCAAGTACTGTTTAGCTCTAATTTATGGTCATGCCTTGGATTAAAGCTTGGATTTTAAAACCTCAGGCATGAGTCTTTGGGGTAACCATTATGCTATCTCTCCAGTCCTCTTACAGACTTCTTTGAAGCTGCCATTTTAACCATCCTTAGTTCCAGCACTTTATTTGGCTTGATTTAATAGGTGTATGCTGTGCTACATGTAACCCAGAGCTAAACTGAATTGGGGAGGGCTCTGGTGTTGGTATTTTCCATGGCCTTAAAGAAAGCAAGAGAACAGTACACCACTATCAGGCATGGAAGTCAAACAGATCCATATGAATATTCATTCTTATTGCCCTGGACTGTAGACATTCAACATAGTACTTATATTTACCTTCCAACATAAGGAAAACATTGCCTGTGAAATACCAGAATATGCCTCAGACTGTCAAAGCCAACATCCATAGACATCAATGGCTTTTACTCTTGACTTTTCTCCAGTAAACCTATTTTAACCAGACTTTCTAATAGCAGAGAAAAGTTTTTCTTTTCTACATGATGTTATCAACCTTATAATATGTCATACTGATATGGACGAAAAATAAAAACAAAAATAACTAAGTATTTTCTGTTCTATTTTTAGGTCTCTTATTCCCAAAGTAGCTTCCTTTGCGTGAAAAGATTTATATTGACATCTATTATCTCTAGATTCCAGTGCTATATTTAGCGATGAGAGAAGGAAGAAACATATTGAATGGTAATTGGCAGTGATTCTAGCTTTTGTATTTTTTTACTAATCTTTCATTTAAATATATTGTGTGATAGGGAGGGCATTAAGTTGATGGTGTCAGTGCTATGTAGACACCACCTATCACAGAGAAATTGTACTCATGTGAAAACTACTGCTTTGCAAATCAATATTTTCCTCCAATAAAGTGGTTTTTTTTTTTTTTTTTTTTTTGGAAAAAAGAAACGTAGAGAGAAATAGAGGACAAAAGAAAATGCTCAGTGTCTTAAAATACTTTGGCAGTTGCTATATTGACTCACTCAGTTCCCATTCAGATTCCTTTGAACTTGCCTTCAAGAACTAGAAAGGCTATAAAACTAAACTTTTTCTTTTCAACTCCCTAAATTCCCAAAGTGCTCCAATAAACCCAGTGTTTAATCTACACTTGACTTGGAGTAATGAACAACGCAATGTAGCAACTCTCCTCAGAGGACGGATTCTGGCATGACTAATGACAGTGGAGCCCAACTTTTTTTTTTTTTTTTTTTTTTGCCTCCAGAGTTATTGCTGGGGCTCGGTGCCTGCACCATGAATCCACTGCTCCTGGAGGCCTTCCCCCCCTCTTTTGTTGCCCTTGTTGTTGTAGCCTTGTTGTGGTTATTATTGTTGTTGTTGATGTCGTTCGTTGTTGGATAGGACAGAGAGAAATGGAGAGAGGAGGGGAAGACAGAGAGGGGGAGAGAAAGATAGACACCTAAAGACCTGCTTCACTCCCCTGCAGGTGGGGAGCTGGGAGCTCGAACCAGGATTCTTACTCCGGTCATTGCGCTTTGCGCCAAGTGCACTTAACCCACTGCGCTACCGCCCTACCCCTGGAGCCCAGCTCTTCTAAGTTAGCTTTAATGACATTTCTGACTTGGGTTCACAGGGATAAACTTAAGTGAAAAAGAGCTGAGTTTTACAGTTGAAGTCCAGAGATGTCTTTCAACTTTCTTCCTGTCCTATTTCTGACAGTGTGATATTCAAATCCGGTACTTGGGTACTCCATGTTACTCTGTAAGCTACACAGATTTTCTAAGAGATCTTTTCTTCATAAGCCCCTTAAAGAGGATTTTGTTATCTGCAGTTATTTTCAGAAACCAGGCAAGATTTTCTCGATTATATTAACAACACATTTGCTGGAGTGTCATTTTATGGCTTTTCAATTAAGATGGAAGACGTTATTTTTGGCTCAGGGTAGGAGTGGAGAAACAGTATAAATATTTTAACAATATATCTTTGATTTTTGTTTGTTTAAAAATATTTCTGTGACTAGCAAAACACGCCACACCACAATCTGAAATGTGATTAAAGCATTAATAATCATGATTCTTTACTTTTATGTGCTGCCGGGGAATGAGCCCAACATCTTGCTTATGTTTAACTCCCTTTGAGCTGTCTCCTTGGAACAATTTTCACACTTTATTTCCTAAAGAGAGAAAAGGGAAAGGGAGAAACAGATACAGAGAGGAGAAGCATACACTGTCCCATTACCCCCTATGGTTCTGTGCTCCCATGGATGGGGTTTGAATTCAGGGCTTCACATTCAGCAAAACATGATTTCTACTGAGTTAACTATCTTCCTGTCCCAATAACTTTAATTCTTGAGTTTTTGTTTTAAGGCTTCATTTCTGGTGAAAAAGAATAAAAACAGAGAGACAAAGACAGAGGGGGGAAAAGGGAGCAAGGAAAAGACACCACAGCATTTAAGCTTCCACCAATGTGGTGAAGGCTACATTCAAACTTGAGTCACACATATGACAAGGTAGACACAGTGCTAAGTGACCAGTCTTGCTGGGCCAATAATAATAATTCCAATTCAGATTAAGCATTTAAATGTGTCTATAGCAGTTTTTTTTGCTACATTCATATAGCATTTAAAAAAGCTCAAGAAATTAATTACTATTCGTGGGGGCCAGGCAGTGGCGCACCGGGTTAAGTGCTCATAGTTCGAGCCTCTGGCTACCTATCTGTAGGTGTCTATCTTTCTCTCTCCCTCTCTAGCTCCTCCTCCCCTCTCAATTTCTCCCTATCCTATCCAGTAAAAAGTAGCACAGTGAGTTTAAACACACATGGCGCAAAGCGCAAGGACCAGCGTAAGGATCCTGGTTCGAGCCCCTGGCTCCCCACATGCGGGGTGGGGGGTGGGGAGGAAGGTCTCTTCAGAAGCGGTGAAGCAGGTCTGCAGGTGTCTTTCTCTTCCCCTCTCTGTCTTCCTCTCCTCTCTTCATTTTTCTCTGTCCTATCCAACAACAACAGTAGCAACAACAATAACAATAATAACAATGGAAAGAAGATGGTCACCAGGAACAGTGGATTTGTAGTTCAGGCACCAAGCCCCAGCGATAACCTTGGAGGCAAAACAAAAACAAAAAAACCGCAAACTTTTAATTCATTTAGGATTAGGTTTAGGTCCTGGGACATGATGGCAGAGGAGAACCTAGTGGGGATTGAATTGTTATGTGGAAAACTGGGAAATGTTATGCATGTACAAACTATTGTATTTTGCTGTCAACTGTAAGCCATTAATCCTCCAAAAAAGAAAAATAATGCATGATTGGGGTGAGAGATAGTTTAAAAGGTAAAGCTATGCCTTACCACATACTAGTTGCTGGATTTGATCCCCAGAACACGTGATGCAAAGATAACATGTTAGTATTGTTTCAAAGGCTTATTGTAATAAAATGAATGACTTTTTTTTCTTCACTTTTTCTCTCTATTGTGTTCATGATATGAAGTTGAGGGTTTTTTTAAATTCCTTTCCGTTTTATTTTTACATCAGGTTTAGAGAGAAAGTTGCTAACTTGTTAAAAATAAAAAAGCCAGACATGTATACAATGAAAAAAATAAGAGCCTATATACAAGAGACACCTAGAAATTACCTGTGATGCATTTCTGAGCCTCCAGTGTTTTTATTTTAATGCCCGGGGATACTCTCAACAGCTGGAATCTAGTCCTGAGGGTAGAATAAAAAAATAATTTCCTTTTTTCTCAGCAGTCAGAAAGAAAAATGATTATTTTACCTGAGTTTTGTTCTCACATCATATGAGGTGGCCCTTGGGCTGTATTGTCACCATTGTTTGTTTTTATGTTCTGAGATCTCCATCTGGGTATGTTTATGGTTTCTGGAACAGTATTGAAGAAATACTAATTTTGAAATATCCTGTCAAGACATACTTTTTTTTCTGATTCACCAAACATTAATTTCAAACACAACATTGAGTTGTTTCTTTTAGAATTTCAACATTAAAGGACTCCAAAAAAGAAAGGTTTCAGAAATATGGCAAAATGACAGACAAATTATAGATGTGGTCAAAAACAGACATTTGACATTTTAAGTAAACGAAATTAAAGTTAAATAAATAAATTTCACTTTAAATACATTATTAGTATGAATATTAATTACTTATTATAAGATGTTATTGTATTACTAATAAATGGCAAAAAAAATCCAGGAGATCCAAATTTTCATTCTTGTCCTGGAACAAACTAGACCTTTGATTTTAAGAGTAGGGCCAGGGAGATAGCATAATGGTTTTGCAAGATTTTCATGCCTAAAGCTTTAAGGTCCAAGGTACAACCCAGCAACACCATAAGCTAGAGCTGAGCAGTGCTCTGGCCTTTCTGTGTGTCTTCTTTCTACTTCTCTCTCATTAAAATAAAATAGATTTTTTTATTAAAATAATTTATTACTTTTAAAAATTTCTTTATTGGTGAATTAATGTTTTACATTCGACAATAAATACAATAGTTTGTACATGCATAACATTTCCCAGTTTTCCATATAATAATACAATCCCCACTAGGTCCTCTGTCATCCTTTTCCAGGACCTGAACCCTCCCCCCCCCCCCCCCCCCCCGTCTTTTACTTTGGTGCAATACACCAATTCCAGTTCCGGTTCTACTTGTGTTTCTTGTTTTTCAACTTTTGCCTGAGAGTGAGATCATCCCATATTCATCCTTCTGTTTCTGACTTATTTCACTTAACGTGAAATTTTCAAGATCAGCTGAAAATGGTGAAGTCACCGTTTTTAATAGCTGAGTAGTATTCCATTGTGTATATAGACCACAACTTGCTCAGCCACTCATCTGTTGTTGGACACCTGGGTTGCTTCCAGGTTTTGGCTATTACAAATTGTGCTACCAAGAACATATGTGTACACACATCGTTTTGGATGGGTGTGTAGGCTATATCTCCAGGAGAGGAATTGCAGGATCATAGGGTAGGTCCATTTCTAGCCTTCTGAGAGTTCTCCAGACTGCTCTCCACAGAGATTAGACCAATTGGCATTCCCACCAGCAGTGCAGGAGGGTTCCTTTGACCCCACAACCTCTCCAGCATTTGTTGCTGCTACCTTTTCTCATGTATGACATTCTCACAGGAGTAAAGTGGTATCTGATTGTTGTCTTTATTTGCACTTCTCTTACAATCAAAGACTTGGAGCATTTTTTCAAGTGTTTCTCAGCCTTTTGGATCTCTTCTGTGGTGACTATTCTGTCCATGTCTTCTCCCCATTTTTGGATGGGGTTATTTGTTTTCTTGTGGTTGAGTTCAGCAAGCTCTTTATATATTTTGGTTTTTAGCCTCTTGTCTGATGTATGACATGTAAAGATCTTCTCCCATTCTGTGAGGGGTCTCTTGGTTTGGGTAGTGGTTTCTTTTGCTGTGCAGAAGCTTTTTAATTTGATGTAGTCCCATAGGTTTATGCTTGCCTTAGTCTTCTTTGTAATTGGATTCATTTCATTGAAGATGTCTTTAAAATTGATGTGGAAAAGAGGTCTGCCAATATTTTCCTCTAAGTATCTGATAGTTCCTAGTCTAACATCCAAGTCCTTGATCCACTTGGAATTTACTTTTGTATTTGTTGAAATTTAGTGGTTCAGTTTCATTCTTCTGCATGTTTCAACCCATTTTTTCCAACACACCATTTGTTGAAGAGACTCTGCTTTCCCCATTTAATAGTCTGGGCACATTTGTCAAAGATTAGATGTCTATTTGTGTGGGGGCTTACTTCTGGGCTCTCAATTCTAAAATAAAGATTTTTAAAAAGTAAAAATGCACCTAAGTTGGTGGTGACAGTGATATGCTGACATCTATTACAGAAGGATGAGAAGTTCCACCTGTATTACAAATAACTTGTAAATCATTATTCTCTACTATAATAATTAAAAATATGCAGTCTTGTAAACCAATGCTATCTCTCTCTTTTTTGGGAAGTTTCTATAATGTTTATTTATTTCTATATTACAGAATTACATGTCGACATGGGTTTGAATCTATACCATTCCCACCACCAGAGTTCTGAATCTTCACTCTCTCCACTACAATCCACCACAGTTCCCCTAACTATCTGTCCACATTTATATATAGTTGTTCCTTTCTTCCCTGATTCAATCCTCTCTTCCTCTCCAAGACTCTCATGACATCATAACTATCTCCAAATGTCCCTCTCCTCCTCTCTCTCTGGGTGCTGATGGAGCTGGAGTGCAGAGTCCTCTTATCTTCATCCTATCACTTCTCCTCTGCTGGGAGTATGGATCAAGGTTGTTTATGGGGAGCAGAAGGTAGGAGTTCTGGCTTCTGTAGCTGCTTCTCCACTGAGCATGGGCATTGACAGGTCGATCCATACCCCCAGCCTGTTTCTGTCTTTCCCTAGTGGAACATAACTCTGGAGATGCAAGGGTCCAGGACACATTGGTGAGGTCATCTGCCCAGAGAAGTCGGAATGGTTTCATGGTAGCATGTGTAACAACTAATGCTATCTTAATAAAAATGTTAAAATAAAGTTTCTAGGGGAAAAAAAAGAGAGTAAAGGAATTTTTTTTAACCAGAGCATTGTTCAACTCAATGTTTTTTTATTGTTGTTGTAATTATTATAGTTGTTATTGATGTCATTGTTGTTGGATAGATCAGAGAGAAATGGAGAGAGGAGGAGAAGACTGGGAGGGGGAGAGAAAGATAGACACCTGCAGACCTGCTTCACTGCTTGTGAAGTGACTCCCCTGCAGGTGGGAAGCCAGGGGCTCGAACTAGGATCCTTACACCAGTCCTTGCGCTTTGTGCCACCTGTGCTTAAGTTGCTGCACTACCACCCGACTCCCTGTTCAACTCTTATGATGGTGCGAGGGGATTGAACCTGGGTCTTTGGAGCCTCAGACATGAGAGTCTCTTTGCATAACCATTATGCTATCTACCCTCTGCTGGAAGCTTTTTTTTTTTTAATGACTCCTTGAACTGTACATATATTATCCAGGAGCTCTACATATATTATCCTCATATATGTTCTCTCTTTCTAGTGTTTTAGTTACTTATTTCTTATATGCCTAAACCCTTCACCTAATGCAAACTTGGATGAGGTCAAGTGAAGTACATAAAACTGCATGAACATTTTAAAAATGATTTATTTCTGAGAGATGATATCAAAGCCTCACTCTGGCGCATCTATATGTACTACTAGGTTTCTGAACCGGGACCCTCATGCTTATAAGTCCTGTGCTTTACTGTCACACCATCTCCTTGAATGCATGCATGGATTCTTTTTTGTATCTATGTATGTGCACTATTCTGAGATGAACCAGAGTGCCCATAAGTTTCTCAAAAGAACAAAGATCTAGAAAAATAAAGAACTGATTTATTTAGATCAAACGGGGGTTGTAGGTCCCTGGGAGTAGGCAAATCCTGATATAGAAAGATATACAGAGAATGGGTGAGATAGCATAATGGTTATGCAAACTGACTCTTATGCCTGAAGATTTCAAGTCCTGGGTTCAATCCCCTCCACTACCATAAACCAGAAGAGCTAAGCAGTATTCTGGTAAAGAAACAAAGGCCCTCAGAGGCATGAAAAAAAAATTAGGGGCATATGCTTATATCACTCAACTTTACATATTAAATGTTAAAAATAAACTTACAGAAAGTGAAAAAGCAGGGCTGGGTGGTGCTCATCCAGTGAGTGGAGCACAGACATTACCATGCAGAAGGAACTGGTTTCTTTCTTTCTTTCTTTTTATTTATAAAAAAGAATCACTGACAAAACCATAGGATGAGAGGGATACAACTGCCCCCACTAGCTTTCCTATTCTTTATCCTTCTGGGAATATGGACCTGAGGTCATTGTGGGTTGCAGACAGAATTTGAAGTAACTGGGGAGTCTGGCGGTAGCACAGTGGGTTAAACGCAGGTGGCACAAAGCATAAAAACCGTCGTAAGGATCAAGGTTCGAGCCCCTGGCTCCCCACCTGCAGGAGGGGTTGCTTCACAAATGGTGAAGCAGGTCTGTAGGTGTCTCTCTTTCTCTCCCCCTGTCTTCCCCTCCTCTCTCTGTCCTATCTAACGATGACGACATCAATAACAACAACAATAAAACAACAAGAACAAAAAGGGGATAAATAAGTAGAACTTGAAGGAACAGTATTCAGTGAGATAAACCAAAAAGAGAAGATGAATGAATGCCAGATGGTCTCATTTCATAGGTGGAATTTAAGAAAAGGGACAGAAAGGGAAAACATAAGGTAAGACTTGGATTGGTGGTGGTTTATTGCACCAAAGCTAAGGATTCTGGGAAAAGAGAAGGGAGGATATCTGGAGTGAACTTAGAGGGTCCTGGTGAAAAGATCCTGGGAAGGGACTTAAGCTGAAGTTGAGAGTGTTTTACAGAAAACTGACATGTGAAGATGAAAAACTGTACTCAAATGTCAACAACTGTTAAGTCATTAGCACTCCAATATAATGGTGTAAAACAAGCAAACAAGAAAATTACTATAATGGAAATTAGTTTCATTTACTAAATCTAGTTTAAATTGCTAAAGGAAATTAGTTTAATGATGAGGAAATTCCTTTGTACCATTCATGGTTTGTTTTCAACCAAGCTGAAAGTGGACTTAGACAAGTTGTTAAGTATTAGGTCACCGTTGTTTGATGGATAATTTTCTCTACTGCATATATTTTTCTGCACTTTTTACTCTTAAATGAAGTATTTCTTCCATTTTCTTTGGGATTGATAAACTGATGTGTTTTTTCTGGGGACTCACTGTTTTAATTAATAGAAACAGGTAGATACTGATCTAATAAAAGATCTACTTTCTAGGTATGTGTAACATAATAATATGTGTATAGCATAGTGGTTAAGCAAAGAGACTTTTGTGCCTGAGGCTCCAAAGTCCCATGTTCAACCCCCTGTACCACCATAAACCAGAGCTGAGCAGTGCTTTGGAAACAAATAAATAATCTACTGTCTGCCTTAACTTTTTTGAAAGACATCATTGCTGGATCTAGAATTATAGATCTTCTGGTAAGCAGACATGAAACTGGCAAGATGCATAGCCAGTAAATAGGATTCAATCTCAGATCCTCAGAAGCTCTTAACAATGACTACTACCATTGTGTTTTTATTAGCTAACTTGCATATTGTGTATCTCCTTAGGAATTAAAATTTTTTTTTTGAATTGCCACCGGGGTTATTGTTGGGCTTGGTGCTTGTACCATTCCCAGTGGCCATCTTTCTTTCTTTCCTTATTTGTTGTTATTATTATTATTATTATTTTAATTTGATAGGACAAAGAGAAATTGAGAGGGAGAAGGAAGACAGAAAAGGAGGGAAAAAGAGACACAACCGTAACCCTTTTTTCTCTTTCTCTCTTTCTTTCTTTTTAAATTTTTAAATTTTTATTTGTATTTATTTATTTATTTTTATTATTTTTTTATTTAAGAAAGGATTAATTAACAAAACCATAAGGTAGGAGGGGTACAACTCCACACAATTCCCAACACCCAATCTCCATAACCCACCCCCTCCCCTGATAGCTTTCCCATTCTCCATCCCTCAGGGAGCATGGACCCAGGGTCATTGTGGGTTGCAGAAGGCAGAAGGTCTGGCTTCTGTAATTGCTTCCCCGCTGAACATGGGCATTGACTGGTCGGTCCATACTCCCAGTATGCCTCTCTCTTTCCCTAGTAGGGTGTGTCTCTGGGGAAGCTGAGCTCCAGGACACATTGGTGGGGTCTTCAATCCAGGGAAGCCTGGCCGGCATCCTGATGGCATCTGGAACCTGGTGGCTGAAAAGAGAGTTAACATACGAAGCCAAACAAATTGTTGAGCAATCATGGACCCAAAGCTTGGAATAGTGGAGAGGAAGTGTTAGGGAGGTACTCACTGCAAACTCTAGTGTACTTCTGCTTTCAGGTATATACTTTGCAGTAGTTTACGGATACGTGTGAACATAAGCTCTCTCTCACAGAAACTGGTGTATATCTAGATTATGGGACTTTGTTAGAAAGCGAACCACCTGAGATGAAATTAGAGTGTACTATGAAAGGAAAGGTCTCACCCGAGTAATGAAGCTGAAGGGTTGTCATTCCACACGTGAAGTCTCTGGACACAGTCTGAGGTGAAGCATGTTGAGGTGGCAATCGTTGCGTTGGTTAGGTTGTGATTGGCGGATGCAATATTATTTGGTATGGATTGGGAGAGGCATACGGGAAAGCGGGCCCTATCCAAGGGTTCCAGGACTGGGGTAAGTAGGGGCTCTATAGTGGAGATGTGAGGTTCCTGCTGTCTTAGGGTTCAAAAAGACAATCGATAGTTAATTAATAGTTAAATTAATTTTTTTAGTGGAACCAGGCAGTAGTGTACTCCATTGAGTACACACATTGCCATGCTCTAGGACCCAGGTTTGAGGCCCTGCTCCCTACCTGTATGTGTGGGAGTACTCTCACGAGGAGTGAAGTAAGTTTGCAGGACTCTCTCTCTCTCTCTCTGTCCTTCCCCTTTCAATTTCTCTCTGTTCTATCAAATACAAATAGAAAAAAAAATTGTTAGTGATTTACAAGTCTATGCAGAGAATAGGGGCATAGTTCCATCCCATTCCCACATCAAAAGTCTGTGTACCCCTCCCCCCATCCCAAGGGTAACTATTAGAGTTCTCCCAAGGTTTTAGAGACTGTTTGGTTACTGTTTTTGCAAGTGTTTGTGTATCAGTTCTCTAGTCTCCACATAAGAGTGAAACTATCCAGTAGTAGTCTTTCACTTCTTTCCTTACTTCACTAAGCATAATCACCTCCAGTCTCTCCATTTTGTCCCAAAGCACACAATAACATGTTTTTTTTTTTTGCCTACAGGATTATCGCTGGGGCTCAGTGCCTGCACCACGAATCCACTGCTCCTGGAGGCCATCTTTTTTTTTTCATTGTTGTTGTCATTGCTGCTATTGTTGCTACTGTTGTTGTTGGACAGGACAGAGAGAAATTGAGAGGAGGAAGGGAAGATAGAGAGAGGGAGAGGAAGATAGACACCTGCAGACCTGCTTCACCGCCTGTGAAGTGAGGAGTGGGTGCTCAAACCAGGATGCTTGCACTGGTCCCTGCATTTTGTACTATGTGCACTTAACCTGGTGTGTTACCGCCCGATCCCCAACGATATCATTTCTTTAATTGCCGGAAAGCACTCTATTAAGTTTACGTACCACAGCTTCTTTATCCTGTCATCTGTTGATGGGTGTTTAGGTTGCTTCTATATTTTGGCTATTGTGAGTAATGCAGCTATGAGCATGGTGGTGAGATGGTTTTTTTTGTAGAGTCGCACACAGTTTAGCGAAGACTTGGAGTCTTCTTTCCGGAATGCTGGGAGGCAGCATTCGTGAGCAACTGATAGCTAAAATAAAGTCACAGTTCATCAGGAACTTCATATCAACACCAGTCAGTTCAAAGGGCTGTTAGAATTAGATGGAGAAGCTGGTGGTTATAGACATATTTCTAGAAATAGGTGAATTTCAGAAAACAGAAGCTGAAAAGGTTTGACATTCTCCAGTGGTGTTATATTTACAACTTGCTCTAGCAAATGAAATTGAATGCTGGTGACAAAACAGTCACCAGAAAAATAAATAACAGAAATAGTCCCTTGGGTCTGTGATTGAGGATGGCATTTTGCTATATCAAGCAGAAAACCTTTCTTAACTAAGGCTGAACCTAAGGGAGTGTGAGACAAGGTGAATATAAACGGTAACTTCTCAGACATGGGGGTTATAACAAATGCCAGTCAGAACTATATTGAGCACATTTTCATCTAAAACCAGTATTGGCATCTCCATATCAACAACTCTAAGAGCATTTTGGCTTGCTTGGACAACAATAACTTACAAACTGCTATTTCTGTAACCCTGTCCAATAAGATTCATTTTCATGTTCCCTCTGCATAACATAGTGTTAGACCTCTGATCTCAAATTCAAAGAAAGCAGTGATTTCTGACATTAATAGTTCTTATTTTTCTTCTTTGTGGGTGCTAAGTTTCCCTGTTCTGGATGAATAGAGGTAGGTGTGGGGATAGTAGGAATATATAATGTCTTGGCATTTGTAAGGCTTAGTGGTTGGGTAAATTGATGAAATACTGAACTACCACAGAGCCTATTGGGTTTAGGTATATACTCCACTTTTGCTAAACACTGTGACAAATCTAAAGAATACAGTAACCAATCAAAGTGAAGTTGTGTTCAGTTCAACCTTAACCACGTTGGAAAGCAGCCATGATGTTTGTTGACCAGAAGGTTGCCTCTTAGAGCACTCACAATGTGACCAGTCTCTTCAGGGCCAGAAATGTAACTTAGTCATTGCTAGTATCCTGATGGAAACGTCTCATGTGCTTGCTAAGTTAGCAAACTTGAACAGTTAAACCTGTTTAGGGACTAAGCATCTCTGCTAGTGACCAGTGAAAGCTGCCAATTAACCAGGTACTGTGTAGAGTCTATTGTTTGGGGATGTTTAAGTTCCCACATTACAACATCACAAATAAAGCTCAGATCATATTTCAAAATGAGTGATCTACTTCTAGTACACATTAAGCATAAAGGAATTGTGATTCTTTTTTGAATTTTAAAAAAATATTTATTTATTCTTTTTGTTGCCCTTGTTTTATTGTTGTAGTTATTATTGTTGTTCTTGATGTCATCATTGTTGGATAGGACAGAGAGATATGGAGAGAGGAGGGGAAGACAAAGATGGGGAGAGAAAGATAGACACCTGCAGACCTGCTTCACCGCCTGTGAAGCAACTCGCTGCAGGTGGGGAGCCTGGGACTCCAACTGGGATTCTTAGGCGGGTCCTTGCGCTTTGCGCCACGTGTGCTTAATCCGCTGCGCTACCGCCTTAAAAACAGTACCTGACACAAAGATGTTCAAAGAGAAAAGTAGGTTGAGTTCTCAGTAATAATTCCCATACACCTATGAAGAAAGGAAACATAATTTGGTCCATACTTCCAGAGGGATAAAGAATAGGGAAGCTTCTAATGGAGAGAAGGGGAAATGTAACTGTAGTGGTGGGAACTGTATGTATACCCCTGTTATCTTACACTTGTTAATTATTATTAAACCACCAATAAAAAATTTTAAAAGTAACTTAGAATGTCCTACAGACATCTTTTTCTTATTTAGGAACTCTAGTAAGCATAGGAAGAAACATTTGATTCTATGTTTTACCTCGCATTTCTACGTGTTATTTGTGTATCTGCTTCTTCACTTTGCCTTTATCTGTTGTATTAAATAGAAATTGTCTCTTTGTAGCTTAGGAAACAAATGCCAAGATATTTGCAAGGCCCAAGACCACATACAAGCAACTGTCAACAGTCTATGTCTAGTCTTTATAGTTTAGTTTCTTACTCCACTAGAAGCTACAATAATTTCCAGAAGTTTCAAGCCTCTTGTGTTTGCCATTTTCCTTTTCAAGTGATTTCAGTTCAAAAGACTACAGAGTTCTATACTGTGATTAACTTCCCCTGGAATACAAGTCCATTTTAGGTGTAGATTAGAAGACCACGATACTCAGAATAAATTTCTTTTCATTTTTGGGCAATCTGAAGTATATTTAATCTTCAAGCCTAATGTTGGAGTGAAATAATACTTGGAGAAAAGCCAATATCTCTAAAATGGTAGGACTGATATGGAAGTCAAATATTAGTCTCTTGCAAACTAGGAATTTATACAGACAATAGCCCAGCATGTTCTTTTAAAAAAGATTTGTCTAGTTTTAAAGATTTAAGTAAAATGTTCATGTTCTCTTGTTAAGGAAGAAGTCACTGTTAGGTATAACAAACTAGTAGTAAATATTTGTTTTATGCTTTGGATTTTGGAAAAAGAACATTATTAAAATTCTTTCATCCCATAGCCTGGGAAGCGGTACAATGAGTAGTGTACAATTCACAAGGATGAAGTTCCAGTTTCAATTCCTGGTATCAAAAATATCAGAGTGATAGTTTGGTTCTTTCTCTCTTCCTCTCTCTCTCATCAATCAATAAATAATCAAATCTTTTTAAAATGAAATGCTCTCATTTCATTGTAATTCACCTAGTTTACCTTATTGAAAAATTTCATAACAGTTATTTGTTCATTTGTGGTTGTCTCATTACTTCAAAATGTCTTACATGACCAAATAATTCAAAACTGAAGTTCTTTGTTGTTAGGGTAAATTGCATAAAATAAATAATCTATGTCCTTGTGGTAGAACAAGACAATGGTTTAGGTGAAGGTGAAATGTATGGATACCTTTCTTGGGGGAAATACTGAAATATACTTTTTTTTTAGTAACAAAAATCCTGTAAATCAACATTTTCTCAATGAAGTAATATTGGAATAAAGAAACCAGCTAAATGTGTACATATATAATTTTTGGTGAGAGACAAGTTAAAACAAATAAGCAAACAAGACAGCCCCTTTCTGAACTGTAGTTTTAAACAATTTTATTAGTGATTTGATAGTGGCTTACATTATTGCAAAATTCCAGGGGTATAGTTCCACACCGAACAACCCTCTCTCACCTCCCCACTACCACCACCACCACTTCTAAGCAAATGTATCCATTGATGCCTAAAGGATCGCAGATACAAAATGTGACAATACTTCATTTCTCAAGTTGTTTTTAAGCAGAAGAAAGGATGGTTGGGATGTGAGAATAATTCAACAAGACTTCTTTTTCTTTTTTTTTATGTCTTTATTGGGGAAATTAATGTTTTATAGTTGACAGCAAATACAATAAATTGTACATGCATAACATTTCTTAGTTTTCCACGTAACAATACAACCCCCACTAGGTCCTTTGCCATCCTTTTCCAGGACCTGTACTCTCCCGAGCCCAACCCCAGAGTCTTTTACTTTGGTGCAATATATCAACTCCAGACCAGGTTCTGCTTCATGTTTTCTCTTTTGATCTTGTTTTTCAACTTCTGCCTGAGAGTGAGATCATCCCATATTCATCCTTCTGTTTCTGACTTACTTCACTTAACATGATTCCTTCAAGAAGATGGGCTGAAAACAGTGAAATCGTCATTTTTAATAGCTGAGATTCCACTGTGTATATATACCACAACTTGCTCAGCCACTCATCTGATGTTGGGCATCTGGGTTGCTTCCAGGTTTTGGCTATTACAAATTGTGCTGCTAAGAACATAGGTATACAGAAATCTTCTTGGATTGGTTTGTTTGGTTCCTTAGAATATATCCCCAGGAGAGGAACTGCAAGATCATAGGGTAGGTCCATTTCTAGCCTTCTGAGAGATCTCCAGACCGCTCTCCACAGGGATTGGACCAATTGACATTCTCACCGGCATTGCAGGAGAGTTCCTGTATCCTCACAACCTCCCCAGCATTTGTTGCTGATATCTTTTCTGATGTATGACATTCTCACAGGAATGAAGTATTATCTCGTTGTTGTCTTTATTTGCATTTCTCTAACAATCAATGACTTGGAGCATTTTTTCATATGTTTGTTGGCGTTTTGGATCTCTTCTGTGGTGAATAAACTTTCACCACTTGTGAAGCTTTCCCCTTAAAGGTAGGGGCTGGGGGCTCAAACCCATATCTTTTCATAGGGCGATGTGTGTGCTTAACCAGGCGCACCATCACTGGCCTCCAATTTAGATATTTTTTACTCACATACACAATTTGACAAATATTGAAGTGAATTGCTATTAGAGGTTATATGGATGCTCTCTTTCAAGGAAAAATTCATAATTACAGAAGAAAGAGACCCCTAGTTCAAGATTATTGGCTGTAATTGACTACAGACTTCTATATATATTTTCTAAAAGAAAGAAATATAAGTTAAGCAAAGTTTTAACTTCTTTTAGTAGTTTCAAATTTGATATTTTGAAATCACTGAGAAAGAATTTGGAAACCCCAAAACTAATTGATCTATTAACTAATTAACTATTAACTAATTGAGCTATTAATGTCTCTGCTACTAAGTTGCACACCCTACCTGATTCCATTCTGACCTCTCTGGGCAGATGACCTCACCAATGTATCTTGGAATGTGACTTTTCCAGAGTCATCTTTCCCACTAGGGAAAGATAGTAACAGGCTGGGGGTATGGATCAACATAAGCAATTATAGATGCCAGACCTCCTACCTTCTGCACCCCACAAGAATTCTGACCCATACTCCCAGAGGGAGAAAGAATAGGGAAGCTTTGAGATCTGGTGGTGGGAATTGTGTAGAGTTGTACCCCCTCTCTTGTCCTATGGTTTTGTTAATGTCTCCTTTTTTAAATAAATAACTAAACAAACAAAAAAAGAATAGGGAAGCTTTGAATGGAGGAGATGGGACACAGGACTCTGGTGGTGGGAACTCTATGAAAGTATACCCCTGGGGGTCAGGCAGTAGAGCAGTGGGTTAAGTGCACATAGCACAAAGTGCAAGGACCAGTGTAAGGATCCTGGTTGGAGCCCCTGGCTCCCCACCTGCAGTGGGGGGTGGGGTGGTGGGGTGGGAGGGGGTGTCGCTTCACAGGCGGTGAAGCAGGTCTGCAGGCATCTCTCTTTCTTTTCCTCTCTCTGTCTTCCCCTCCTCTCTCCATTTCTCTCTGTCCTATCCAACAACAATGACATCAATAACAACAACAACAATAACCACAACAATGATTAAAAAAAAATAAGGGCAACAAAAAAGAAAAAATAGCCTCCAGGAGCAGTGGACTTGTAGTGCAGTCACAGAGCCCCAGCAATAACCCTGGAGGTGGAAAAAAAAATAAAAGAAACATATAAAGAAAGTATACCCCATGTTATCTTACAATTTTGATAATCATTATTAAATCACTAATAAAAATTATTTTAATTACCTGGCTGGGAGCGTTACTGAATACCAATGGTTCAGATTATTATTTACTCTGGGACTGAAGTGGCATAGCGCCTTGATCATAATAGGAAGAACATTCTTGGTCTAGGGTATATAGAGAGAAGAATGATGGTCCTTCGTCTATGTGGTGTGTAGGTCCTATTGTTTCCAGTCCCATCATGTACCACTAATCATCTTGCTTCTGTTCACTTTGACACTCCTGGACACAGTCTTTTCCAGAGAACTTTGCTCTCTCTCTTCAGAAACCAATATGAGGACCAATTTCACTGTGCTTCTGCGCTACACAATTTTATCATATATTTATCTGAATCTGGTGAGATTTGGGCATAGCAAAGGAAATGACATTGTACATATTTAAATACCTTAAGCTTTTTGTCAAATATAATGAAAAGTTCAAGATTAGACATGTCATTGGAATTCATGACATTACTAAATATTCTTTAAAAATTTTTATTAATGACTTAATAATGATTAACAAGATTGCAAGATAACAGGGGTACAATTCCACACAGTTCCCACCACCAGAGTTCTGTGTCCCATCCCCCATTTGAAGCTTCCCTATTCTTTATCCTTCTGGGAGTATGGACAAAAATTCTTTATGGGAGGGAGTCGGGCTGTAGCGCAGCGGGTTAAGCGCAGGTGGCGCAAAGCACAAGGACTGGCATAAGGATCCCGGTTCGAACCCCGGCTCCCCACCTGCAGGGGAGTTGCTTCACAGGCGGTGAAGCAGGTCTGCAGGTGTCTATCTTTCTCTCCTCCTCTCTGTCTTCCCCTCCTCTCTCCATTTCTCTCTGTCCTATCCAACAATGACAACAACAATAATAACTACAACAATAAAACAACAAGGGCAACAAAAGGGAATAAATAAATAAATAAAATATTTTAAAAAATTATTTATGGGGTGCAGAAGGTGGAAGGTCTGGCTTCTGTAGTTGCTTCTCACCTGAATATGTATATTATCAGATTGATCCATACTCCCAGCCTGTTTCTATCTTTCCCTAGCAGGGTAGGGCTCTGCAGAGGTGAGGTTCCAGGACACATTGGTGAGGCCATCTGCCCAGGGAAGTCAGGATGGCATCATGGTAGCATCTGCAACTTGATGGCTAAAAGTCAGTAAGATATCAAGCAGAATAAATTGTTTAATAAAAATGAACCCAAAGGTAGGAACAGATAAAATTAGGGGTCTTTGCTTGGGAAGACGCTAAGAAGTCTACTTTAGATATGTTCCTAGGAGGCCGTAACTTCAGTAATTTTTGCCTGAGCCTGATAACTAACATGCAGGAGGGCTAAAAATATTGTCTGGGAAGATGGAGTCACAGTTGAGACTAGGCCTAGAAGGCTGGATTAGGGCAGAGAGTAGCTTCCAAACATGAGGAAAGTATATAAATACCACTAGCTGTAAACCCCATGGATCTGACCCAGGGCTCATATCCATTTACATCTATTACAGGAGCCTGTGTAACTTCTGAGTGCCTGTCAGTCTGAGCTCGCAGTCTTAAATATGAGACGTTCCTCTATTTCATTAGTGATGTGTTTTATGACATTTTAAGATTTCAGGGGTATATTTTATTTGATATTTTGATATGGATTGGGAGAAGAATACTGGAAAGTGGGCCCTATCCAAGGGTTCCAGGACTGGGGGAAGTAGAGGCTCTATAGTGGAGATGTGAGGTTTCTGCTGTCTTAGGGTTCAAAAAGACAATCGATAGTTAATGTTATCATCACATTATTTGGTAATTGGGTAAACTTTGAAAAATCCTTTTGTTAGGGTTTGCTGTACAGTACCCAGTATCTTGTATATAGCTATGCTATTGGTTGCTTCTGATCTACTTGGTCTAGGCTTTTGAGAGAGTCTGCATATCAATTACACAGCCTATATATTGAAAAGATTCAGTTTGTGTTTTGAAAAACTTCGAGACATACAATTAATTTTCCCCCTCGTATTAATTAACTAGTGGTTTATATGACTACATTTTACTAGGAGTGTACATAAACACCATTCCCACCACCAAAAGACTGTGACCCATCCCTCCCACCCACTCCCACCCCCCACTGGCCCAGGAAGATGCATGTCTACCCCTCACCACAAGGTTTTTACTTTGATGCCCTACTTACAATTTGGTCAGATCCTGCTTTTAGTTTCCCTTTCAGATCTTCTTACTCAACTTCTATTGATGAGTGGGATCATCCCATACTCATCTTTATCTTTCTGACTTAGTTCACTTAACATAATTCCTTCTAGCTCTGTCCAAGATGGGTCAGAGAAGGTGGGTTCATTGTTCTTGATAGCTGCATAGTATTCCATTGTGTATATATACCACAGCTTTCTCAGCCACTCATCTGTTGTTGGGCACCTGGGTTGCTTCCAGGTTTTAGCTATTATGAATTGTGCTGCTATGAACATAGGAGTACACACCTCTTTTTGGTTGGGTGTTATGGAGTCCTTGGGGTATAAGCCCAGGAGAGGAATTACTGGATCATATGGAAGGTCCATGTCTAGCCTTCTGAGAGTTTTCCAGACTGCTCTCCACAGAGGCTGTACCAATTTACATTCCCACCAGCAATGTAAAAGTGTTCCTCTGTCCCCACAACCTCTCCAGCATTTGTTGCTGCTGTCCTTTTTGATGTATGCCATTCTTACAGGAGTGAGGTGGTATCTTAGTGTTATCTTAATTTGCATTTCTCTGACACTCAGTGACCTAGAGCAGTTTTTCATATGTTTATTAGCCTTTTGGATCTCCTCTGCAGTGAATGTTTTGTTCATATCCTCTGCCCATTTTTGGATGGGGTCATTTGCTTTTTTGGTGCTAAGTTTGCTGAGCTCTTTATATATTTTGGTGATTAGTTTCTTGTCTGATATATGGCATGTGAAGATCTTCTCCCATTCTGTGAGGGGTCTCTTTGTTTGTTTAATAGTTTCTTTGGATGTGCAGAAGCTTTTCAATTTGATGTAGTACCATTGGTTTGTTTCTGCTTTAGTCTTCCTTGCAATTGGGTTTGATTCATCAAAGATGTCCTTGAGGTGTAGGTGGGAAACTGTTTTACCAATGTTTTCCTCTAAGTATTTGATTGTTTCTGGTCTGACATCTAGGTCTTTGATCCATTTGGAGTTGATTTTTGTTTCTGGTAAGATAAAGTGGTTCAATTTCATTCTTCGGCATGTTACAATCCAGTTTTCCCAGCACCATTTATTGAAGAGAGCCTCCTTTTTCCATTTAATCCTTTGGGGCCCCTTATCAAAGATTAGATGCCCATAGGTGTGGGGATTTATTTCTGGGCTTTCAATTCTGTTCCACTGGTCTGTGTGCCTATTTTTGTTCCAGTACCATGCTGTTTTGATGGTGGTGGCTTTATAATATAGTTTAAGGTCTGGGAGTGTGATGCCTCCATTTCTGTTTCTTTTCCTCAAGATGGTTTTGGCACTTCTAGGTGTTTTCATGTTCCAGACAAATGATTGTAGTGTTTGTTTTATTCTCTTAAAGAAGCTTGGTGGAACTTTGATGGGTATTGCATTAAATTTTTATATGGCTCTGGTGATAATATTCATTTTGATGATATTTATTCTTCCAATCCATGAGCATGGGATATCTTTCCATTTCTTGGTATCAGTTTCTACTTCCTTGAGTAGCAACTCATAGTTTTCAGTATATAAGTCTTTCACTTCTTTGGTCAACTTTATTCCCAGGTATTTGATTGATTTTGCTGAAACAGTAAATGGGAGTGATTTCTGGATGTCTTCTTCTTCAGATTTAGTGTTTGCATAAAGAAATGCCACTGATTTTTGTACATTGATTTTGTAGCCTGATAACTTGCTATATTGCCTAATAACTTCCAGTCATTTTCTGCTGGATTCTTTAGGTTTTTCTATGTATACTATCATATCATCTGCAAATAGTGAGAGCTTGACTTCTTCCCTTCCAATCTGTATTCCTTTGATTCCTTTCTCTTGCCTGATTGCTATGGCAAGAACTTCCAATACTATGTTGAAGAGTAACGGTGACAGTGGACAGCCCTGTCTAGTCCCCGATCTGAGGGGGAATGCTTTCAACTTCTGTCCATTGAGTATGATGTTGGCTGTAGGTTTGCTATATATAGAGTCCACTATCTTGAGGGATTTCCCATCTATTCCCATTTTTTGTAGAGTTTTGAGCATGAATGGGTGTTGGATTTTGTCAAAGGCTTTCTCTGCATCTATTGAGATAATCATGTGATTTTTGGCTTTGCTTTTATTGATGTGGTGAATGACATTGATTGACTTATGGATGTTGAACCAGCCTTGCATTCTTGGGATGAATCCCACTTGGTCGTGATGAACAATCTTTTTGATATGCTGCTGTATCCGGTTGGCCAAGATCTTGTTTAATATTTTGGCATCTATGTTCATCAGAAATATTGGTCTGTAGTTTTCCTTTTTTGTTCTGTCCCTATCAGCTTTTGGTATCAGGGTGATGTTGGCTTCATAAAAGGTGGAAGGGAATATTCCTGTTTCTTCAATCTTATGGAAAAGCTTAAGAAGTATGGGTACTAACTGTTTCCTGAAAGTTTTGTAGAATTCATTTGTGAAGCCATCTGGTCCAGGGCTTTTGTTGTTGGGGAGGTTCTTAATAACGGTTTCAATTTCTTTGTCTGTGATTGGTGCATTTAGATTTTGTAGTTCTTCTTGGTTCAGCAGGGGTATATCTTCATGCTCATAAGTGGCATGAGTAAGTCTCCACCAATGTTCTCTATGCTCCATAGCTACCATAGTTGAGATGCTTTCTTATTATGAGAGAGAGAATGAGTGAGGGCAAAGAGGAAGACTAGTGTACTGTTTAGCTCTGGCATAAGATGGTGCCTGAGACTGAGCTAGTGGTCTCTGGAGTCTTCAGCATGACAGTTATGTGTTTAAACAGTAGAATCTCTCTTTAAATCTTCACATGTAGATCCATAGTCACAGAATTATCTTCCCCCAGGATCTATCACACATTTTCTGTTTAGAAACACACACACACACACACATACACACAACCCTAGCAAAGTGTACTAATACAGATACATAGTTTGTATTTTATATATATTCGCATATATGCATATTACATAATAAAATATAGTATTATTCATAGTTGATGTAATAATACACTGTAGATGATTGCATACTTACACTTTTATAGCAAATAGTTTTATTTGCTGATTTCAGGAGAGAGACTTGGGTTTTAAACTATAAGCTGATAAAATATGAGTATCTAAAACCATGAAAGCATGAATATCCCCATAGAACTGATCTTAGTGAAATAACTCTGCATATTTCTAAATTTAAACAAGCCCACAAGGCTATAATGGCAATGTAATAAATCAAACATTTTCAGCCAGCAGCTCCCAACAGTGTCTCTCAAGGTCAGCAACTGAACTGCTTTCCTTCCAGGACCTCATAAAAAGAATAGATTAGCCAATGAGTAACTGTGCCTTTTAGAAGGTTTTTTACAAATTAATTAAGACAAAAATTATGTATCTATATATGGATATACACATGTGCAAATATACTAATACTTGTGTTTAGTGAAATGTGTATGTGAAATTATCTTTGATACATATTTAGTGGGCTACTTGAGCCTACTGAATGAGCTAATCAATGCTGGGCATGAAAAAGTCTCCTTTCTTTCTATTCCTATAGTAAATCTATTGAAAAACCCTGATGATATTGAATTGCCTTTTACAGATATATTTGTTTTCTGAGGAGAACTCAATCTAAATTTAGTAATTGCAAAAGATACAGTTTATCAGTTGCCCTCTGCTCAACTCTCTCCCTTGCCCACTGGTCAAAAGACCTCTGAGAAATACAACTACACAGCACCTATTTCAAATGCGATTTCAGATGTTTATGGGACCTCTTCTAGTGCAGGCTACTGAACTGAAATGGAATCTTCATTCAGCTCTGCCTCTGGCATACTAACACTGAGCTAATGACATACCCAACTTCAATCACCGTGAATGTTCTCATACCTCTTTGGACTCCCTCCATTTAAAAATGTTTATGAAGATTAAGCCTCTATATTCATTATCCATTCCATCTGTTTGCCCAGTTGTCTTTTGGGAGTTGCAATCTCTGTGTGACTCTAGAGAGATTCCAGGGGAGAATAAAATGGGAGAGAGATTCTGACCAAGGAAGAAGTGTCACTCAATTGGCAAGTTGCCCAGTTTTCTGATTGATGTTTTTCTGACCCAGTGATTAAACAGTGGGGTGTAGTAAAGTTATCTTGCTCCCCATTATCATGTGGTTTTCACATGCAGTTTCTGTGTGGTTAGTTTTACCTGCTTTACATACTGAGGAATTCCTCTCAAATTCTGTAGGTCAATTGAGTATTATTTTTTACATTGTTTCTTGGAAATGTAAACATTTTGGTGGGAAATTTTTGCAAATATTTTAGTGGAAGTATAGAGAAATAATGTTGAATTTTAACTATAAGGTCTCACACTATTTATATGTTAGTTATAGGTAAAGCTATTTTTATGACTTTCATCCAAACATAACATATACTTGCATTCATGTACTTCATATTGTACATGAGGAAGCATTACAAACTCCATATTGCTTTTCACATACGTACATTTTTATTTGTTTATTTATTATTTGAACAGAGAGAAATTTTTAAGAAATATTTTTTCCTTTATTGGATTAATGTTTTACATTAATTTGACATTAAATACAATAGTTTGTACATGCATAACATTTCTCAGTTTTCCACATAACAATACAACCCCCGCTAGGTTCTCTGTCATCCTTTTTCTAAGACCTGTATTCCCCCACCCACCTACCCACCCCAGTGTCTTTTACTTTGGTGCAATACACCAACTCCAGACCAGGTTCTACTTGTGTTTTCTCTTCTGATCTTGTTTTTCAACTTCTGCCTGAGAGTGAGATCATTCCATAGTCATCCTTCTGTTTCTGACTTATTTCACTTAACATGATTTCTTCAGGCTCCATCCAAGATGGGCTGGAAATGGTGAAATCGTCATTTTTAATAGCTGAGTAGTATTCCATTGTGTATATAGACCACAACTTTCTTAGCCACTCATCTGTTGTTGGACACCTGGGTTGCTTCCAGGTTTTGGCTATTACAAATTGTGCTGCTATGAACATAGATATACACAAATATTTTTGGATATGTGTGTTGAGTTCCTTAGGATATATCTCCAGGAGAGGAACTGCAAGATCATAGGGTAGGTCCATTTCTAGCCTTCTGAGTGTTCTCCAGACTGCTCTCCACAGAGGTTGGACCAATTGACATTCCCACCAGCAGTGCAGGAGGGTTCTTTTGACCTCACAACCAAGAGAAATTTTTTTGTGGGGGAGGGAAGGTAGAAAGGGAGAGAGAAAGAGAGACACCTGAAGCCCTGCTTCAATGTTTGTGTAGCTTCCCCTCTACAGGTGAGGAGCAAGGTCTTGAACCTGGGTCCTTGTAATGTGTGCACTCAATGGGTTGCCCAGACCCACATATGTACATTTAAAAGAAGTTAAAACCAGAAGTTTGTCATGTAGACCCCTAGGAAAAGATGAACCTGTTGTGTAGACTTTAGGGAGAAATTTATTGCTTAATGATTTTATCTTGAAGTTTTACAGGCTGTTATAATCTGGTGTGATTCATTACTCATGACAGGATGCCTTACAACATGATAAAAAACCCCAAACAGCTTCATGACAAGACCTCCTCCAACAGGATGGGTAATCTGATGATAGGACCCATATATCAGACAGATGACTATATAATTGACTACTACCCCCACCCCAACAGGTTCACTATTCCCTTTTTTTAAAATATTTGTTTATTCTCTTTTGTAGCCCTTGTTGTTTTATTGTTGTAGTTATTATTGTTATCATCATTGTTGGATAGGACAGAGAGAAATAGAGATAGGAGGGGAAGACAGAGAGAGGGAGAGAAAGATAGACACCTGCAGAACTGCTTCACTGCTTGTGAAGCGACTCTCCTGCAGGTGGGGAGCCAGGGGCTCGAACTGGGATCCTTACTCTGGTCCTTGCGCTTTGTGCCACATGCGCTTAACCTGCTGTGCTATCATCCGACTCCCAGGTTCACTATTCTTTATAAGCTTTGAAAAACTACCATCAGGATTGTAGGGCTATATGTTAAGCTTGGTAGTGCTTAGGGAAAACTCCCCCCATCCTTGGATGGAGGTCTGGGAAAAACACCCCCTTGCTAGTCTCTCTCACCAAGATGAGCAAATGGGAAAAACAGTCTCTCAGACTTAGTTCTTCCCTTTCAGATTCTCAAGCCCACAGAGACCTCACTGCCTCTCCCCACTAACTGCAGGACACATGGCTGCCTGCCTTATGGTTCATTCAAATTTCACATAGTCACCCAGAGTTCACACAGTAACCTCACTTTTGATCACTAGAGAAAGCATACTCCATCAAACACCTCTCTGACATCATTCAGTGAAACTCCAAACTTTATTTCCTTATAGCTTTGATACCTACCATGCTCTGTTTATCTTCTCTCCATCTCACCCTGTTGGTTTAACCCCTATGTATCTCTCAAATACCTTTGGATAATTAAGTTGCTTGCATCATGGAGAATAATTGTCTTGACCTTTATGTGTCTCATCAATTCCTGTCATACCAGCCCCCTACCATAGGGGCAAGCTGACCTTTAAGAAACCTGTAATTTCTGACATATTTGAAAAATGTTCTTTGTCTGAATCCCTATTTAAACCCATTTCCATCTGCCATTAAATGAGAGTGTTCCAATTCTCCCCGGTGTCTCTTGCCTATATTGTGTCGTCTCTTGAACGAGCGAGGGAGAACTGGTCATTTGCCTTCCTTGCTGGTAATCACCCTCACGTAAGTGCCAGCATTGGATAAGATACATATATTTTTTTGAGACTTGAGTCTAGCATCCTCTCCGGTTTGTCTAGCATCCAAGTAAATCTGCTTTTCTCATATCTACTCTTATTTCTCAGTTAATTAACTTTTTGAGTGGCAACAGCGAATCTTAGACTCACTGACATTTCAACAATATGATTCTCTAATTTGGAGGCATAGTTTCAGTCTTTCACCACAACTTCCACTATTCTCATTAGAAAGACTGCAAACAAGTGTGCCAGGCTAGTGTGAGGGTGTTTCTTTCCGGGCACATGCTCTCTGGGTTGGAGAGAACTCGACTGGAGCCAACCTGGGCTGCTGCTTACTCAGCGACATGGGAGAGAGGAACCAGGAACTCATAGCAGAGTGGGAATGCAACTAAATTCCTTTATTGATCAGAGACAATTTTTTTTATATCTTAGAAACCAGAAGTGACAAGTGGGAAAAGGAAATGGCTAGGAGAGAGGGTGGAGAAAAGAAAAGAGCTCAAAGGTAGAAAGCTTCCATGGCAGCTGTTGCAAAGGTTCTAACCAATGGGATTAACCAATACCCCGTAGGCAGGGTGGGTCTCAGGCAAAAAAATGATTATGTAAATAGACCATAATATCAGTGATGGAGCAGGGGGACTGGCGTAATGCCCAACACAAGTGCTGGTGACAATGTGGAGAAAAAAGAAACATGGTACAATGTTGGTAGGACTGTAAAATGGTACAGCCTTTATGTAAAATGATAGATTCCTTAGAAATTAAAAATAGAAATACAAATACAGTAAGATCCACTCCTAGCCATCTATTTGAAACATATAGAAATTCTAATCCAAAAGGTTATCTGTATTCATATGTTCTAAGATGCATTATTCACAACAGTCAAAATATAGAATGAACCTAAATGCTCCCCAACAGATGACTGGATAACGAAGTTGTGGCATATATACTCAGTGAAGTACTTCTCTGCCATTAAAAAGGATGATATTGGGACGTTGAGGATAAAAGGCCAGAGAATGTGAGGTAGTTATACTAAGTGAAGGAAGTAGAGAAGTAAATGACAGTTAGTCAATGGTTTTGCAGATATATAGAATAGAAAGAACTAAAGCAAATTAACTTGCAAAGATACAGTAATAACAAAAGCAAATTTTAGACTTTGCGAAAACTGTGGTGGTTGTTGGAGAAGATAGGAAGAGGATCAGTAAACACATCTCATTCATGCAATGGCGCTGGAGATTGAGTGCTGAGTACGGTGAGTTCTTTATCCTTGAATTTTAGATAGAGACAGAAGTATTGAGGGAATGAAAGAGACTACAGCACCAAAGTTCCTTCAATGTGTTGGGGACTGAGCTGGAACCTGGGTGGTGCACTTGGAAAAGCAGCACACTATTCAAGTGAGCTATTTCACTGGCTCAAGTATGGTGAATCTTATACACACATGCAACTGGGCATCTATATCCCTAACTTATATGGTATTGTAAACCAATTTTAAATCCATAAATACATTAAGAGTGAAAAAGTGTTTTAAAAAGACAGGCTATTATATATCAACTTCAAATATTGGTATTATCAACTCTGTAAGTCATTAAAAGAACTTTCATGTGAATGAAGAATGACTGACTATATGTTTTTACATCTATTTATTAGCATTTCATGTTGTATTAAGTTTCAAATATTTAATGTAAACATTATGTATTAAATGAAACATAATGTTTCATTTAGTTTACTTTTTTAAATTTTTGTCTGTCCTTTGGGCTTTACCAGGGTGACATTCTAGATAGAGAAATAGAGACAGAGAGGCATCAAGAGAGAGAGAAGGAGGAGGAGGAGAAGGAGAAGAAGGGAAAGGGGAAGGAGAAGAAGAAGATGGAGAAGGAGAAGGAGAGGAAGAGGAAGAGGAAGAGGAAGTGGAAGAAGAAGAAGAAGAAGAAGAAGAAGAGGAGGAGGAGGAGGAGGAGGAGGAAGAGGAGGAGGAGGAGGAGGAGGAGGAGGAGGAAGAAGAAGAAGAAGAAGAAGAAGAAGAAGAAGAAGAAGAAGGAGAAAGTGGAGGAGGAGAAGGAGAAGGAGAAAGAGAAGGAGAAGGAGAAGAAGAAGGGGAAGGGGGAAGGGGAAGGGGAAGGGGAGGAGGAGGAGAAGAAGAAGAAGGAGAAAGTGGAGGAAGAGAAGGAGAAGGAGGAGAAGGAGGAGGAGGAGGAGGAGGAGGAGGGGGAGGAGGAGGAGGAGGAGGAGGAGAAGAAGAAGAAGAAGAAGAAGAAGAAGAAATATTTTATTAATTTACTTTTTAATGAGAGATACGGAAAGATACAGAGCCAGAGAGAACAGAACACTGATCAACTCTGTTTTATGGTCATGCTGGGGACTGAACCTGGGAGCTTAGAACCTCAGGCATGAGAAAAAAATATTTTGCATAATCATTATGCTATCTCCCCAGTCCTTTATTCTACTGACTTTTTTTGTTTGTTTGTTTTTAACCAGAGCATTACTCAATTCTGTTTTATGGTGGTTTGGAGGACTGAAACTGGGACCCTGATGTACTCTTTATGTGCCTGGGCAGATAGCTTAAAGTTTCTTAATGGGTTTTTGTTTGTTTGTTTTTACCAAGGTATTACTTATCTCTGACTTATGGTGGTGTGGGGGATTGAACCTGAGACTTTGTTGTTTTTTAAAAAAAATTTTTTATTATTATTTATTTTCCCTTTTGTTGCCCTTATTGTTTTTTATTATTGTTGTAGTTATTATTGTTGTTGTTGATGTTATTGTTGTTGGATAGGACAGAAAGAAATAGAGAGAGGAGGGGAAGACAGAGAGAAGCAACTCCCCTGTAGGTGGGGAGCAGGGGGCTCAAACTGGGATCCTTACTCTGGTCCCTGCACTTCATGCCATGAGCGCTTAACCTGCTGTGCTACCGCCCGACCCACTGAACCTGATACTTTGGAGCCTCAGGTATGAGAGTCTCTTTCAATAACCATTATTCTACCTACCCCCACCCTAATGTAGTCTTTAGTACAGATTTTTATTCCATTTTAATTGACAGAAAATTTCAAACCCAGAAATAATTACATGATCACAATAAACAAAAAACAAATAACTTACATTATGGGGATCTGAAAAAGAACAAACAGGATGCATATAAATGAAGATAATCCTTATTTTAAAAATACATATACAGGGTCAGTTGATGGCATACCTGGTTAAGTGCTTGTATGACCATGCATAAGCCCCTGTCCCCACCTGCAGTGGGAAAGCTTCATGAGTGGTAAAGCAGAACTGCAGGTCTCTCTCTCTCTCTCTCTCTCTCTCTCTCTCCCCCTCCCTCCCTCTCTCTCCTTCTTTACCACAGCCTCCCTCTCAGTTTTTCTCTGTTCTATAAAATGAAATAAAATAAATAAAATAAAGTTTAAAAAAATATTTTATTTATTGGATAGATACAGAGAGAAATCAAGAGGGAAGGGGAAGAGAGAGAGGGAGAGAGACAGAGAGACACCTGCAGCCCTGCTGTACCACTTTTGAAGCTTTTCCCCTGCAGGTGGGGACTTGGGGCTTGAACCTAGATCCTTGTGCACTGTAACATGTGCATTCAACCAGGTGTACCACGACCCAGCCTCAATAAAATAAAAATTAAAAATTAAAAAAATACATATATACATATATACTATCATTGAATTATAAATATTATACAGGGTCAGATGTGCACCACTGGAAATTCTATATGTCTCCCTTTTGTTCATATTTGTGCTCCATCTCTAGTCTTCTTTTTAATATTTAATTTTATTTATTTACTTTCCTTTTTTGTTGTCCTTGTTGTTTTTCTCATTGTTGTGGTTATTATGGTTGTTGTTGCCAGATAGGCCAGAGAGAAATGGAGAAAGGAGGGGAAGACAGAGAGGGGGAGAGAAAAAGATAGATACCTGCAGACCTGCTTCACCGCCTGTGAAGTGACCCCCCTGCAGGTGGGGAGCCGGTGGCTAGAACTGGGATCCTTATACCGGTTCTCGAGTTTCACGCCATGTGTGCTTAACCCACTGCACTACAGCCCAACTCCCTCTATCTCTAGTCTTTAGCCTTCCCAATTCCCTTCTGATAGCCACTAATTGTTCCTATAGTGCAAACCTTTATTATTGATTTATTAACTTGTCTACTTGTTTTCTGTATGCAGTATGTGTGAGTGAACTCATACCTGGACTGACTTTTTCTGTTTGGCCTATCTCGTTTAGGGTAATTCTTTCTAGCTCCATCCCTGTTACACATAACAAGGTTTTAGCTTTGTTTGTAACTGATCAGTTTTCCTTTGAGTATGTACATCATGTGCTCTTTATCCATTCATCGGCCTATGGATAGGTAGGTTGTTACCTGCTTTTGGCCTCTGCAAATTATCCTCTGACAAACATGAGTATGCATAGCTCCTCTAATTAGTGTTTTTGTAGAAAAAAAAAATCCTTAAATTATGATGAAGGGTCGAGTAACCTGTTTGCTGAAATACCTTGGATCAGGGCAATCACTCAATAGAAATCTGGACTTCTTCTAGTGGTGGGAATTGTACTCCTCTTATCCTCTGATTATTATTAAATCAATAAAAAGAAAAAGAACGCTGATGTTCTAGAAACAAAGAATTCAGTTGTTGAATACTTGGTTTCTCTTCTTTTCTTTAATTTTTTACAGAAACTACACCAGGGGATTTGAACAACGACATGAGGAAATCTGACATTTCTTTCATAATCTATTTCTTTCATTTTGTATTTCCCCACTATTAATCATGCTCAAATTAAGCACTGAAAGCTCCTATCAGAACAGTGGTAACCTTATTCCTGATTATGAAAAGTATTGTTCTTCATACTAATTAGCACTTTGTTCTCTCATTTCTTCCGAAAGAGAAACATTATCTAGTTTTGCATTTTCATTCGGTGTCTTCTCATGGAAGCCCTGTAGCTTGACAATGCTAGATCGCAGCAAATAGACTATTATCTGTATAGGTATAACACTGTTCAATAGAATTTTCTGTAATGAGAGTTACCCCGCCTATCACCACTTCCCTACAGTAGCTACTGAGCACTTGAAATGTGGCTAATGTGACTGAGGAAATGTAATTTTATTTCACTTCATTCTAATTAACTTACAATCAAACTTAAAAAGCCACTTGTAGCTAGTAAGGAGCACATTGGATGGCACAGCTCCAGTGTCTGGTCAAAAAAAGGAACTAAGAAATTTTAAGTTATGTATCAGTGTGTTCTTCCTATTGATTTCTTGTTTCAACAGAGAGAGCACTATCCTCTGGTATAATCAGATCGCTCCTTCTCACCTCACTCGATTAACTTTCTTATCACTTTTTTTTCTAAACATTTTTTTTTCAACCATATGTGCTTGCTTCTATCAGGAATTTCAAAATTGCATCACTGGACCATCTTTTCATAGAGCATCGTTTCTCTCATTGGCCCCATGATTGGGAAATAATAATAATAGTTTTCAAAAGCTGTGTTTTAAAATGTAACTTATCAGCATGTATTTCTAAAGGGACAAGAGACAATTTTATGTGGTACAATATCAAGCACTTACAACATTTTACCACATGCTTTTATTTTAATGGCTATTGGGAAACTGAGGTTAGCACCTCCAATGTGTAATTTCATTGATATTATTGCTACATATGAAACTACAGTAGACATTTATATTTTAGGAAAAGCCATTTAAAAGAGTATTAAGTAAATAGTAATGCAGGTGGTATGCAGATATGGCACATTTTATTAATTTAGTTTGAAAAAGAGTTGAACTCTTAAAAAAAATAAAAGCAGTTTTAAAATAAGCCTTCTGCATCTGCTCCATCCCATGTCACTTCCCACACATTCTGAGTTCTAGTTCACTGTTCATCACTTGCAAACAGGCTGTGAATTTATCCAGCAGGCCTTTGTTGATTTGATTCCTTCCATTCTGCTCTTCACCACCTACTCTCCACTAGGTGAAATTTGCAGTTATCAAGGGCAGATCAAACCTTCAGAGAAATAATACATCTCATCTCCTCATTCTCAACTCACAAAAGTTTTGGTGAGAAGCCATTCTGGTGGTGTAGTAGGATAGAAGCTACAAACTGTGTTCGGGAAATTAAGGAGTTAGGAGGCCAGAACAGAAGTAGAGACAGAATGCAAGCTCTCCTTTAGGATGCATTTGGAAGAAATTGAGACAATTCTTTGCTTTGTTTTTGTTCTTTCCATTGTACTATCTCTCTAGTTCTAGTTTTAAGGATGAAAGGTATTTTGAATGTGAACCTTTGCTAAGAGGATAATCCTGTAGAGGTGGAATCCAAACATAGAGAAAGAAATTAGCTTTGGAGGGAAATGAGAGGAGTGGGGCACTGTATGTTGCACACAGAAGAGGAGAAAGAAGTTGCCAGGTAGTAGCACAACTGGTAAAGCATACAAGTTACTACAAACAAGGACTCAGGTTCAAGTCGGTCCTCACCTGCAGAGGGAAGCCTTGTGAGAGGTGAAGTAGGCTTCAGGTATCTCTCACTCCTCTTTCCCCTGATTTCCCTCTGTCTCTATCACAATAAAAAGAAATAAATTTAGCAGAGGAGAAATGTATTTCTAAAGTATTTGTAAGACAAAAAGGAAGTTGAAGCAGATTTTCACGTGGCATACGCTTGGTTTCTCAGTGAAAGATGAAAAGGAAAAGGTGACGAGAGGAGGTTTGAAGAGAACGAAGTTTTGTGACTTTGCAGGAGCTGCAGATATCTTTTCTAAGCTCACAGCAACCTATGGTAAGGACCCAAGAATTGGAAAGGGTTGACTGAGGCTAGGCATTCTATTGAATACAAATAACTGAGAAACAAATGAGACCAAAAAATACTTTGAGATTGAGCTTAAAGTGATGGTCTATGAAGTTGAGGTTATACAAAGAAATTCAAACTGCTGCAAGAAGTAGGAAGAATTAGAGTTTTTCTGAGTTCTATTTAAAAAGATAGAAGCCAAATCCCCAAAGCTGTGATTAACAAAAAGGCACAGGTATATGGGAATAGTTCATTCAGTAAAGGAGAATGCTGAGTTGGAGCCTATGCCCCTCATGGGAGCCCTTGCACTGGGGAAGCTTCACTAGTGATGAGGCTGTGCTGTGGCTTCTCTCCTCTCTCTCTCTCTCTCTCTCTCTCTCACTCTCTCTCTCTCATATTCTTTCCCTCTATGTCTCACACTTCTCTATCTAATAAATAAACAAACCACTGGAAGTGGAGGAATTGTACAAGTACAGAGTCCCTGTGATAACCCTGGTGGCAAGAAAAGGTGTGGGGGTGGGTTGGGGTCGGGGGAAAGTCGAGCTTGTTCTCACGTCTGAAAAATATTGGAAACTAGTTAAGAATTTTAAACAGAAATGGAGAAATTGTTGGTGTATTGCACCAAAGTCAAAGACTTTGGGGGTGGGGGGGCAGAGTACAGGTCCAAAAAGGATGACAGAGGACCTAGTGGGGGTTGTATTGTTATGTGGAAAACTGAGAAATGTTATGCATCTACAAACTATTGTATTTACTGTTGAATCTAAAACATTAACCACCTCCCACAATAAAGAAATAAAAAAAATGGAGAAGTGGTCATATCTGCATCTTGTTTCCTTTTAATTTTTTTGTTTGTGTTTTTGGTTTTAATTATATTTATTTATTTTGCATAGAGACAGAGAGAAATTGAGAAGGAACATAGAGGGAGGAAGAGTGACACCAGCACGGCTTCACTGCTCATGAGGCCTCCCTCCTGCAGGTGACTGGGGGCTTGAACCCTGGTCCTTGCACGTGTTATAACATGTGCACTCTACTGGGTGCACCACCACCCAAACTGCACCTTGTATCCTTAAGATAGGGTGTGAAATAGAGAAGAGCAAGAGGGATCGGTGTGTTCAGTTAGGGGCTCTGGCCTCCACTGATGACAGCAGGTTGAGGAAGGATGACAGAGAGGGAGGGAGAGAAAGACACCTGCATGCAGACTTGCTTCACTGCTTATGAAGCGCCCCCCCCACCATACACAGGTGGGGAGCCCTGGGGCTGGAAATGGGATCCTTAATCTGGTCCTTGCACTTCCCATCATGTGTGCTTAACCCTCTGAGCTAACACTTACTCCTCCCTAAATTCAAATTTAATTCTTTTCAGTTTGAGACATTGGTGGTGGGATTAGTCAATTTAGTTGCTTAGTAGCCAGGAATCAATACTAGTCAGAAACTCTGGAAATAGGCTTTCCTGTATGCAAATTCCAAAGCTATTAGCATACAGACAATAGGAATAGATGAGTCTGCCTGAGAAGTTTACATCAAAAGGAGGTATTCAGAACAGAGCCTCAAGGAGTACATTTAAGGAACATGCAGGTAAAAGTTCTTGCAAAATTGAGGACATAGTCAGAGAAAGAAAAACAAGGGTAAAGATACTATCGGAAGAAAGTTTTTTTTTTAAAATTATTTATTTATTCCATTTTGTTGCCCTTATTATTTTATTGTTGTAGTTATTATTGATGTTGTTGTTGGATAGGACAGAGAGAAATGGAGCGAGGAGGGGAAGACAGAGAGGGGGAGAGAAAGATAGACATCTGCTGACCTGCTTCACAGCTTGTGAAGTGACTTCCCTACAGGTGGGGAGCCAGGAGGCTTGAACCCGCATCCTTAAGGTCCTTGCACTTTGTGCCATGTGGGCTTAACCCGCTGCACTACCACCCAGACTCCCTGGAAGAAAGTTTTAAGAGACTCAGCAACCTTGTTTGTTTTCTACATTATTGTAAAAGAGAATGCAAAATAAAGATTGCGAAAAGTCTACATAATCAACAGTTTGAAGGTTTTTTAGTAACTTTGGATAAAAGCAATTTCCATGGAATGGTGAGTGGGAGAAGTGTGGGGAGAAACCTGGCAGCAAGTAGTTGTTGAGTAGGTGTGAAATTAGGAAAGGAAGCAGCAATGCAGACAACATTGTCAGGAAGTTTCACTGTAAATGAGAGAACTGCCTTCAACTAGAAGATGCTCTATTGACATATATACTCAGTGATAGTGTTAAGTTTTGTTTCTGACCATACCCATTGCAAACTGAGACAAACTGAGGCCGACACAGGAAACAGAGGAAGATGAAGTATTTACTCACACAAACATATAGACTAGCTATTATAAACTTACACATGTAAAGACACAGGAACTCATAAACACAGGGACCTCAGGAGAGCTGAGGGGTCCCCCCTCCACAAGCTGGAGTGACAAAAGTGGCCCCATCACCTGGGAGAGAGAGACCGAGAATCTTCAAACTCATGTCTTCTTATAATGGTCAGGAACAGGATGGTCACTCTTATCCCGAGGGGCAGAGGGGCGTTTTTTTATGAGTTCTATAATCTCACTCTTTGTAAACACCTGTCCTTGGGGCATTCAGCAGGAGGGAGTCTCTTAACATCTGAAGAGCCAGTTGACCTTGGGTGCTCAGCAAGAGGGAGTTTTCTGATATCTGAGGAGCCAGGTGGCTTCTGTCTGGCCGCCTGAAAAAATGGAGAACTTTTAAAATGAGACAGCTCTGAGAAAAGCCTCTGGGTAAACTCGCTTCCTCACAATAGCACTTTTCTTTCTTTCTCTCTCTCTTTCCTTCTTTTTTTTGTTCTTTCTTTCCTTCTTTAGTGGAAGGAAGATATTTGAACATGCCCAAGTGCTTTTGTTAGGGAGACAGTACAGGGCTGAAATTAATACCACAGGAGAGGCAGGTCCTGGAGAAATAAGAAGACACAGAATACAGCGTGGTGGAGGAAGTAGACGTAGGAAGCGTGAAGGTTACCCTTTCCATGATGAAATGTGAGGAAGATAATTTGTGGGAAACTGAAGGAATTCATTCCAAATAGCTTTATTTTCTTTGTGAAGTAGGAAACAAGTAATTGATGACCATGAAGAAGAGGCAGTAGAGAGAGTTGAGGTGGCAATGGAGTATTATTCAGCAATAAAAAAGATGATATTGTGTCTTTTGGGATGAAGTGGATGGAACTGGAGATTATGCTCAGTGAAGCAAGTAAGGAGGTGAAGGACAACTACAGAATGGTTTCACCCAAATGCAGAATATAGAGAATTGAACATACAAATGTGAAAAAAAAAGTCAACCTATGTCTAAGCCTGTAAGAGAACTATAGTGGCTCTTTATGGGGGTGAGGATAGGGATGTGTGGTGATGAGAGTGATAAAAAAAGACTGTATGTAAACCACTACTCAATAAAAATCTCAAATGAGAGAGAGAGGTGGGGAGAAAGAGAGAGATAGAGTTGACGTGGTAACCAGAGAATAGGACATTTTGATAAACATATTTGAGAAGGCCGTGTATGTGTGTGTGTGTGTGTGTGTGTGTGTGTATAGAGACTATAGACATAAAGAAAAGGCTGAGGAAAATATTGCTGAAACCAAAGAACAGAGGTATCAAGATATTAGTAGGCTGAAATAAAAGTAGCCTTGTGAATGCATGAGGCAGACACAGAAAGTTATTAGTTGATGAGAGAAAATGACAACAGGCCAGTAGATGATAGACAGTGAGGAGGTAATAGGCTATGAGTGTGACATAATCCAAAGTAGATGTAGTTTTTAAAAAGTTCAGAGAAGAAATACTGTGAATGTACCAAGAGGAAGTCTCCCCTTCCAACTTCTGGAAGGAAAGGTAAGTTTTGTTGAGCAACACAAAAAACAGAAAAACAAACAAAAACGGGGCTGGGTGGTGGCATACCTGGTTGAGCGCACATACTACAATGCGTAAGGACCCAGGTTTGAGCTCCTGGTCCCCGCCTGCAAGGGGAAAGCTTTACAAGTAGTGAATCAGTGCTGCAGGTGTCTTTCTCTTTCTCCCCTTCCCTCTCAATTTCTGGCTGTATCTACCTAATAAATAATAAAACCTTAAAACAAAAAACCAAACCAAACCAAAACAAAAACCAAACACTACAAAGGGTTGCAAGAGGAATGGAGTCTGCTGGTGATATGGAAATTTTAGCCATGAAAAAAAGGTGAAGTTGCTGAAAATGAGAAGAATAGTTTTCTAATAACAACACATTTTCTAGACATCATAAAGGAAAGTTAAGAATGCGAGGAAGGTGGGTATTTATTTGAACTATCATTGGTAGCTGTCAATGACTTAAGAAATCTAGGATATTGAAGGTAACAAATAATCAGAGATATGAGAAATGACAGTGTTAGTCTCACAGAGGAAGTTGCACATTTTAATTTTCAAATGGTGTAATGGTGTTGGAGGAATCAATATCTGTTCTACCCTGAATCTGCTTATAGATTCATTGTTGCTAAGGTTTAAGTGAAAACCTCACTCTTGGGAAGCCATTGGCATTTACATGACATTACACGGCGACATAGGCATATTGAGCTTATTATAGGTGTATAGGAAGAATAATATAGGAACTTAAGGAATTCTTTCATTTGATGACTGAATATAGGTGAATAAGCATATAGAAAAGACACAATGCTATAGAAAAACTAGGAGCATGTGGGTCATGATAGGATTCATGGGGGCAATTCATTTCATGAATAAATGATTAGTTAATATTGTTAAAGGTGAAGATAAAGACTGAAGATACTGTTGGTTTTATAGTGTAGCGATAATTGATAATTTCAAAGGGAGTTTGATGTAAAGTCATTGGGTAAATCAGGTTAAAGAAGTGAGAAAATGGGTAGTGGATCAACAATTCAACAGATTTTGAAGAGATGTTAAGAAATGAGAGGTGATAAGAAATCCATAGAAGGTATTACTTTTAAGATTTGAGAGACTAAAATATATTTGAGTTTCCACTGGACAAGAAAAACACTTTAGGAAGGAAATGAGAAAGCTATCAATTAAGTTTTTAGGAAACTGAGGAAGAATGATGGAATTAGGTTTCTTCTCAGAGAACCCACTGAGAAGCACTGTTTGAGAGGTGAAATAGCAGAATAACAAGTAAAAATCTATGAAGGAGCTCCAGGACACATTGGTGGGGTTGTCTGTCCAGGGAAGTTGATACAGAGTTCTGGTGATGGGATTGTGTGAAGTTGTACCCCTCTTATCCTATTTTTTTGCCAGTGTTTCCTTTTTATAAATAAAATCAAAATCTGTGAAGGAAGGTTAGTAGTTTTTGTGTCTGACTCCTAAAGCACATTTAATCCCAGATATTTGACTTTAGCTAGTCATAGCAATGTTAACCTCCTTGTCTTAGTAGTCTAAGACTGGTATGTGACTCCGTCATCAACAGTGACATAAAAGAAATGGTTTCTGACTCCTTTCTTATTTAGGATGTCTATGACACCCAGAAATATAATTTTCTGACAGTCCTGAAGGCAGTAAAGCTAATGGAAGAATAAATTCATTAGGGATGACAGAGAAAGATAGAAAAAATAGAATCTGGTAACATCTTCTTTTGCCTCCGGGTTATAACTGGGGCTCCATGCTGGCACTATGAATCCACCACTCCTGGCAGCCAGATGTATTATTATTATTAGTAGTGTGTATTAGTATTAGCTAGCTGTATTACTATTACTATTATTATTATTATTAGTGGTTTTATTTGGTAGGACAGAGAGAAATTGAGAGAGAAGGGGGAGATAGAGAGGGAGAGTGAAAGGTTGACACCTGCAGACCTGCTTCACTGCTCACGACATGTCCCTGTTGCAGTTGAGGAGTGGGGGTTTTAATCAAGATCTTGAACATAGTACTATGTATACTTGACCAGGTACACCACTGCCCAGGCCTAATCCCATAACATCTTTGAGGTACTATAGTAAGTAATACTGGATGCTACTTCTGAATTTCTTATAATATCAAATAATGAAGCTCCTATGGTGTGAATCCACTTGGTTCCTGATGATATTGGAGTTCAGAGCCCTCTGGTCATTTCCCCCTAATATTGCTCTCCCTCCGGGAGCATGGACAAAAGTTCTTTATGGGTTGCAGAAGGTGGGGGTTCTGGCTTCTGTAATTGCTTCTCTACTGGACATGGATGTTGTATGGCTGATCCATACCGCCAACCTGATTCTATCTTTCCCTAGTGGGTTAAGGGTCTGGAGAGGTGAGGTTCTAGGACACAGTGGTGAAGCTGCCTGCCCAGACAGGTCAGGATGGAATCAGCTTGGTGGCTGAAAGGTGGTAAGATATAAAACAGAGCAAAGTATTTAATAAATGGGATCCAAAAAGTAGGAGTAGAGCAGGTGAGATTATGGATACTGAGGTGGGAAGAAACTGGAAAGTCTATTTTAGGTATGTTCCTAGAGACCCATGTAGTAATTTTTGTTTGAGCTTGACAGCTAATATGCAGGTAGGCTTAAAGTACTGTCTGGGAAGATGGTGCCAGAAATGAGAATAGAACTAGAAAACTGAATTAGGGCAGAGAGTAGCTCCCAAACTTGAAGAAGGTATATAAATAAAATTAACTCTTTACCCCATAGGTCTGACCCAGGGCCCATATATTTATTCATATTTAGCACGGGAGCCTGTATAATCTCCGAGTCCCTGTCAGTCTGTGTTTGCAGTCCATGGTCACAGCTGAGAACATTCTAGGCTGCATTCATTTCAGGACCAGTCTTCCTCGAGTGGTAGAGGTAATCCAGCCTCCCTTTGAAGAATGCAGCAGTCCTTACCATTGTTGCATTATAGTGAGGATAAGGTCCTGGAGAGAGCTTATAGAGAGGATAAGGCCCAGAAGAGAGCTTATGATGATGTTCCTGTAGGAATTGTACAATGATGATGGAGAGAGGGGTCTATTAGAGGTTTTGGCTCATATTGTCTATGTGGGAACTAAGGATTCCCTGACTAGGATCCCAGATGATGGGGTGGCCTGGTATTGACCAAAAAGAGCATCATTATGTGAGCCAGTATCTTGCCCTCACCAGTCTTTTGTAGTCCTTTCTTTACATGACGAGTTTAGACTTTCTCCCAGTTATTAAAGCATAGAGTGTCATTTGTTGTATCCAAATGGGTATTAGATTTACAGGGTCTGATCTCAAGTTAGGGAGGAAACAGACCTAGGGTTTTAGTGTGGTCTAGGTTAACCTTAAGTTCTACTGCATTTACTTGTATGATGATTATAATACAAGTTGTGTAAAGGTTTTTAATTCTCCTTTAGTTGATATCTATATTTCTTGCCAGCATATATCTCTTGGACAATTGTATACAGTGTTTCTTCTAAAGATTATGAAAGGGTGGAAAACTGAAAAATAGTATGCATGTACATACTGTTGTATTTACTGTCGACTGTAAAACATTAATCCCCCAATAAAGAAATTAAAATAACAAAAGATTATAAAAGGATGCTGTAAGAAGAGATTAGGAGATATATTTTCCTTTCTTCCTTTTAGGTAATAAGTTGAGTAGATAGAGTGAGGGAAGTGAATTAGGGGGTATGTGATAAGGGTGACTAGGCCTAAGTAGTCAATATTTGATTAGATGATTTATGGTGTCTTCTATATACCTTTCTACTTGCATGCCGCATTTATGAGGTCTTATCATGGAATATTATTCAGCACTTTCTTTCAGGTATATCTATCTGAAACCTGCATGTTTCCACTAAATTATGGATAAGTATATACATGAACCCAGTCCCCTAGGTCCTATCCTATATCTAGGGTCTGCAATTTTGTCAGAGTATGCACCACTTGAAATGGAACTAAGTAGTCCACTGTGTTAGGAAAGGTCTTACCAGACTATTGAATTTGGAAGGCTTATATCTCAGGCTGGGTGTCTTTCGATACCATTAGAAGCGACGAGGCAGTGGCAGCATAATGTGTCATGGTGGCATTGATTTAGTTGAGGTCAGCAAAGGCAGTGTAGAGGCATCAAGAAATATAAGCAATGTCCCAGAGGTTCCAGGATGGAGAGAAATACAGATTTTGAAGAGAATGGGGAAGGTCTTAGAGTTTAAGTCTAAGTTTAAGTCTAAGTTTAAGTTTAAGGAGTAATCAGTCTTAGAGTTTAAGGAGGCAATAGATACTTACTATGATAACCAAGTTATTTGATGCTGGGGAATTATGCAGATGCAGTCACATCTGCCAAACTGTCCCCTCAGGCTTTCTCACTTCCTCCGATATTCTCGCAGTGCCTTTTTCAACCAATCCTGTCCTGACACGTCACTCCTGGTTGTTGCCCTATAAAGCCCTTCTTCTTCCGCCCCTCATCTCTCTTGCCTGCTTTTCACTTCGGCAAACAGACACAAGGTACGGTGCTGCGCATAGCAGGAGGCGGCCATTTTTACTACCTCCTTGTGGCCTGAACCACTGCGTTCTCACCCAACTCTGAGGTGCCCGTGGTAATAAAGATTTGTGTTCCCTCTTTGCTCCCGATCTCCTCTCTCTCTTCTCCACAGCACAGCCCAACAATTTGGGAGCTTGGTTTACTATGAAAATTCTACATTTAGGATTTACCATACCATATTTGACCTCATCATGATTTATGCTGTTTAATGTTACCTACAAATAACTGTATCTTAGATACTGACAGGGCCAAATAATTCTGTCCTATCTGGTCTAATGAGATAGATAACTTAGTATTTTTTTTAAATAAAGATGATTTTTAGAATGCTTTAACAATTTAAGCCCAGTATCAGAATTCAGTCAGTTTACAAATTTGAAACATTAAGTGCTTAGACTAAGTGAATATGTACTCACACTGAAATCTAGGTAGTTAAAGAATTTGAGATATTCAATCTATTTTCCCCCTGACATACTGAATAGTGATTTATAAGATTGTCAGTTAAAAGAAGATAGTTGAATACTGTTCCCACCACCAAAAGTCTGTGTTCCTATCCCCATCCTTCTATGGTGGACCTGATAGTCCACTGTCCCACCAGAGTATTTTACTTTGGTGAAATAGTCCATCTAGAAAATTTATTTACTAAATAGAGATTATGGCATGTTTGAGCCTTAGTGCAAAATAAGAAATTGGACTTAGATACAAAATTAATTCACTTGAATTTTTAGGTAAATCCATTAAAAAATGTGTTTTACAGTTTTCAGGAAGCATAAATAGATGTCTTATTTTTTTAATGTTTTATTTTAAAGAGAGAGAGAGAGAAAAAAAAACAGAGCACTGCTCATCTCTGGCTTATGGCAGTGCTGGTAATCGAACCTGGGATCTTAGAATCTCAGGCATAAAAACATTTTGCATAACCATTAAGCTCTCTCTCCAGCCCAAGATATGCTTTAAACATAAGAATGATTGGAAAACAGAAAAGGAATCACTATAGAACTGGCGATAGATTACTCACCTTTTTAATACTTGATAAATCAATGTGAAAAGATAAAGGAAATGCCCTATTCTCATTGACTTTGAACAATCCATTGATTTGTGAAACTGTAAATTGAAAATGAAAATGTACTACACTCAGCGGAATAAATAAAACACAACCACGATTAACTTTTGACTTGTAAAATGAAAATAAACATGCTTTCTTCCTACTTCCCCTCTCTTGCTGGCAAAACATTCTGAGTGGAGAATGATGGCTTTTTATCAGCATTCTCACCCCCATGTCATGTGAAAGACAAGAATGTGTTCATTGAATTATAGCTGAATTCAGCTCTTGGGACTTTGCAGATTATCAGTGTTAATATGACTGTATAACTATTAGTATTAATCTATAAAATTAATGAACTATGACATTTCCTCTCTTGCCTGAAAACTCTGTTACTGTTGGAGTTAATAGTTGCCACTATCTTAAAATGTCTTTTTTACTTTTTGATACAATGGCAAATTCTCCGTCAATAATCTAAATTTCCTCCCAAGAAGTTGGGATGCAGCAGTTTTCCTTTTTAAATCAATTTCACTCCCTTGAAAATGCATTTCCCTGAATCTCTTGGAATTTTTGGATGTGAACTGTCAATAACTTATGCATACCTGTTGAGATCACCCCTTACCTGCCTAGGTCTTTCCTTTGCCTATCTACTGTGTTGGATTATCCTGTACCTGTTTTTCTTTCTTTGTTTACTCTCTGGTTTTTGTGAAGCACATCAACAGATAGCTTCTTGATTAAAAAAAAAAAGAAGTCAGGGGGTACAGGACCAGCAAGAAAGTTCAACTGGGAAGGTGCCTGCTTTGCCATGTATGCAACCCAGGTTTGAGCCTGGTCCCCATTCATGCTATCATCTCTCTCTCTCTCTCTCTCTTTCTCTCTCTCTCTTTCGGTTGTCACAGAATGGTGAACCCAACACTCACAAAATAAATAAATAAAAAAGAAAGAAGGACAAAAGGAGAGAGAGAAAGAAAAGAAAGGAAGGAAGGAAGGAAGGGAGGAAGTAAAGAAGGAAGGAAGGACAGAAGGAAGGAAGGACAGAAGGAAGGAAGGAAGGAAAGGAGAATATTGCAATATAACATACCATTGAAAATCAACATAGGGTGGTCCAGGAGGTGGTGCAGTGGTAAAGCATTGAACTCTCAAGCATGAGGTCCTGAGTTCAATCCCTGGCAGCACATGTACCAGAATGATGTCTGGTTCTTTCTCTCTCTCCTCCTATCCTTCTCATAAATAAATAAATAAATAAATAAATATTAAAAAGGGAGAAGTAATAATTAAAAAAGAAAGAAAAATTAACATAGGTATCTCTAAAAAGTACAGTTTGACTCTTTATCAGAGGTACACAGGAAAAAAAAAGAGGTACACAGGAGATAAATATTCTGAGGTATTACATTTCTGAAGAGATCTATACTTACACACATAGTATTTTTGTCATAATATTCTTAAATTTGTGATTAATAGTGGTTTAAAGACTATAAGATTACAGAGTATAGTTCTAGATCACATTCACCACCTAAGTTCTGTACCCTGCTCTCCCAAAGATAACCATCATAGCTCTCACAAAGTCTTTGAGTTTGGCTACTTCTTTGTTTTTTGCAAGTTCATGTGTTTTGACAGTTTATTAGACATAAAATTATACCACTAAAAACTTTCCCCCCATAATTTTAGACTTCTCTACAGTCTTTTAGTTTGCATTGTTGCTATTAAGAAGACCAAAACCTATTCTTACTTCTTTTTTATCTTTTTGTAAGCTTAAAGAATATTCTTCTGTTCTTAAAAAGGGGCACTTAGTACACTGTATTATAATATATTTTGCATGGCCCTTCTGGATTGTTAAACCATTATTTCAGTTCTGAGAGACTGTTCAATAATTTACAAGTATGTCCTATTTCTCCATATTCTCTTATGTGAAATACTTATTTTTCAAATGCTGAGTCTGTATGACTGACTGAATTTATGGCCTTTTTTATTAACTTATTCCCATCTAGTTGGGTTAATTTCTAAAATTTTTTTTTATTATCTTTATTTATTTATTGGATACAGATAGTCAGAAATTGAGAGGGAAGGGGGGAGACAGAGTGGAAGAAAGACCAAGAGACACCTGCAGCACTGCTTCACCACTTGCAAAGCTTTTTCCCCTGCAGGTGGGAACAAGGGGCTTGAACCTGAGTCCTTGCCCTTTATAACACGTGCTCAACTAGGTGCGCCACCACCCGGCCCCAACTTCTGATTTTTGAAAAGACAATGTTACCTTTATCTTGCCATTCATCTACTGAGTTCTTCATTTCCCTGTAGGTGGGGACCAGGGGCTTGAATCTGCAACATTGCACACTATAATGTGTGTGCTTAACCAGGTAGGCCATTGTCTGGTCCCTTTCATTTTTTTAGCTCCTAAACCAGTGTCTCACACATTAACAACTTTACTGCTCCAGGGCCACTTTTTGATTCAGATGGGGAGGGGAGCAGAGAGGGAGAAGGAGAGGGAGAGAGAGAGGTAGTGGTACCACCAGAGTTTCCTCTGGTGCCATACCACTTCTCTCCTGGTGACTAAGTTCAACTTGGGCCATGTACAAGGACCATGCCCAACCTAGTGAGCTACCCATTGTACCTCTCCATTCTTTTTAAATTAATCAATTAGCAGGTACTCAGGACAGATGATGAAAACACAATCAGGTCAGTGATGAGACTCATGGGCAGACCTTTGTCACATGGAGTTAAGAAATTACTCATGTCTCAATAATTGTTTTGTAGACCATTATTTCCTCAATAAAATGACTTGAAAAAAAGAGGAATATCCTGAGATAAAAGGCATCTAAAAATCGAATAGAGATTCAAACAGATACATAGTAGAAGTAAATACTGTTCAAGTATTAGAACAATTGTTAATTATTAAAAAGCTGACTAAAACATTCCTAGTGAAGAACTAGGTAGAATATACATATCACCATGAGCAAGGTTAGCTGAGTGCATAACAAAGCAGACACACTCCCAGGTAAGCTATCTTGAGAGTCTCTTGGTCAGTTATTTTACAATTTTAATAAAAATGGATAATGATGTCCATAATAATAATTATTATGGACATCATAATATAAATAAATATATATAATTAAATTATATATAATATTAAACATTAAATTATATATAATAATAAATATAAATAAATAAATATATAATTTAATAAATATTAAATTATATATAATATAATTATATATTATATATAAATATATAATAATTAATAGGGATCAAACCCATGACCCAACTCCTGTATGAAGGGGAAACGCTCTACAGCTTACTACCTCTCTGGTCCAAGATCAATTACTTAAAAAAAAGTATATATATAAACTTTTACTGCCAGATTCTTTATATACATGTGAGAGGAAGCTTCATGAATGGTGGAGCAATACTGCAGCTCTCTCTCTTCCTCTTTATTTCTCTCTGGCTCTCTCAGAAAAAAGAAAGAAAGAAAAGAAGTACAATCTCCATAAATATCCCAACCACATTTTTTTAAAAAGAAGAATAAAACAAATGCTACAAATGTTTATCTGGAACCAGAAAAGACGTAGAATTGCCAAAACAATCTTGAGAAGAACAGAACTGGAGGCATCACACTCCCAGATCTCAAGTTGTATTATAGGGCCATTGTCATCAAAACTGCTTGGTACTGGGACATGAATAGACACACTGACCAGTGGAATAGAATTGAGACCCCAGAAGTAAGCCCCCACACCTATGAACATCTAATCTTTGACAAAGGGGCCCAGACTATTAAATGGGGAAAGCAGAGTCTCTTCAGCAAATGGTGTTGGAACAAATGGGTTGAAACATGTAGCAGAATGAAACTGAACCACTATATTTCACCAAACACAAAAGTTAATTCCAAGTGGATCAAGGACTTGGATGTTAGACCAGGAAATATCAAATACTTAGAGGAAAATATTGGAAGAACTCTTTTCCATATAAATATTAAAGACATCTTCAATGAAATGAATCCAATTACAAAGACTAAGGCAAGAATAAACCAATGGGAGTATATCAAATTAAAAAGTTTCTGCACAGCAAAAGAAACAACTATCCAAACAAAGAAACCCCTCATAGAATGGGAAAAGATCTTTACATACCATATATCAGACAAAAGATTAATAACCAAAATATATAAAGAGCTTGCCAAACTTAACAACAATAAAAAAATGATGACTACAGCATATTCACCACAGAAGAGATCCGAAAGGTGGAGAAACACATGAAAAAATTATCCAAGTCACTGGTTGTCAGAGAAATGCAAATAAAGACTATAATGAGATACCACTTCACACCTGTGAGAATGTCACACATCAGAAAAGGTAGCAGCAACAAATGCTGGAGAGGTTGTGGGGTCAAAGGAACCCTCCTGCACTGCTGGTGGGAATGCCAATTGTTCTAACCTCTGTGGAGAACAGTCTGGAGAACTCTCAGAAGGCTAGAAATGGACCTATCCTATGATCCTGCAATTCCTCTCCTGGGGCTATAGCCTAAGGAACCCAACACATCCATCCAAAAAGATCTGTGTACTCATATGTTCTTGGCAGCACAATTTGTAATAGCCAAAACCTGGAAGCAACCCAGGTGTCCAGTAACAGATGAGTGGCTGAGCAAGCTGTGGTTTATATACACAATGGAATACTACTCAGCTATAAAAAATGGTGGCTTCACCATTTTCAGCCGATCTTGGATGGAGCTTGAAGAAATCATGTTAAGTGAAATAAGTCAGAAACAGAAGGATGAATATGGGATGATCTCATTTACAAGCGGAAGTTGAAAAACAAGATCAGAAGAGAAAACACTAAGCAGAACGTGGACTGGAGCTGGTGTACTGCACCAAAGTAAAAGACTCTGGGGTGGGTTGGGGGGAGGGTTCAGGTCCTGGAACAGGATGGCAGAGGACCTAGCGGGGGTTGTGTTGTTATGTAGAAAACTGAGAAATATTATGCATGTACAAGCTATTGTATTTACTTGTTACTGTAAAACATTAATCCCCCAATAAAGGAAAGAAAAATGAAAAAAAGAGAAAAAAGAAACAAGAAAAAAGACCGCACAAAGAACTATTGATCCATAACACCTGACCACCAGTTCCCAGAAAAATAAAATGAAATAACCTCACTTGGTTGCCTTGAAGCATAGCTGACAATGAGTCATGAAAAATACCGTCTATTACCATGTTTTAGAATTCCCCCCAATATTAGTTGTAAAGTCTCCTCATGTGCATGCAATGTATAAAATTTCTGTACCAAACAGAACCACATCCTTTGACAAAGCCCCTCAAAACAATGAAAGAGTGTTCCCCGGTTCAAGTCCCTCCTGGGCTTCAGTCTTCGGTTGATTAATAAGTTCACCTTATAAATGTTTGTTGGGCCATGTGGTGGCATATACAGTAGAAAATACACATTACAAAATACAAGGACCTGGGTTCAAGACCCTGGACCCCACCTACAGGAGAGAAGCTTCACAAGTAAAGTGATGCTGCAGATGTCTCTCTTTCTCTCCTCCTTCCCTTTTGATTTCTCTGTTCTAGTAAATAAAATAATGCAAAAGTTGTGATGATCTGTCTGTTTTTCAGCAAACACATATGTTCAATAATTTCTGTTGGGTAGGTGAGAAAGAAGAATGGAGGAATGGCATAGGAAAGGCCACTGGACCAGCGGGCAACTGCAGCCACACAAACAATTTGCAGCAAGCGTCCAGCAATTCTGAGTGACTCTTCAGTCACTTTTGGAGTGTGACTTTGAAGCTTTTAGCCAATACAACACACAGGGGTAGCCCAGGCTAAACAAATTAGTCAAAAATGCTTGGTGATTCCAAGGTCTGAAACACAGGTAAACTGGACATTTTCTTACCTGAGTAGAAATGTCTTGAAAATGGGCAGCATCACAGAAGGCGTAGTTGAGAACTTCTGCTTCCTCAAGGAATTCAACAAAAATAACTAGTATCTTAAGTGAAACTCCGATGACCATGAAATAATGGGATTGAAATGTTTCAGTAGTATTGCCTCACTACCAGGATTGGTCAAAGAGAGAGAAACTGAATATGAAGTGTTACCCTGGAATGCAAATGCCACCAGTAACAAACTACGTGGTGATCCCCAATACTGTTACCTTGACTCCATTTCCTTTTATTTTATTTATTTTTAATGTTTTTCCTGTTAGTCACCAGGGTTATTGTTCAGGGGTTGGTGCTGGTGACACGAATCAACTGCTCCTGGTGGCCATTTTTATTTTTCCTTTCTTATTTTTATTTGATGGGACAGAGAAATTGAGAGGAGGGGGAGCAGAGAGGGAGAGAGAAAGAGAGACACCGGAAGACCTGCTTCACTGCTCCTGAATCTCCCCCACACACACACACATACTGTCGGTGGGCAGGGGGTTGACGAACCCTGATCCATGCTCATGGTAGTAAGAGCACTTAACCCTGTGGGCCATGGCCTGGCCCCCATTCCTTTTCATTTTATTTAGTGCTGACAGGATAGATTCTGAAGCAAGGAGGTAGCAGGAGAAAGGGAAATAGGTCTTCCTCACATCTTTCCCATTCAGTTGCATATAAGTCACACCTCGATGACATCTATACTTTTGACTTGTGCCCCTCAATCTCTCAAGAGCTACTTTTCAGAAAATGAGCATGGAGCACAGAGTTGAAGGCTAAGAAATATCTCATCCTGCATTCCTTTCATCAATGCAAAGGTACAAACTTAAGGTTCTTAGGTTGTAAGAGTGGGATGGAATGTATACATCTTCCGGGGGCCAAGAGTAGCTAGTGTAACGGTTATGCAAAGAGACTCTCATGCCTGAGGTTCCAAAGTCCCAGGTTCAGTCCTCTGCACCACTATACTATAAGTTAGGGCTTAACAGTGCTCTGGTTAAAAAAGAAACTCTAACAATTTACATGGTGTTGAAACAGATTAGTTTAATGTTCCAGTATTTGCATTATCTGCACCTTAGAGAGCACTTAGTGCTGGGATTGAACCAAAGCTATGTAAGTGCACGGCATGTGCTCCACAGTAAGTAATCAATAGACCTGGCTCCACCTGGTTCTTTTCTTTCCAAACACAAAACATTCTGCTCCTCTCTCACTTGCTTTCAGCAATAAAGACATTTTGGCACCAACATTAATGAAGAAGTGAAGCATTTTGCTCACATAGTGTGATTTATACATCTGAATGTTTGTCAAAAGTAAGCTTTAGGGGGGCTGGATGGTAGTGCATCGAGGTAAGCTCAAGGTTCAAATCCCTGGCTTCCCACCTGTGGGGGGTGGGGGGTGGGGAGGTGTTGCTTCACAAGCAGTAAAGCAGGTCTGCAGGTGTCTGTCTATCTTTCTCTCCCCGTCTTCCTCTCCTCTCTTGATTTCTATCTATCCCATGCAACAACAACAATGGCAATAATAACAGTAACAACAATTACAAGGGCAACAAAATGGAAAAAAACAGTCAGTCACCAGGGGCAGTGGATTTGTAGTGCAGGCACCGAATCCCAGCAATAACCCTGGAGGCAAAAGAGAGAGGGGGGGGGGGAAGTATCTCCCTGCTTGTTTGTCTCCCATCATGGTTTTCCCCTTTTCAGACATGGTGGAGACTTAGATCATTTGGATTCAGTAGTCACTCTGGAGAAATAACCAGATGCAAATGCAAACACTGAAGTGCAGACACAGCACAGAGTGGTGACATGCGGCAAACAGTCAAAGGGTAGCAAGCCAAATGTGAAGGAAGAGGGCACTAAAGCAACCAGGCATTGAAGGCAGACACCTGAAATTACCATAAATATTGTTTTAATAGAGACACTCCTACTGTGATTTGCTGCTAGGCTCAGCTGAAGTATATTTTATGCACATCTACATTTGGTGGGGTCTCCCAAGGGCAAACTCATTGTGAACTATTAGAATTTTAATGCTCACGAGGTTACAAGCCTTGGTCCTTTATGTAACTTTTTTTTTCCAGTGTGCTGTGCATATCTGATGTGGAAAAATCTGAGCTGGAAAGGTTGTTAAAAAAGAACAAGACTGTGTGTTAATTACAAAAGGGAAAATGTTCTAATTTGGATTAAATTTTGTGTAAGAGACTGCAGGGATATTTCAAGTGGTGACCAGGTTTTTGTATAAATTGAAACACAGATCACAGAGCTCTTAAGGGGATGGGGACTTCTTAACCTAACAAGAATCTCTGATTTTTAATCTTTTCCTTTGCATGCCTTCCTTGAGTATTATTTTTCTTCCCAACTCCATTCTCTATGGCAAATCCCATCACCAGTGTTTTTTTTTTTTTCATAGACTCATTTTTCCCCCTAGTACATTTGGATTCGATATGGTATTAACACATCTTTCTGCAAACACACTTATTAAAATCTTATTCAGGACAAAAAATTCCATACTAAACTGAAAAGGAATTTTTTTCTTTTTAAATTTTTGTATTTATTTTCCCTTTTGTTGCCCTTGTTTTTTTTTATTGTTGTAGTTATTGTTGTTGTTGTTGATATCGTCGTTGTTGGATAGGAGAGAACTGGAGAGAGGAGGGGAGGACGGGGAGGGGGAGAGAAAGACACCTGCAGACCTGCTTCACTGCTTGTGAAGCGACTCCCCTGCACGTGGGGAGCCCCAGGATCCTTAAGCTGGTCCTTGCCCTTTGCACCCCCCCCCCCCCCCCGTGCGCTTAACCAGCTGCGCTACCACCCCACTCCAGAATTTTTTCTTTTTAAAGATGCAAGTCACTTTCCACTGTACAATCCTACTCATGTACTGTAGTTAAAGAAAAATGTAAAATATCTACCTCTAAAAGTCAATTATTAAGTGGGATCCAGATTAATAGGTGTAAAGGAAGCCTTTGGTAGAAAGAGGGTATTGTTCAGGTCTAAGATTTCTGTGTCACATACAAAGGGTTTCCTCACCTTTGAGGATGAAGATTCTCTGGCCATAGATAGCATCACTGCTGGAATCCTCAGGACCCCCTAGTGGGTGTTTTACCTCATTTAACACTCTCTCCCCTCCCTCTTTTCTTTTCTTTATTACTCATTTAACTCTTACAGCACCATACCGCAGGGAGATGCCAACTACCTACTTGCAAAAGAGGATTTAAGCAAATTGCTTGGTGTGTGTCTGTTAAGTTTCAGAGTAGCAAATGGATCTCAGTTTTGCCTAGGCTCTTTCCAGAGGTCTTCAAAACAGGGGAAAAAAAAAATCTTTCCTGGTTCCCAGAATGGATTCTTTGCTAGAAGCTGACTCTCCAGTTTTGTCTAGAAAATTATGGCCACTGTAGGTAGTCTAGTTCGGATGCTAGAGTTTGGGCTTTTCATGGGGGTGGGTTTTTTTAAGCACCTGTGTTGGCGTTTCCTCGCCGTCCCGGGGAGGTCTTATTGCACCATCTGGGCAGTAGCCTGGAGCCCAGTCAACTGAAGATCTATTGCCAGCGCAACATAAAACAAAACAATCAGCACCACAATCCTGCGGGTGGGTTTGTTTGCCTGCTGACTAGCGGAGGAGAAAAGGGTCCGGCCGGGGTGGGGGTTGTAGCGTAAGGCGACTCGGGCGCGCCCTCTGGCGGCGACGAGGCGCTCCCGTCCTCCGCCACTCGCGTCCCCTTCACTCCCCCCCCCCCCAACACCCCACCCCGCCGCTGCCGCTGCGGCGCCCCCGCCCGGCTCTCGGGGCTTCACTCTCGGTCTCTCACTCTGGGAGACACAGACGGCAGCTTTCAGAGCGAGCCGGGCTGCACAACCGCTGCCGCTCGCCCCGAGCAGACCCCAAGCGGTGGGAGAGAAGACGCAGCCCCGCGCCCCGCGCCTCTCTCCCGGGGCGGAGGGGAAGCCTCCCCGGAGCGGACGGGCAGCTCCGCACCCGGCCGGCCGCGCGGCCACTTGGCGGGGCGCGCCTGCACTTGGGGACGCGGCTGGGGAGCCCCCCGGGTGCCGGCCAGGCAGCAGCGCGCGTGTGAGGGCGCAGCGCTCGGGGTCCGGCGAGGAGAGCGCGGCGGGCTGGGCTGGGCTGGGCGGCGGCGGCCGGCGCCTCGGGCACCTTCTTCCCGCCTCGCCGCTTCGCGGGCTGCACCGCCTCCCCGGGCCGCGGCTGCCCGGCCGGGTTTTCTGCGTGTTTTCGGGGCCGGGCAGCGGCGCACGATGCGCCCGGCTGCGTTCTGATCGCCGCCGCGCCTCCGCCTCCGCCGCGATGATCCCTCCCGAGCCACCGCAGCAGCCGCTGCAGCCGCCGCCGCCGGCCCCGCCGAACCATGTGGTGAGCACCATCGAGAACCTGCCGGCCGAGGGCAGCGGCGGCGGCAGCCTGTCCGCCTCTTCCCGGGCCAGCGTGCGCCAGAGGATCCGCAAAGTGCTGAACAGGTGAGGGGGGGCGGGGACGGGGGGGGCGAGGCCGAGGCCAGCGGGACCCGAGGTCCCCACGTTTTTCCTCGTTTCCCCGGGGTTCCCCGAGGGCTCCCTAGGCCCTTTGGGACGTAGCCGCGAGCTGGAGAGACCGAGCACACCGCGCGCCGGTGCGCGGAGAGGCCGCGCGCGGAGCTTTGTCCCGCCGCCTCGAGCCCTGGAGCGCGGGTGCTGCGGGCTGGTCCGAGGCGGGAGTTCGGGGAGAGGCGGGGTTTTGCCTGCCTTGCTGCTGTGTCCGCGCTCGCACCCTCGCACACGCGTGTCGCCTCACTTCCTTCTCCTCTTTGCACCCCAGCTTTTTTTGCGCACGGGGGCCGGAGGGGAATCGGGAGGTGGCGGGGGGTCGTCCGTGGGGAGGGGGGAAGCGGATGCGGGAAGGCGCCCGGCTGCACGGTCTCGCCATAGAGCATCCAGATCGCTGATCTCCTGGAAATGAGGGCGTGGAGGTCCCACCCAGCATCCCCGCGGACGGGGCACCCACTTTTTTCTACATGACGTTGCACTGCTACCCAGACTCTTTTTGGCTTCGGGGGGGGGCAGGCCTGGACCAATTTCACGCAAAGTGCAAATAAATATATATATATATATTTATTTATTTGTATATATACACACATACTACGAGAAAGGTATGAGGAGGAGGAGGAGGAGGAGGAGGCAGCTGGTTATTTCTAGGTGATCTGAAGCCAGAGGAGGTGAAGGCTGATCGCCGGTGCCTCCAGTGCTGGAATCTGCGCAGTGAATGGATCCAGGAAGGACCGGGCATTTTGGAAAAGAGAACCCGGGTTCACGGAAACGGGTGGGGGGACACCTCCTAACTCATTAGACTGTGATATGAAAGGGACTCTCCCCTTCTTTTCTACTCAAGTAACTTGAAATGGTTGAACGCTAGACGCAAAATGGTTTTGTGTATGTTGAGTTGCCTGTGTGCTTTTAGGTAATCTATCTGTAGGGCTAATTTATACGCTGGTCCCTCTGTTGACACAGGTTTCTGTGTTGTACAGTTTTGGATAGCTGAGCTTCTGCAAAGAATTTGCTTCCAGCTGTCTGGGGCTGGAAACCTTAGTGAGAGCACAGAATAGGTACAGAAACGAAAGCTTGAAAACTCTCTTGCTTTTAACAATAGGCTTTAATTTAGTTCAATCACACACCCCCAAAATAGCTAGGAGTCCTTTGCCTGAGGACTCAAGGCGTGTTTTAGCTTACTCGTGGGGACTTACACATCTTTCCTTAATTATCAAACAAGAAATTTCACTCTCAAGTGAGACTTGTTGGTAAAACAAAAGTCAAGTACTAACTTTCCATTGACTTGTAACTTAAAATATCTCCCAGAATATTGCATTGTAAAGATAATGAGCAGAATAAATCATGAGATGCTGGCTCAGTACTTATTTTGTGGGTTTCTTATATTTTATGAATACCTGTGGTGAATTTTGAATGCATTGGCATTGGCTGTTTAAATTTTCAAGCAGAATGTGCTTTTAATCATTAATGTTTCTCACGTAACGGGAGGAATGTATTCAATGATTCACTTATCTTTGCCTAATTTAACTTACTGTTGATTCTATAGAGGTTATATCTTGATATCTTGATGTTGATATCTTGAGATATTAATGAGTCTTTGGGTCAAAGTAACAAGATCACTGAGATAGGCATAAAGGAATTTGGGGGTGTCAGTATTCCTCTGTCACTAGCTAGCCATATGATTTTGGATAGAAACATTCATCTTTTTGCATCTGAGTTTCTTCAATGGTTAAACATGTTTCATGGGCAGAGAGAGGGTAGATAGCATAATGGTTATGCAAACAGACTTTCATGCCTGAGGCTCCAAAGTCCCAGGTTCAATCCCCCACACCACCATAAGCCAGAGCTGAACAGTGCTCTGGTAAAAAAAAAAACAAAAAAACCACAAAACAAAACAAAACAAAAAACATGTTTCATTTCCTCTGTGATGGTTTTGAGAGTTAGATGAGACAGTACTGGGGCCAGGTGGTGGTGCACCTTAGTGAGCACATACATTACAAGGGCCTGGAGTTCAGCCCTAGTCCCCACCTGCAGGGGGTTGGGGAAGCTTCACAAGTGGTGAAGCAGTGCTGCAATTAACTGACATACCCTCCCTCCCACTTTCCTTTCCTTCCTCCATCTCCCTCCCTCTCTATTTTCCTTCTCTGTCTCTTTCCAGAGAGAGAGAGAGAGAGAGAAACTTGAGGTGGTATAAAATCTACGCATCCTCTTTTATTTAGCTGATTCTTCCTCTCCAAAGTGGGTCTGTGGTGACATCATAAATAAAATGAAGTTGTCACATATCACTTTGTGCTTTACTAACCCCTATCTGATCTGTGACATGAGTAAGTAACTGTTTTTAATTTATAGAGCAGAGCTTAGGTGGAGAGGCTTCCACTGGTGTATCATTGTGGGCACATCTGTGACTGGAAGGAACCCTAGCAGTCATTGAAGCCTTTACTCCTTAAAGAAAATGTTGAGCTGTCTTTCAAAGCTCATCAGGATTTTCAGTGTGGTCTTTTGAATTGAGGGAATACTTTTTCTTTATACTTCAAGAATAAGAATATAGTATTTCCTTAAATTGAGACACTGGAAAAAAAAAAGAATCATTGTAGAAAGCTCAATGGAATAATACTGTTGACACCCTGGTGGGCTTGATTTTTGTACCATGATTATGGCAATAGGAGACATTATTAGTTGTGGCTGCTGAGAGACTTGGCTTTTTAAATTAATTAATTAATTAATTAATTATTGCCTCCAGGGTTATTGCTGGGGCTCAGTGCTGGCACCATGAATTCACTGCTCCTGGAGGCCATTTTTTCCCTATTTTTTTTTTTTTACTGGATAGGACAGAGAGAAATTGAGAGGGGAGGAGAAGATAGAGAGGGAGAAGAGAAAGATAAATAACTACAGACCTGCTTTACTGCTTGTGAAGCCACCCCCCCCCCATAGGTGGGGTGCTGGGGAATCGAACAGGGATCCTTGTGTGGGTTTATTTTTATTTTATTAGTGATTTAATATTGATTAACTAAATTATGAGCTAACGGTTATAATTCTGCACTGTTCCCACCACCAGATTCTGTCATCCCCTCCATTGGAAACTGTAGTAGCTCTCGCATGGTCACAGATATGGGTTGACTATTATTCCTATATGTATATTTCTCACTTTGTCTATGGTCCTGCCTTCTCTTCCTTTCTAAGTCACACCTATTCCTATTGCTACTTCTGAATGTCCTTTTTTCCCCTCTTCTCTCTCTGGGTCTTGATGGAATTGGAGTTGAGAACCTTCTGGTCATCTTCCCTAACATTTCTCTCTCTCTGGGAGTATGGACCAGCATTCCTTTCGTGTGTGTGTGTGTGTGTGTGTGTGTGTGTGTGTGTGTGTGTAATCTGGGAGGTCTGGCTTCTGTAATTGCTTTTCTAGTGGACATGGACATTGGCAGGTGGATCCATAACCCCAGTATGTTTCTATCCCTGGTGAGATAGGGTCCTGGAGAGGAGAGGTTCCTGGACACATTGGTGAGGTGGTCTGCCCAGAGAGGTCAGGATGGAATCATAGTACCATTTGCAAATTGGTGCCTGAAAGGTAATAAGATATAAAGCAGGAAAGAAAATGATTAATGAACAGCAACTAATAGGGATCTTAGGGTGGAAAGAATGGAGGAAGTCAATTTAGGTGTGTTCTTAGGAGTCTACGACTTTAGTAATTTTTGCCTGAGCCTGATAGCTAACATGCAGGCTGACTAAAAATATTATCTGGAAAGGTAGTGTCAGAGTTGAGAATAGGACTAGAAAGCTGGATGAGGGCAGAGAGTAGCTTCCAAACTTGAAGAAAGTATATAAATACAATTTACTATTTACCCCATCAGTCTGACCCAGAGCTTATATATAGTCACAGTTAGCGTAGGAGCGTGTGACAGGGACCTGAGTCCCTGTCACTCTGAGCTCTCAGTCCATGGTTAGAGTGAGTTGGCTTTTCAGAGTGTGGGTGAGACTGGAATTCTAGAGATCTTGTGCCAGTTCTTAGGTGTGCTCTACCTGTGTTAAATGTCTCACTCAACATGATACCTTCTGAAACCTTCTGATACCTTCTGAAACTTTTTTTGAATTTAGAGTCACGGAGCATAAAGGAACACACGTAGGACAGTTGAGAGCAAGCCTACATAGACTTAATGTCTTTATGGGAAATGATCAGAAAAGCTTGGGCAAGTATTATATTCAGATTTTGAAACATTAAGTAAGGCGGAAAGAACATAGTAAGTCTATGGAATGACCATGAAGGAACAGATTTATGCTTGAACCAAGCACTAGCTGCAATTGATGGAGAGGCTTAATTCAGATAATAGTTTCTTAAAACTTTGGAAGGCTTTAATTAAATTGAAAATGTTGCTCTCCTTCAAGCTGCGTCTTCTTATTTATTTATTTATTTATTTATCTTTATTGGGGAATTAATGTTTTATATTTGACAGTAAATACAATAGTTTGTACATGCATAACATTTCCCAGTTTTCCATATAACAGTGCAACCCCAACTAGGTCCTCTGTCATCCTTTTTGGACCTGTATTATCTCCCCCCCCCCCCCCCAGAATCTTTTACTTTGGTGCGATACACCACAAGCTGCTCCTTCTAACAGATGTCAACAGGAAAGGGGAAATCAACTAGTAATGAGCATGACTGATATAAAATATTCCAAATGGAATAGGGTAGTGTGATAATAAACAGACAATTTCTAAATTCGATAGTAAACAAAGGATGTTTGAAGTATGCATTTATTTTTAACTAGAGGACACATTTATAAAAAATAAGAGATCATACAGTATACTACTTCTAATGCATAGTGCTTGGAGAAATGAATGCTAACATTAACTGGTTTGTTCTAGAAGAAGATGGTGCATTTCTTGTGTGATGAAATGGATGTTTCTGTGTAAGTTTTCTTCAGGGCCATCATGGGGCATAATTTTGCTGCACAATCCTGTAGATGCGGATGATAGAGGAAACTGCATTGGTTGTTATGTAGTTCTAAAGTTACATGGTGCAAGAGCTGATGTATTATTTACTTGCCATTTCTCATAAAAGCAGAGTGAATGTTGTAGAAGGACCACTACTGGGTTTTACTTTAGCTTTCTCCTTCACCTGCGTTCAGGCCAGTGAGCATTCTGTGAACATTAATTCTTGATTATGTTTCTCAGAAGTATGTTTAGGAGGTCAAGCTCCGATAGACACGTGGAACTGTACCCATAAATATTTGGCATACTCCTTGACTGTGATGTAAGTACACACAAACACACAACAAAGCTTCCTTTTGTTTGAGAAATTATAAAAGAAATTTTTCTTGCTGTCAGGACTTCACTGGGGCTTCTTACCTGCAACATTGCATTACTCGTGGCAAACTTTTTTTTTCCTGCAGATACAGAGTGAAAGGCAGAGAGTGGGGAGAGAGAGACAGAGAAGGAAAAGAGACATAACTTCACTTCTTCCTTTTTATGTGAGCCACGTGGTAGCTGGAGGCTTGAACCAAGGTACTTATGTATGATCAAGTGTTCATTCTTCCTGATTAACCATCTCTACACCCTCTTTTTCTTTCTTTCTTTCTTTTTTAAACATTTTTTCCCTTTATTGAGGGATTAGTATTTTATAGTTATATTCTTGTTACTTTTAAAAATATTTTATTTTCATGAGAGGGAGAGAGAAAGAAAGATACAAAGAAAAAGAGAGATACAGAGAAAGAGAGAGACCAGAGCACTGCTTACCTCTGGCTTATGGTGGTTCTGGGAACTGAACCTGAGACCTTTGAAATGGTCAAAGTTACACAACATAAAATTTCCATCTTTATTTATTCCCTTTTGTTGCCCTTGTTGTTTCATTGTTGTAGTTATTATTGTTGTTGTCGTTGTTGGATAGGACAGAGAGAAATGGAGAGAGGAGGGGAAGACAGAGAGGGGGAGAGAAAGACAGACACCTGCAGACCTGCTTTACCGCCTGTGAAGTGACTCTCCTGCAGGTGGGGAGCCAGGGGCTCAAACCGGGATCCTTATGCCGGTTCTTGCTCTTTGTGCTATGTGTGCTTAACCTGCTGTGCTACTGCCTGACTCCCTTGTATTTCTCTTTTTCTAAAGGGTAAATCATATATATATATATATGTACATATATATATATATACATATATATATATGAATATATGGAATTTCTTTATCTTTTGATGGATATCTAGGTTGCTTCCATCTCTTGGAATAGATAATATTGTAGTGAATATGAAAGTGCAAATATCTCTTCAAGATGTTGTATTTTATTCTATCTATATCTAAAAATGGCATTGCTGGATCACATGGTAATTCTCTTTTCATTTTTTTTTTTTTTTTGAGATAGCAATGGTGTCATGTACAATTTGACTGATAGTGTATAAGGGCTCCAGTTTCTCCACATCTTTGCAAACACCTGTTACATTTTGTCTTTGCATATCTGTTTTTGGTAGTGAGCATTCTAGTAGGTATTAAATAACCCATTGTGGTTTCGATATGTGTTTGCCTAATGACTGGTATTGTTGGCCATATTTTTTGTATATTTCTTCGTCATATGTACATTTTCTTTGGAGAAATATCTATTATAGTCCTCTACTTAGTTTTGCATCTCATTGGGTTGTTTTTGTTGAATTTTGAGAGTTCCTTATGGATATTAACCCTTTATCAGATATATGACTTACACACACACACACACACACACACACACACACACACACACACATATTTTTTCTTCATTGCTTTTTCACTTTGTTGCTTATTTTTGCATTACTTTAGTCTCACTTACTGGGGACTGGTCTTTCCTGGAAGATACATACTTGACAAAATGTTTTTCGTGGCCTGAAGAACTTCAAAATCTAGCTGGGTAATTTATTATGCTTACCACTATGAACCATTTTTATCTGTAAACTGAATTTTTATAAATAATTGTATGTATTCCCCCCTTTTTAAAAATTGTTCTCTTTTATTTAGTTTTCATCACCAGTTTTTTCTTTAACTTATTTTTTATTGAAGGGTTAGTGGTTTACAGTATAGTCTTTTTTTTTCTCCCTACACCTATCACCAAAGGTCTGTGTCTGCATCCCACCCCCATAAATAACCACTACAGTTCTCCCAGTCTTAGAGGTTGAATTTTTTTTTACATTTGTATGTTCATTTCTCTATATTGCGCACATTAATGAAACCATTCTGTAGTTGTCCTTTACCTCCTTACTTGTTTGCTAAGCATAATCTTCTCCAGTTCTATCTACTTTATCTCAAAGGGCACAATATCACCTTTTTTTTTAAATTGCTGGGTAATATACTGGGTAATATACTCCATTGAGTATATGTCCCATAACTTTTTTTGTCCAGTCATCTACTGAAGGGCAGTTTGGTTGTTTTCAAGTTTTTGCTATTGTGAATAAAGACACTGTGAACATGGGTGAGCATATATCCCCTTGAGTAAGTGTTGTTATGTCTATGTGCATATATTATGTGCATATGCCTAGGAATGGAATTGCTGGATCATAAGATATTTCCACTTGTATTTAGGGATTCTCCGTACTGATCTTCATAATGGCTGCACCAATTTCTACTCCCAACAGCAGTGTAGTAGAATTTCTCTCTCTCCACATCCTCTCCAACATTTATCTTCTCCTGTTTTATTGTTGAAGCCCATTCTCACAGGTGTAAGGTGGAATCTCAATATGGCTTTAATTTGGATTTCTCTGGTGATGAGTGAATTGAAGCATTTCTGCATATGTCTGTGGGCCATGTGTGTCTCTTCTTTAGAGAACTGCCTACTCATATCTTCTACCCACTTTTTATAGGGCTGCTCTTTTTCTTTTTGTTGAGCTATTTGAGTTCTTTATAAATGTTTGATAACAACCATTTGTCTGAGTGTGGTGTGCAAATATCTTCTCTCTGTTGCTAGGTTTCCTGTTTACCATTATGGAATTTTCTTTTGATGTGTAGAAGCTTTTGAATTTTATTTAGTCTCATTTGTTCATGCTTGTTTTTGTTTTCCTAGCCAGTGGGTGGAGTCTCCAAATACATCTTTAATGTTAAAGTTCTGAAGTGTTTCACCAATGTATTCTTCTATATATTTCATAGTTTCCAGTATAAAAATCCATATCTTTGATTTATTTTGAGTTAATTTTGGTGCATGATGTTAGATGGTAGTCTGCTTAATTTTTCTAAGTGTGGTTGTCCAATTTGCCCAACACCATTTGTTAAAGAGACTTTCTTTAAACCATTGGGAAGTTTTGGCCCCTTTATTGTATATAATGTGTCTGTACCTGTGTGGGTTTAGTCCTGGGGTCTCTGTCCTGTTCCATTTGTCCATCGATCCAATTTTGTATCAACACCACACTATTTTCACTACTATTGCTTTGTAATATAAACTGAAGTCAGGAATTGTGATGCCTCCATTTTTCTCCTTTTTCCTCAGGAGAACGTTTGTTACTTGTGGTTTTTTATAGTTCCACATGAATATTTGGATAAGCTATTCAATTTCCTTGAAATATGTCATTGGGGTTTTAATAGGGATTGCATTGAATCCATAGATTGCTTTTGGCAGGATTGCCATTTTAATGATATTCATTCTTCCAACCTATGAACAGGGGATGTTCTTCCATTTCCTTGTGTCAGCCTTTATTTCTTTTAATAATGTCTTATACCTTTTCCCCTCTTTTGTTAGATTTATTCCTACGTATTTTATCTTTTTGGATTCAATTATAAATGGGGTTGCTTCCTTGAGTTCCTTAATTTCTTTCCTCTGGCCTATCTGTTGTATAAAGAAATGTCACATATTTATGAGTATTGATTTTTAAAAAAATTTTCGTTATTGGGGAATTAATGTTTTACATAAAACAGTAAATATAATAGTTTGTACATGTATAACATATTTTAGTTTTCCATATAACAATACAACCCCCACTAGGTCCTCTGTCATCCTTTTTTGGACCTGTATTCTCCACCCCCCCCCCCCAGTGTCTTTTACATTGGTGCTCAGGTTCTACTTGTGTTTTCTCTTCTGATTTTGTTTTCAACTTCTGCTTGTGAATGAGATCATCCCATATTCATCCTTCTGTTTCTGACTTATTTCACTTAACATGAATTTTTCAAGGTCCATCCAAGATCGGCTGAAAATGGTCAAGTCACCATTTTTTATAGCTGAGTAGTATTCCATTGTGTATATAGACTACAATTTGCTCAGCCACTCATCTGTTGTTGGACACCTGGGTTGCTTCCAGGTTTTGGCTATTACAAATTGTGCTGCCAAGAACATATGAGTACACAGATCTTTTTGGATGGGTGTGTTGGGTTCCTTAGGCTATAGCCCCAGGAGAGGAATTGCAGGATCATAGGATAGGTCCATTTCTAGCCTTCTGAGAGCTCTCCAGACTGTTCTCCACAGAGGTTGGACCAATTCTGACATTCCCACCAGCAGTGCAGGAGGGTTCCTTTGACCCCACAACCTCTCCAGCATTTGTTGCTGCTACCTTTTCTGATGTGTGACATTCTCACAGGTGTGAAGTGGTATCTCATTATAGTCTTTATTTGCATTTCTCTGACAATCAAGACCTTGGAGCATTTTTTTTCATGTGTTTCTCCACCTTTCGGATCTCTTCTGTTGTGACTATTCTGTCCATGTCCTCTCCCCATTTTTGGATGGGGTTATTTGTTTTCTTGTGGTTGAGTTTGGCAAGCTCTTTATTTATTCTGGTTATTAGCCTTGTCTGATGTATGGCATATAAAGATCTCCCATTCTGTGACCGGGCTCTTGGTTTGGGTAGTGGTTTCTTTTGCTGTGCAGAAGCTTTATAATTTGATGTAATGCCATTGATTTATACTTGCCTTAGTCTTCTTTGTAATTGGATTTGTTTCATTGAAGATGTCTTTAAAATTTATGCAGAAAAGAGTTCTGCCAATTTTCCTGTGGTCTAACATCCAAGTCCTTGATCCACTTGGAATTTACTTTTGTATTTGGTGAAATATAGTAGTTCAGTTTCATTCTTCTGCATGTTTCAACCCATTTTTCAAACACCATTTGTTGAAGAGACTGCTTTCCCCATTTACTAGTCTGGGCACCTTTGTCAAAGATTAATGTCTATAGGTGTAGGGGCTTACTTCTGGGCTCTCAATTCTATTCCACTGGCCAGTGTGTCTATTCACGTTCTAGTACCAAGCAGTTTTGATGACAGTGGCCCTATAATACAATTGGAGATCTGGGAGTGTGATGCCTCCAGTTCTGTTCTTTCTTCTCAAGATTGTTTTGGCAATTTTAGGTCTTTTCTGGTTCCAGATAAACATTTGTAGCATTTGTTCTATTCTCCAAAAAAATGTGGTTGGGATCTTGATGGGGATAGCATTAAATTTGTATATGGCTCTAGTATATTATATTATATGATAGTATATTCATTTTGATGATGTTAATTCTTCCAACCCATGAACATGGAATATCTTTACACTTTTTTGTGTCTTTTTCAATTTTCTTGAGTAGTGACTCATAATTTTCAGTATACAAGTCTTTCATTTCTTTGGTTAGGTTTATTCCTAAATATTTTATTGTTTTTGTTGCTATAGTAAAACGAATTGATTTCTGGATTTCAACTTCTTCTAACCTAGTGTTTGCATAGAGGAATGTCACTGACTTTTGAATGTTAATTTTGTAGCTTGACACCTTACTGTATTGCCTGATGATTTCCAAAAGCTTCTTGCTGGATTCCTTAGGTTTTTTTTATGTATACTGTCATGTCATCTGCGAATAGGGAGTGTTTGACTTCTTCTCTTCCAATCTGTTTGCCTTTAATTCCTTGCTCCTGCCTGATTGCTATGGCAAGAACTTCCAACACTATGTTGAATAGTAATGGTGATAGTGGGCAGCCCTGTCTAGTACCTGATCTGAGGGGAAATGCTTCCAGTTTTTCACCATTGAGTATGATGTTGGCTGTAGGTTTGCTATATATAGACTCCACTATCTTCAGGAATTTTCCATCTATTTCCAGTTTTTGTAGTGTTTTGATCATAAAGGGATGTTGTATTTGGTCAAAGGCTTTCTCTGCATCTATTGATATGACCATTTGGTTTTTGGTCTTGCTTGTATTGATGTGGTGAATCACGTTGATTGACTTACGTATATTAAACCAACCTTGCATGCCTGGGCTAAACCGCACCTGGTCATGATGAACAATCTTTTTAATATACTGTTGTATCTGGTTGGCTAGAATTTTGTTCAATATTTTAGCATCTATATCTATATACCTCAGAGATATTGGTCTGTAGTTTTCTTTTTTGGTTGTGTTCCTGTCTGCTTTTTTGTATCAAAGTTATGTTGGCTTCATAGAAGCTGGAAGGGAGTATTCTGGTGTCTTCAATTTTTACTTAATTTTGGAAGCTTCATGTTGGAAGAAGTTAGGAAGTTAATTTTTAGGTATATTCCAAGGGGACCATAACTTCACTAATTTTTGCCTGAGCCTGGTCAGCTAACATGAAGGTTGGCTAAAAGTCTTTTCTGGGGAGGTGGTATCAGAGTTGGAAAAAATTCATAATCACTGTTAACTGTAGTGTCATGATTTAAAATACTGATCTACTGTATAAAACAAATGCCTTGCTGGTTTCTTCTTCCTATTTATTACTCCCTTCCTTTCTATCTCTCTCTTCCTTCTCTTTCTTCCTTCCTGATTTTTTAGTGTTTTCTGTGTGTTGGTCACTGCTGGATAACAGTAGGGACCCAGACAGATATGGACTGGACTCTTAGTTGCCATTGGTGAAATTTCCATCACCACCCTTCCAATAGGACGTATTACAGATAGCAAATGCCACTTCTCAAAAATGGTTACAGCTGATTTGATAGAGGTACCCAAGAAAGCCCAGCAATTTAGCTATTTCACGTGCAGCAAACTACTGAAGAGGAAGAGTGAACATATAAAACTACTTGAGGTATACTGTCAAGAGGAAGATCTTTCTATACAATACAGTTTGTTACACTTAGGACTTTAAAGGAGAAGGAATAGCTGTTCAGGTTCATCTCCCTTCAGAGGAAACCAGAATAGATTTGAATCTCGTGCCATTTTATAGTGAGCCTTTCAAAGTCATTGGCATCTAACTCCAGGAAATAGTGTCTCCTGATATTAGCAATGGGGGAGCTTGGATTCATGCTTGTATATTGTAGGTAAGAGAGACTTTAAAAATGATGAGAGGGAGGAATTGGGTAGTAGGGCAGTGGGCTAAGCGCACATGGCATGAAGCGCAAGGACCAGCTTAAGGATCCTGGTTCGAGCCCCTGGCTCCCCACCTGCAGGGGAGTCATTTCACAGGCGGCGAAGCAGATCTGTAGGTGCCTATTTTCTCTGCCCCTCTCTGTCTTCCCCTCCTCTCTCCATTTCTTTCTGTCCTATCCAACAACAACGTCGTCAATAACAGCTACCAATAATAACTACAACAATAGTAAAAAAACAACAAGGCAACAAAAGGGAAAATAAATAAATAAAATATAAAATATGATGAAGGGAGGCTGGGTGGTAACACACCTGGTTGAGCACACATACTACAATGTGCAAGGACCCAGATTCAGGATCAAGCTTCCAGTCCCCACCTGCAGGAAGAAAGCTTTGCAAGTGGTGAAGCAGTGTTGCAGGTGTCCCTCTGTCTACTCTTGATTTCTGGCTGTTACTATCCAATAAATAATGATAACAAAAGTTTTTTTAAATGATGAGAGGATGTGGAAGAGTTGGTTGATGGAGTGTGTACTTTATTATGGAACTTGCCTCAACCTTATGTGTGTGTTTGGGTTAAAATTAACATTTATCCATTAGGTAAAATTACTACTCTTTAAGTATAAAATACAATGCAAATTTATCTTATAAAAAGTTGTAGAAGTTGGCTTTTCTCCTAATAGCACACGTTATTATTATCACTACTCTTTTATAGACAGAGAAATCTTTTTTTCTGGTTAAAGTTGAGTGCTTTTCTAAGACCGCAGAGCATGAGGGTTCAGGGCTGGCATTTGGTTTTGACTTTCTACGTGGTGTCTTAAGTCAGGCTGTTATAATAAAGTTTCATCAACTGATTGGCTCAAATAAGAAACATTTTTTTCTCTCTCACAGTTCTTCTTTATTTTATATTTATTTATTTTTCCCCTTTTGTTGCTCTTGTTGTTTTATTGTTGCAGTTATTATTGTTGTTGTTATTTATTGATGTTGTTGTTGTTGGATAGGACAGAGAGAAATGGAGAGAGGAGGGGAAGAGAGAGAGGGGGTGAGAAAGATAGACACCTGCAGACCTGCTTCACCGCCTGTGAAGCGACTCCATTGCAGGTGGGGAGCCAGGGGCTCGAACCGGGATCCTTTTGCGGGTCCTTGTGCTTTGCACCATGTGCACTTAACCTGCTGAGCTACTGCCCGAATCCCTCTCTCACAGTTCTGAAGGCTAGAAAGTTTAAGATCTAGGTGCTTGAAATATTTTTGTATGGCCAGGTCCTTTCTGACTTGTAGACAGCTACCTTCTCATTTTATCCTCTTATAATGGCAGAGAGAGAGAGATAGAGAGAGGACAAGATATATATATATATATATATATAGAGAGAGAGGGAAATTTCTAGTCAGTCCTTATAAGGTTATAAACACCTCTTAAAGTTTCCAGCTCCAAATACCATTAACTTGAGAATTAGGGCTATAGAATGCATATTTTTTGGTGGTGGTGGGGGTAGGGGGCACAGGGGCACAGATTTTCAATTCATGGTAGAGAGGTAGGTTATAACTATTTTGTGAGAATGGATAGGAGAGAAAGAATGAACCAAACATAATGCAACAGATTGAGGGAGGCTTAAGTGTCTAGTTAGACAATACTGTCTAATAGGGCAGTGTAAAAAATTAAATCAAGACTTATAGCCCAGATTCAAGTAATGGAAAGCTTTATGTGGGCCCATAAGGATTATTTGACATATATAGGCTACAATATATATATATATATATATATATATATATATATATATATATATAAAGTTTATTACTATTGCAAGTTATTGAGCAGAGAAATAACATGATCTGAAATGCATCTGAATTTGATATTTTGGGAAAGCCCACAGGAAGGATGGAAAGAAGAAAGACAAGCTTGGGAAATCAGTTAGTGGTCAGTGGATATGGAGAGAAAACATTGTGTCATTGGAATTGGGAGATGGACTCCAATGTCTGGATGTACAATTTGGTGAGATGTTCCAGGGAAAAACAGTAAAGAAAAATAAAACATGTCCATACTTGAGAAACTGGATGAGTGCTAATAATACCACTTTCCTGAATGGGAGAGATTGGAAGATAAATGTCTATGGGTAGGAAGTCAAGAATTTATTTCTAGCAAGTTGAGGTAGCAGTATGTAATATTGAGAATATGACAGCTAGCATATAGGACTCTGGTGGGAAAACCAGGGGCAGGGGATTTGGACTTTAGTCATTTGGGGGTACCCCTGCCTGAGATCACACAGAGATACTGTGTCCACAGAAGAGAAAAGGAGCCCCAAGGATGATCTGGGGAGCAAATCACTTTAGAGTTGAACAGAACTGGAGGATAGAGCAAAGGAGTTGCAGAAGGCAGAGCTTGTAGTGCTGTTAAAGGAGCAAGAAGCAGGCAAATATGGTGTCCATCATCCCGGAGAAGGAAGTGTTTCCAGAGGGAAGAAATCAGCAGTCTACTGAGCTGAGAGTAACTTAAAGTGTGGAGAAGCCATCAGGGGGCCGGGTGGTGGAGCACCTAGTTGAGCGCACATGTTGCAATGCACAAGAACCCAGGTTCGAGCCCAGTGGTTCCCACCTGCAGGGGGAAAGTTTTGCAAGTGGTGAAGCAGTGCTGAAGGTTAAGTGCTGCGGGTTAAGTAAGGATCCAGGTTCAAGCCCCCGACTCCCCACCTGCAGGGGGGTCGATTCACAGGCAGGGAAGCTCGTCTGCAGGTGTCTGTCTTTCTGTCTCCCTTCCTCTCTCGATTTCTGTCTGTCCTATCCAACAACAACAGCAGTGACAATAATAGTAATGACAACAACAAGGGTAACAACAAGGGCAACAAAAAATGGGGAAAATAGCCTCCAGGAGCAGTGGCTTCATAGTGCAGGCACCGAGCAATAACCCTGGAGGCAAAGAAAGAAAAAGAGACAGGGCCAGGTGGTGGCCCGCCTGATTAGCACACACATTACAGTGCACAAGGTCTTGGGTTTAAGCTACTGGTCCCCAACTGCAGGGAAGCAGGTCTGAAAGTATCTCACTGTCTCTTTCTCTATCTCCTCCTCCCTTCTCAGTTTCTTTCTGTCTCTATCTAATGAATAAATAAAAATTAAAAGTAAAAAGTGGTCCAGGAGATGGGGCAGTGGATAAAGCATTGAACTCTTAAGCATGAGGTCCTGAGTTTAATCCTCAGCAACACATGTACCAGAATGACGTGTGTGTGTGTGTTTAAATATCGATCTTCTCCTATCTTTCTCATTAATAAATAAAATCTTAAGGACACACACACACCACTGCTTCACCACTCATGAAGCTCTGCCCCCTACCCCACCAGGGGCTTGAACCTGGCTACTTATGTGTGGTAACGTGTGCTTTATTCAGTGTGTCACCACCTGGCTGCAAGCATAATAGGATTTAAGATTAAGTGGAGGGTGTGATGGGCAGAAAGAAGCTACTGATGCTTATTTTAATAATTCTTTTACTTTATGAGAGAGAGAGAGAGGTGGATTAGATTATTATTAGTTCCTTCTGGGACGTGCTGTGCCAGGGATTGAACCTGGGACCTCCTTACCCACTTAAAGCCTAGGTTTTATCTGCCAACTGTCTCTCTACCCTTCTGCTGTGTAAAGTCTGCCTGGGACAGGGTTGACTCAGTAACAGATTTGGGTCAAGCATCCTGGCAAACAAGAACCCTGAGTGACTTCAGTTATGAAGAAGCCCAGGGAGCTAGATGGCATGTGTGAGAGAGATGTAGGATTTGGGTCCAGATTCGATTTGGCAGTGAGGTTTGTGAAGCAGAAGCTAGAACTGAGAGTCACTGAGCCCTTTATGTCTAGGGCCCCTGGACCCATGGTGTCTCTTTTAGAATATGACATAGCCTGTCTCAAGTAACTGACTGAACTTTTGAGGGTTCAGATTTCCTTTTTGTGAGCCTCAATTTAAAAATCTTTTAAGTGGGGGAGATAGGACAGTGGTTATGCAAAGAGATTCTCATGCCTGAAGCTCTGACGTCCCAGGTTCAGTCCCCTGCACCACCCTAAGACAGAACTGAGCAGGGCTCTGGTAAAATATACAGATAGATGAATGAATAAAAATAAAAATCTTAAAAAAAAAAACCAGCTAGGAGCCGGCTCGGAACACTGTCAACACTCTGTAATTGTTAGCATAGCCACAAAATTAAATGGAGAGCCCTGGTTTTCATGGCATTTTGTAGTCATCAGGCCTATGATAACTGCTGGCTAGAGTCCACAGCTACTGAGGACGTGGGTTCATGATTTTCTGGCCCTGTGTTTTTCTCTTGAGCCCTGTCTTCCTGGTCTTCTGTGAAACCGACCCATCTATGAACAATCCACAAGTCTGTTTACTTCACTCTGTTCCCATTCTTTTCTTTCTCTCTTTCCATCTTTCTGTCTGTTCCCCTCCCTCCCTCCTTTCTTTCCTTCCTTTCTCACTTTCTTTGTTGAAAACTAGATCTACTAAAAAGCATTCTCTTCTGTTGTTGTAAGAAAGCCTCTTAGAAAGATGGATTTGACAGAAGGCGGGTGGTCCGCTGTCTGTGCCTCTCAGAGTTATGGTGCTTCCATGGTACCTGTGGTTTGTAAAAGAGCGTTTGACAGCTTCAAGGAAAGGGTTAGTGCCTCTTGAACCAGGAGATTTCAAAATAAGCTGGGGCCTCAAAGACTCCACAGTGGGACTGACAGAGAGGCTCAGAGGGGAGGGACAGAGCAGCTTTAATGTGCTAATGAGGGGAAGCCCAGATGCCAGCAGCATCAGAGGAGCCCTTTGTGATGCTGGAGACTCCCTGGGAATGGCTGGAGTCTCTAGTCTCTGTCCCTATCTGGATCCTGCTGCAGGCTGGAGAAACACTGGCCCTCAGAGAGGGTCCTTTTCCTCAGCAGATACTTTTACAGACTGTTCTGAACACTCATGGGTGGTGAGGGACTGGGGGAAAATCCCAGGGTGGGGTGACTGCTTGGGAAGAGAGAGGCCGAGATGGCGTACGTGCTTGCAGAGGGCAGAGGACAGGAAGGGGGAGATGTGTTCTGGCAGCATGAATATGTGGTTACAGAGAGCTAGAAAGGACCATAGCAGCTTCACTGTGTCAAGTGTGGTCCCTCCAGCATGGCTGCCCTGGTGAGTGACATTTAAGCCAACCTGAAAAGAACAAGAGGTGATGTGTCCTTGAAACGGTGCAAGTTAGTTTTTAGTCAGCCGTGAAATAAATCTGAAACATCACAAAATAATACCCTCTCTCAAGGGACTGAGGGAATAGAATTTACATCCTGGTTTCTTTTCTTTTTAAATCTTGTTTATTTTATGTTATTTCAGTTTATTTATTTTACTAGAGCACTGCTCAGCTCTGGTTTATGGTGGTACTGGGAGATTGAACTTGTGACCTTTGGTGCCTCAGGCATGAAAGGTTCTTTGCATAACCATTATGTTGTCTTCCTAGCCCTATGGTTCGGTTTCTTTATTGGGTGACTGCTCCAAATTTGTTGCAAGAAGGGGTTATAGGAAGCTCCCATAGCTTATAGGTCCAGGGAGTTTGGCTTGAAGCTGAGTTTGCGTAGCAAAGGTGTAGTATTTTCAAAGATTGTGTATTGATTTGCACTGACTTCATCTGTGGCTACACAGATTGACAACCAAGCCTCCTCCCTTCCATCCCCTTATGCCCTTACCCCATAAAACTGCCTCTGGATTTCCCCATCATGTCTAGGGTCCTTAGTGTCTGTGGGGCAAACGCTAGAAGAAGAAGTGTCTGTGGAAGTATGAGTTGTCCGGAAGACAAATGAAGAGATCAGACATGGAAGCTTCAACTTCTCTGAGACTTTTCCTTCCTGAATCTGTCAAATACACGTAATTGAATAATATGTGTATCTCTAATAGGGTATTCCTATTACTTATGAAAATGTGTATATTACACCTTATTTGTAACGAATCTTTGTTCATCTCTTTCTGGCTTGTCCCCCCACCACCCTCACACACACACTTAGAGGTGGATGCTACTTTCCCATGTGGAATCATTTACCTATCTTTCTTATTCAAGATAGCCCTCACACTTTCATAGCATTTTTTTCTTTTGTATCACCGTTGGTTCAAGAATATTTCTCTTATGCATGTACAAACTATTGTATTTACTGTTGAATGTAAAACATTAATTCTACAATAAAGAAAATTTTTAAAAAAGAATATTTCTTTATTTTTAAATGCAGCTTAGTTTGGTAACACACCGAATTGGCATAACTTAAGAAAATAAAAACTTTATTTGTGGAATTAGCCATGAGATCCAAGTGTAAATGCACTTCTTAAGTAGCCACACCTTAAAAATTCCCCCCTGGGGACCAGGTGGTAGCACTGCAGGGTAATTGCACTTGTGTAAGCACAAGGTCTAGCATAAGGACCCTGGTTCAAGTCCCAGCTCCCCACCTGCAGGGGGCTCGCTTCATGGGCAGTGAAGCAGGTCTGCAGGTGTCCATCTTTCACTCCCCTTCTCTGTCTTCCTCTCCTCTCTTCATTTCACTCTTGTCTTATCCAGCAACAACAGTATTGGCAACAATAACAACAACAAGGGCAACAAAAGGGAAAAAATGGCCTCCAGGAGCAGAGGATTCTTAGTGCAGGCATGAGCCCCAGAAAAAACCCTGGAGGCAAAAAAAAAAAAAAAAAAAAGAGATCCCCCTATTTCCTTGAACCTATGTCAAGCTTCATTACAGTTGTTCAGCTCTAATAATGGATTTAGTGAATACCTTTAAATTTTTTTTTCCTCCAGGGTTATTGCTGGGCTCGGTGCCTGCACCATGAATCCACCGCTCCTGGAGGCCATTTTCCCCCCCTTTTGTTGTCTTTGTTGTTGTAGCCTTGTTGTGGTCATTATTATTACCATTGTTGATGCTGTTCTCTGTTGGATAGGACAGAGAGAAATGGAGAGAGGAGGGGAAGACAGAGAGGGGGAGAGAAAGACAGACACCTGCAGACCTGCTTCACCGCCTGTGAAGCGACTCCCCTGCAGGTGGGGAGCCGGGGGCTCGAACCGGGATCCTTATGTCGGTCCCCGCGCTCTGCGCCACATGCGCTTAACCCACTGGGCCACCGCCCGACCCCCTACATTTAATTTTTTACTCTATTTTACTTCTCTTATCAAACTATTTTATTCTTTTTAAAAATTGTTTTTATTTTGGCACTAGCTTTATCATTGAGACGCACTATACCTTACAGTCTTTTTTTTTCTCTTTTTCTTTTTTTTAAATTATAATAGAGACAGAGAAATGGGGTGAAAGGAGCAAAGAGAGGCAGAAAGAGAGACACTTACAGCAGTTGGCTCCACTGTTTGTGAAGCTTCCTTCTTGAGAGTGGGGGCTTGAACCTGGGTCCTTGTGCATGCTAACTTGATTTCTTTACAGGTTGTCACAACATCCGGTCCCTCTTATTTTCTCTCCTTATTTTTTATTTGTGATATAATTGTGTCATACAGCACCATAAGATCTCAGGAGTATTTCCATGCCCATACATATTGCTTATGTCATTCCTGTCACCAGGTCTCTGTGCCACTCCCACCCACCCCATCTGAGTTCTCATGAAGTCCAAGATACAGTTTGGTTGACCTCTCCCACCCCAAACCTTTTTTTTTTGCAGATTATACTTTAGTCATCTCTATTCTACATATAAACAAAACGATTCAGTCCTTGACCTCTTTCCTTATTTCACTTACCATAATCACTTCCTGTTCCATCTATCTTGTTCCCGATGATGCTGTCTCATCTGTTTTGATTATAGTGTAGTGTTCCATTGTGTAGATATCCCCACAACTTTATCCAGTTGTGTGTTTTGGGGAACCTAGGATGTCTTCATACTTTAGTTACTGTAAATAGTGCAGCTATGAATGTAGGGAGTGCATATATCTGGCTGGATTAGTCTGTTGTGCCCTTTGGATATATGCCTATGAGTGAGTGGCATTGCTGGACTGTAGGATATTTACTTCTTTTATGATTTTTATTTTTTATGCTTATTTATTTAAGTATTCTCTAGACTTTTCCATAGGGACTACACTAGTTTATATTCCTACCAGAGTTCCCCTTTCTCCATATCTTTGCCAACACTGGTCATTTCCTTCAAACGATTTCATTCTAATTAATCAATAGTTTGTGTGATTTCAGTGAGCTTCTGCTAGAACTTTTCACTGTTAAAAAAGTCCTACCACCCATTTATTTATTTATTTATTTATTTATTTATTTATTTATTTTTGCTTCTAATGAAATGCGTGCAGTTTGGATTGAGTTTCCTTAGTGAGAGCTCAAGCCCAAAGAAGTCTAGCTGTTGGGGACAGGTGGTGGTGCACGCATTTAGGCACACATAGTACAGAGCGTAAGTACGCGCCCAAGGATCCAGGTTTGAGCCTCAAAGCTCCTCACCTGCAGGGGTGTTGCTTCATAAGTGATGAAGAAGGTCTGCAGCTGTCTGTCTGTCTTTCTCTTCCCCATCTCTCTCAATTTGTCTCTGTCTTGTCCAATAAAATGGAAAAAAAATGGCCTCTAGGAGCAGTGGATTCGCTCTAAGCCTCAATGATAACCCTGGAGGGGAAAAAAAATAGGAAAAGAAAAAAAATGTCTATAGCGGTGCTCGCTTGCACTGGTTTTTAGGAAATTGATCATTTGTAGGGCTAATGCTGATAAATGGTTTCATTTGCATCTAATGGGAAGTGACCTTAATTATTAACTCACTTGCTCTAAAGTTAATTGCCACCCAAATTTCTACCTAGTTGACAACAGAAGAAAACACCACTTAACGCATTTGTAGCAATAAGTTTCATCACATTGCTTATTTTGGGTAACAGTTTTTAAAGAAAACCATGATGAGGAAAAACATGCAAATGGAAATATATGTAGAATGGACCCAGTACTGTAGTACTGGGACTGTGATATGAATTGGTGAACTGGGGATGCAATAAGAATTCCTATATGTGTATAAATAAATAATTAAATATATATATATATATATATATGTTAACTTATTTACTGGCCAGTAATATTTCAGGTGGCAACACTTCTACTGGTCTTTGAATTGTTCCCGTCTTCTGGTGGCAGACTTGACTGTGACGGCAGAAGTGGTATTCTAGAGCCAGGCACCACCAGCTACAGTTTTCATGCAGGAATCGCACAATACCAGATGCCCATAGCTCGTTTCTTTATGTTGGTCTGATTGTCCTTAACATGGTTGGAGTTAAAGATCTTGATGCAGTGTCTCCATGGTATTTGGACTTGTGGAGCTCCGGCTTGCTAAACCAACTCTCTGCCATTAGGCTATCACTCTGTTCAGTGCCTGGCCACAAGTTTTTCTTCTCCTTTGAATTCCACTGAGGGGTGTCTTAGGCCTGGGCCCTAGTCCAGCTGGCTTCTGGCCACAGGTTCTGCTAATTCCAATAATGTACATCAAAGGCTCTAGGCTGCCTTCTAAGCTCCCGTTTTTCTTTGTCACAACTAGAGAAAGTTCATTAGATTTAGGAACCAGAAGATTCCCTTTTAGCTGCAACTTGAAAAGCAGGTAAAGGAGCCAGGGTCTTATATTATATTATATTATATTATATTATATTATATTATATTATATTATTATATTATATTATATATTATATTAATAATTTTTTCAGCTTGATATTCTTTTAAAAAAATTCTTCCAAACCATGGTTAGGAAAGGTAAGACATATACACGAAATGAAGGCATTTAAAGTGAAATAAACAAGGAATTAGAATGCTAGCTGTGGGTGGCCTGGTGGTATTCAGATGGAGGGAAGCCCCTTTATTTCTAATATTACTAATTTAATTATTAAAGTGGTTGGCTTTGTGAAACATCAAGTGTTGATTTCAGATCACTGTTGAGGAAGTGCTCACAGTGAACAAAGAAAAAAAAAAAGCCATAGAAGGCATGTGAAATGTTAATGAATCAAAGGCATTCTCATTCCATGTCAAAATTCTCACTTTGGTTGTTAGGTTTTCTCTATGTAAAACTTTGAATTTAAGAAACAAATTGAAGGGGCCAGGCGTTGGCACACCTGGTTAAACATTCACATTACAGTGTGCAAGGCACCAGGTTCAAGCCCCTGGTCCTCACCTACAAGAAAACTTCACTAGTGGTGAAGCAGGGCTGCAGATGTCTCTCTGTCTCTCCTTCTCTGTCTCCTCCCCTCTCAACATCTCTCTGTCTCCATCCAATAATAAATAAATAAAATAAAAATAAAAATAAACCTGAAGTAATGAATGACATTCATTATAAACCCTAATACCCAATTCTGTGATGCTGGTAGGTAGAACTAGGAGTGTTTCAGAGTCCAAGCTGAGGACATAGTGTGATACAGAAGTTTGGTCTATGGGGCCACACAGTGGCACACCTCACATATCACCAAGTATAAGGACCTAGGTTCAAGCCCCATGTCCCCACCTGTAGGGGTGAAGTTTTACAAGTAGTGAAGCCTTGCTGAGAGTATCTCTCTTCTTCTTCTGTTTACCCCTTTCCTCCATTTCGCCCTGTCACTATCCAATAAATAAATAAAATATTTACTAAAAAAAACCAAAAAGCTGAGTCTCTAAGATACTTAAAATTTTTAACTAAAACACAAAGATGCTTATGCATCTAAAAGCCTTCTTGATATCTGACCCTTGGTTCTGAAGTCTGATTAGATGCTGTAATTCAGATTATAATCGTAAAACTTCACAAGTGGTTCTCTACTCAATATTTTTCATGGAGTTGACCATAAAGAAAAGTACCCAGTGTATATTTTGACCAAAGCACTGTTCAGTTGTGGCTGTTGGTAGCACTTAGAGATCAAATCTGGGACCTCTCACAAGACCTTTGCACTACCTCTGTATTATCTCTCTGGTCCTCAACAGATATCTGTTGTGGAAAGGGGTCTGTTACAGGGGACTGGATGGCAGTACACCCGATTAAGCACACATAGTACTAAATACAAAGACCTGTGCAAGGACCTAGGTTTGAGCCCCTGGCTCCCTACCTGCAGGGGGGATGCTTCATAAGTGGTGAAGCTGGTCTGCAGATGTCTGTCTTTCTCTATCCCTATCTCCCACTCCCCTCTCAATTACTCTGTCCTATCCAATTTAAAAAAAAAAAAGGAAAAAAATGGCTGCCAGGAGCAGCAGGTTCGTAGTGCTGGCACTGAGCCTGCGGTGGCAGTGGGGAGAAATCTGTTACAGGCCCCTTAGAAAGGAAAGCCATTTTCAGCAAGTTGATGTTTTCTGTTTTTATTTTATCAGATAGTCTTTGTACTAGTTCCTGGCACAGAGTAGGTAATCAATGAATTTCAGTTTAACTTTTTAAAAGTCAAACAAGGTATTTGTAATGCCTCAAATTTGGAAGCAACCAAAATGTCCGATGACAAATGAGTGGTTAAGGAAGTTGTGCAATGGAGTGCTTCACAGCTATAAAAAAAAAATTATAAAGTTTTCTCTTTTCCTGCCCATTGAAAGAGACCTGAAGGAATCAAAGTAAGTGAAAAAAGCCAGGAGAACAAACATGGATGCTTTCACTCAGAGGCATAATGAAAGAAAGAAAGAAAGAAAGAAAGAAAGAAAGAAAGAAAGAAAGAAAGAAAGAAAGAAAGAAAGAGAAAATATAAAGCAAAGCCCAGTTAGAAATGGTCTGGTGCAGTATATCCAGGGTTTCCAAAGGAGGGAGAAGGCTGGAGGGGGCTGGTGGTGTCTGGTAATGGAGGAAGAAGGCAAGTTGATGGATTTTGTAGTGTGCTGACATTTATCATGAAGAGGTAAGAAACTGTGTATATGTGACAGCAACAGTCCTGTACACCAACATTTCCCCAATAAAGTTATCTAAGGAAAAAAAAAGTTAACGGTAAGGTAGAGGGGATGTGCAAAAGTGTAAATGAGTTAGTGCCACAGTCAGAAGAACACAGCAGTGAGAAGTATAAACCCTACTTATACTATAAAACAACACAGATTCCTGTCATCTTTTCTGCAAGCTTTCAGTTTTCTCAGAGAGCCTTCACAGGAATAATTAGTTGTAGAAATAAAAGTAGCAGTTACTTAGACTGGGGGAATAGCTCAGTGGTTTTGTAATAGATTTTCATGTCTGTGGCCTCATATTTATGTTCATGTTTCAGCCTTGGCATCATCATAGCCCAGAGCTGAGCTCTGGTGGAAAAAATAAATGTATCAGTCACCCAAGCTCATTAGATTCGAGCCCCTGGATCCCCACCTGCAGGGGAGGGGAGTCACTTCACAGGTGGTGAAGCAGGTCTGCAGGTGTCTGTCTTTCTCTCCCCCTCTCTGTCTTCCCCTCCTCTCTCCATTTCTTTCTATCCTATCCAACAACAACGACATCAGTAATGACTACAGCATAAAACAGCAAGCACAACAAAAGGGAATAAATAAATAAATATCAAAAAATTAAAAAAACAGCTCATTAGAGACAGCAGATAATAACTGGGTTAGATTGCCTAGTTTAGAACTGAAAAGAACTATATAAATATGCAATACACACACACACACACACACACACACACACACACACATATGTACCTTAGAATAACATCTGGCATATAGACAGTTCTACTCAAGTTCTATTACTTTTTTCATTGTTTTTGTTGTTGTATCACTGGCAGGAAATAAGTTCAGCAAAAGTTAGGGAAGAAGGGAACGGGCCTGTAGCTGAGGAAACTGCATGAAGGTTATGAACCCAGGTCTGACTCACTTACGGCTTTCTTCTTGGTCCCTAGCATAGTTTCTGAGCACATTGATGCTGATAATGCTTGCTTCATGAATTAATGGTTTATTATGGTTAGGGAAAAGAAAAGTAGGGCCATATCATACTTAGAAGTCCTAACCCAAAATAAATAAGGAGAAAGAAGAAAATCATTTTTTCCATTCCTGCCTGTAAATATTTTCCTAAATAATTTCCACAAGTTCAAAAAATCAATTTGTGTTAAATTTCTTTGTTAAATGCATTACCCTGGCAGAATTAAACAAGATTAGATTTCTAATCTGTTTCAAGTGGTCTATATCTAATTGGAAAGCTTCCGCACAGCAAAGGAAACCATAACCCAAACAAAGAGACTCCTCACAGGATGGGAGATGATCTTTACATACCAATACAAAAGGCTAATAACCAAAATTTATAAAGAGCTCACCAAACTTAGCAACAAAAAAGCAAATGACCCCATCTATAAATAGGGAGAGGATATGAACAGAATATTCACCACAGAAGAGATACAGAAAGCCAACAGACATGAAAAAATGCTTCAAGTCACTGATTTTCAGAGAAATGCAAATAAAGACTACAGTGAGATAACACTTTACCCTGTGAGAATGCCATATCTCAGATAGGAACAACAAATGCTGGAGAGGTTGTGGGGACAAAAGAACCCTCCTGAACTGCTGATGGGAATGTAAATTGTTCTAACCACTGTGCAGGGTAGTCTGGAGAACTCTCAGAAGGCTAGAAGTGGATCTACCCTATGATATATCCTAAAGAACTAAACACACCCATCCGAAAAGATCTGTGTATACCTATGTTCATAGCAGCACAATTTGTATTAGCCAAAATCTAGAAGCAACCCAGGTGTCCAACAGCTGATGAATGGCTGAGAAAGTTGTGGTCTATATACACAATGGAATGCTACTCAGCTATTAAGAATAATGAAGTCGGGAGTAGGGCGGTTAAGCGCAGGTGGTGCTAAGTGCAACCCGCATGTTGCACGAAGTGCAAGGACCAACGGAAGGATCCCAGTTCGAGCCCCCGGCTCCCCACCTACAGGGAAGTCACTTCACAAGCTATGCAGCAGGTCTGCAGGCGTCTATCTTTTTCTCCCCCTCTCTGTCTTCCCCTCCTCTCTCGATTTCTCTGTCCTATCCAACAATGACAACATCAATAACAACAACAATAATAAATACAACAAGGGCAACAAAAGGGAATAATAATAAAAAAAATAATGAAGTCACCTTCACTCCATCTTGGGTGGAGCCTGAAGTAATTATTTAAGTAAGATAACCCAGAAAGAGAAAGATGGATATGGGATGATTCCACTCATAAACAGAAGTTAAGAAAGAAGAATAAAAAGGGAAACACAGAGTAGAATTTGGACTGGATTTGGAGTATTGCACCAAAGTAAAAGACTCTGGGGCTGAGGGGGGGGGGGGGCTTTTCAGCTCCACTGTAGAGGGATGAGGATAGGGACAGAGGTCTTTGATGTTGGGAATGGTGTTAATCTATACTTTTTATAACTTATAGCCGTATAAATCACTGTTTATTCAGTATGTCATGGGGAAATAGGTTGAACGTCTTGAGTTCTTTAAATGCATAGATTTCAGTTCTGAGTATATATTCCTTTAGTCTAAGCACTTAATGTTTCAAGTTTATAAACTGAATGAATTCGGACAGTAGACTTAAGTTGTTAAAGAATTTCTAATAACAAGTTTTTTAATAACTTTTTTTTGAAATGCTGAATCACCTACAATCTTAGACCAGGTAGACCAGAAGCAACCAGTCCTGTCAGTAGCTAAGATATAGTTATTTGTAAATAGCATTGAATGACATAAATCATGGTGAGGTCTTGTATGGTACAATAAATTCCAACCATGGGATTTTTCGAAGTAAACTAAGCTCCCAAATAATTTGGTTATAATAATAATAATTATCTGTTGCCTTCTTAAACTCTAAGACAGCAAGGAACCTTCCTCATTTTTAAAATCTGTGTTTCTCCCAATCCTGGAACCTCTGGGACTTTGCTTGTATTTCTTTGTGCCATCCATCTTGATCCACCACGATGTGATAACTGCCTCTGCGGACCTCAACTAAATCAGTGCAACCAGTGCCACCACTGATTGTATCCTGAGACGCCAAGCCTGAAATGTCAGCCCACCAACTCCAATAATCTGTTGAAACATTTCCCAACACATGGGACTCTCTAGTTCCACTTCACATGGCTCATTCCCTATCAAAGTCACAGAACCTAGATAGAGGCTAGGGCCCAAGGGACAGGGTACATGTGCACATCTATACACAAGCTAAGGGAAAACATATACTTGAAAGTAAATGTGCTCAGTAGTCTTCTGTGAGTAGACTGAGGCTCAATAAGTTCAGCAAGCAAGTAGAAAGACCTAAAGAAGACACTATAAAGTACCTAATCAAATACTTACTACTAAGACCTAGACACCCTCTTCTCCTATTTCACTTCTTTCAATCACTTAAAGTCTAACCTTGTCAGATAAAGTAAGGACTATACAAGCTGGATAAAGGCAAGAGATAAAGGCAAGAGATCAGCACACAGTCAATACCAGGCCAACCCATCACTAGGGGTCTAGTTATGGAATCCTTGGATTCCCACAAAGATATGATGGCCTTTAATAGATCCCTCTCTTCACCATCACTGGTCACTTCCATCAGGAACCTCATCATAAGCCCTCTTGTGGGCACCTTCATTACTTTAACCTCACTATGAATTGCCAAAGGTAAGGACCAGTATTCTTTATGGGTTGCAAAAGCTAGGAATTCTGGCTTCTGTAATTGCTTCTTCACAGGACATGGGTGTTGACAGGTCAATCCATTCACCCAATAGGTTTCTAACTTTCCCTAGTAGGGTAGGGCTCTGGAGAGGTTCCTGGACCATCGGTGAGGTTGTCTGCTCAGGGAAGTCAGGATGAAATCAAAGTGGCACCTGCAACATGGTGGCTGAAAGGCTGCAAGGTACAAAGCAAGACAAAACAATAAAATTGAACAATAAACAGAGACCAAAAAGTAAGAATAGAGCAGATGAGAATAGAGATCTTAGGGTGGAAAGAAGCTAGGAAGTCTAGTTTAGGTATATCTTTAGGGGCCCATGACTTTAGTAATTTTTGTTTGATGTGCAGGTGGACTAAAAAATATTCTCTGGGAATGTAGTCCAAGTTGAGAATAGGGCTAGAAAGCTGGATTAGGGCAGAAGGTAGCTCCCAAACTTGAAGAAAGTGTATGAATCCACTTACCTCTTTATCCTGTCCATCCCACCCAGGGCCCCAGTGAATGGAATTTTACCTTTAGCATACACATAGTCTTTGTTTGTTTGTTTATTTTTTTCATATGCTGTTACCTCAGAATAAAATGATACCCAGATCATTTCAGGAGTGGTTTTTATGTGCTTGTGTTCTGGATACCAACAGCCTCCACAGAAAGTTTAGAAGTTAAAGACGTCATACTGGCTTAAAGTTCTACTTGGGATTATTAAATACCTCTGTTTATTTAGATGAATTTAACTTGACAAATTATCTGTACTGGAGTAAAGTGAATGTTAGTATGCATTTCTCTTTTTTTTTCCCACCTAAAAGCATCATCTAACCTAATTGGCTTTTAAAATCCTCTTTCAAAACATAGAAATTTGACACCTCAGGACAGTGTCAAAGAATTGCTAACAGTGACAGACTTTATCCCCTTTTACTAGCCTCTTACATCATGAAAGCAGACTGTTTTATCTCATGTGGTATGATGAAAGCTTCTGCTTTATGGTATTATCGAAGATATGCCTACATAAAAAAGAATAATGAAGTCATTTGGCTTACATTCTTGATACCATTTGTATTGCTTCTGTGCAGGATTGAGTGAAGTGGTTTCTATAGCTTCTGTAAGCAATACGCCTCTAAATGTGAAATGCTGACTCAGCAAAGCATGTCTGCAGAAGAAGATGATTAACTGGAAGAGAAGCTAGTGTCAGCAAGAACTTGCCACACATTCCATAGAGAGTATTTACATATAGAGGAACATAGTATTCTTGAGGAACCGTTGCAAACAGAAAGGGAAAGTATAATTGGGGTAGATGCAGCTAAGTCTGCCCTTCTCTTTCTGTCATTGACATTGAGATTTTGTTCTCTAAAGTCTCAGGCGTTCATTTATCTATCCTCAGATGGTTTGTGTAAGCCAGATAGTTCTTGGAATTCTTCTGGACTTCAGGAACTGCAAATTGCTATTGGTGTTGGGGTAGGCAAAGGTTTCAGGTTGGCTCTATCAGATTAAAGGAAGGACATATTATTATTATTATTATTAGCCTTTTTTTCCATTTTATTGGATAGGACAGAGACAAATTGATAGGGGGAGATAAAGGAGATGGATAGACACCTGCCGACAAGCTTCACGTCTCATAAGGTATCCTCCCTACAGGTGGGGAGTCAGGGACTCAAACTTGGATCCTTGCATGGGTCCTTGCACTTAGTGCTATCACTGGCCCCCTCTATTTACATTTCTTTATTTTAGTTTATTTATAAAAAGGAAACATTGGCAAAACCATAGCATAAAAGGGGTACAACTCCACACAGTTCCCACCACCAGAACTCCGTATCCCATCCCCTCCCCTGATAGCTTTCCTATTCTTTATCCCTCTGGGAGTATGGTCCCAAGGTCATTGTGGCAAGAGACGTCTCTCTGCTGGATTTGATCAAGGAAACTGCCATCTTGACTGTTACTGTCAGTCTTCTTAAGATCTTAAAGGAAACTCACTGTAGAGAGGGTCACTGGTGCTGTTGACAGCAGAGTGGAGAGAGAAAGTTACATGGGTTCTTGAAGGTAATATTACGTCACTGAATCAGAACTTACTTGAAACTTGCTCTATCACTGGACTTTTACTATAATAAGAAAACAGATATCTGAATGGGACCAGGTTAAGTTGGGATTTGCTTTAAGGGTTCTTTAAGAGTCTCTCTCTCTCTCTCTCTCTCTCTCTCTCTCTTTCTCTCATTTTCCCCTGAAGCTGGTAACCTTCTCTGAATACCAGCCAAGGATTTTCATTTTTTTTCTTTCTTTCTTTCTTCACACTGGATACATCTCCCATGGAAAAACCAGAGGTTTGCTCCAGTCTGTGGGCTGGAGGTGTTAACTTTCCCAGGATCTGATACCTGCCACAGAAAGTAGAAGGAACTAGAGATACAGAGGGAAAGATACAGATAAAGACCAGACTACTACCCAACTCTGGTTTATGGTGGTGCTAGAGATTGAACCTGGGAATTCAGAGCCTCAGACAGGAAAACCTTTTGCACAGCTGTTATGCTGTCTCTTTGACCCTTCTACATGATTTCATTTTAAAGGACAAATGCCCTTTACCCTCAATTTTATAAGTGTATTTGTTGTGATCTAGAGTTCCCGGAAGTGCCTGTGCAGAAGGCTGCCACTGCAGGGAAGTCATAGTTGGGATTTGTTTGTTCGAAAGCTCTTGATCAGAGTCTCAAGGTCTAGGTTTCTTCCTCTCTTCTCCTTAGCCCAAAGTAACCACACCTTCTACTTAGCATTCTTCTAGAAATCTGTTGCGACCGCAGTAAGTACAAAGCAAATGCAATAGCACCAGCTATACTTGCTTCATGATTTTTATATCACTGTCAGCTCTAAGACTGTGCAGGAACTTGGGAGAAAATTTCTCTGTTTTGATTCACATACCTCTTCTTTGTACACTTACTAGGCTAAATTTTTAAAATTTACCTAGCATGGTTCAGGCATGGTGCCAACAGCTGAACATAAATTACCTTCTTTAATCCTTCTCAATGACCCCTATTGTAATTTCACAGACGATGAAACTTAAGCTCAGAGTGTTTACGTATCTTGCCTGAGGTTCAGCAGTTATCATACCAAATCAAATCACGTGCTGACCACCATCAAATCAATTCATCTTTCTCTTATGTAGTGATTAAAATCAAAAGCCATGGTTTTAGAAAAGGGAGGTTAAGACTACATTTCACATCTCCATTTCTCCTCTCCAGCCGTCTCCTAGATGAACTCTGTGCAAAAACTATTACTGTATTCAAATTCACCATTTATGCGGCAGGCAGTCACAGTTTATGGAGATGTAAATTGGTCGTGTTATTCTTCGAACCTGCAAAACCGCTCGGTGCTCTCAAGATAGAGTACACACAATCGAATACACTTCTGAAGCCCTGCATGACCCCTACCTATTCCTGCAGTCTCTAACATCCTCCTGCCTCTCAAGCAGAGCTTTGGCCATCTGAGAACATTTCATTTCCCACAATGCACCATGTTTTCACCCACTCAGTCTTATAATGTATTGTTTCCTTTACTTAAAACTCAATACCTTATGAATTCCAAGTTTTTTTCCTCTCTCTCCCTCCCTCTCTCTCTGGCTCTGCCTTTGCCTCTGATTCTTATTCTCTCTCTCTCTCCTCTCCGTTAGCTATGTTTTCATTTCCCTATTTGTCCCATGCTGAGATACCTTTCCCTGTCCCTTGTGTTAATGGTCCCAGGGTTCTCCACGATACTCTGTGACATCATTCGTATAGTATTTATCACCAGCCTGGCACAAAGTAAGCATGAAATTAGTGTTTACTGAACGAATGAGTCATTGGATGACATGATGAGGAAGCCTGTCACCCAGCACTTCCAGTTTTATCAGTTATGACTTTATCAATTATTTCTTGCCTAATCCAGACCAGCTCAGGATATCAAAGGTGTCATGGAAAGACAGGGACACCCATTGTATATGCCACTCATGAGAGTTCATTCCTTCTGTTTTCTGTGGCAAACTTAACCTGGGAAAGTTAAAAAGTAGTAAGTAAAATATATTTAGTAGATCTAATGCAATCAGCTGAAGACCTTAGAACAAAGACAGGTTTCCAGTGAAAGAATGTTTCTTCCAGACTGTAACAGAAATCCAGTCTAACTTCCCAGTCAGTTAGCCTAACTTATACAGATAATTCAACTTGATGGTCCACACAACTGATGAATCAATTCCTTAACATAAATAAATTTATTTACATAGAGACATAGAGATGAAATATATTGGGCCAGGTGGTGGCACATCCAATTAAGCACACAGTAGGAAGCAGAAGGACCCATGCAAGGATCAGGGTTCAAGCCGCTGGATCCTCACCTGTAGGGGGCAGGGAAGTTTTGTAAGTGGTCAAGTGAGTCTGCAGGTATCTCTCTTTCTCTCTCCCTCTCTGTCTCCTCCTCCTCTCTCAGTTTCTTTCTGTCCTATCCAATAAAATGGAAAAAAATGGCAGCAGTGGCTAGCAGTGCATTCGGAGTGCTGGCACTGAG